>NC_069386.1:99610833-99913863 GCF_027475565.1 Acinonyx jubatus
GCTGGCCTTTTACCTAATTGTTGAAGCAGGATGACAGAACCAAGGGTGGACAAGCACCGGAGGGCAGAGCCACAGCAATGCAAGGCCTCAGCACAGAACTGGGCAGAACGTTCGGCAACTGCTGAGGGTTGTGCCCAGAGCTGGATTCGGGGCTGCTGAGACAATCACAAGTCTTGGCAGACGAGAACTGGAGGCAGCATGGCGCCGAGGCCTCGAGGACGACCCGGGGCTTGTGCACACACATCCGCGTAGCAGGAGGCCCAGGTCTGGCTGTCTAGCAACAACTGGTCATCTGAGCTTCCTCTTCCATCCCATACAGCCTTTCCCTTTCGAGGTTGTCCTCAGAGCTCGTTTCACCCCATTTCCCCTGAGGAAAATTTCTCAGGACGTGCTGGGGAGACAAGGAGAGATGGACCACACTGCAATTTCCCTGCTGTCTAGCACATCACTTGCCTTGCCACAACCCCCGACCCCTGGCATGCCCCCCCCCCAGCCCTGGAAGGAGATCCTGGACTCCTCTCTGAGCAGCCACGTGAGACCCCCCATGCTCCTTCCCGGGTATGAGGGATGCTCAGGGCTTGGCCCTTGCTGTTTCCCATTTCTCACTGCCCTGATCAGTGTAGGAAGCCCTAAGGCGCATGGCCAGTATTTTCCCATGAGCCAGGGAGAGGGTCTCCAATTTGAGGAAACTCTTACAGGTCTATCCATTTGTTTTTCTAGCCATCAGAGAACAAATCAAAGCACTTATTCAAAGAGATGTTGTTTTTCACTGGTATTTGGGATCTCAATTTCTGTTCTACCAGTTTGGTTGTTTTTTTACCTTCTTATTTTGTAATGGAATAGATAAAATAAAAGGCAAAAAATATATTCTTTATTTTAGCTACTGTATGTCCATTAAATCTGCTTAAAATCATCTGTTTTCATTATTGTACAAAGCCGATTGACAGGAATGTGTCAGGAGGGAGAGCCAAAAGAAGCATAAAGGCTGATTTTTAAATATACAGCCTTTCTCTCACACAGGGCCGTGGGACCTGGCGGGGACATCTGCCACAGGTCCACCACAGCCCTAGGGCAACACAAGAGAAAAGGTGGGGAGACAGCAATGCAATGAGAGTGTTTTACAATTCATCCTCCTAAGAGCACCAGGTTCTAAAGGAACTTGTTTTGCAAATGCCCTCAAGGATCCAGCTAGCATTAACTTAACAAAGTGCAGCAACAGGGGACAGGCTCCCTGAGGGAGGTCCAGAGTGGGAAGGTGGAGGTTTGGACCTCCTGGGTCAGGCTGCTGCATTCACTCCCTCCAGCTGTGGAGTACAAGGAAGTTACTGAACTGCTCTAAGCTTTCACTTCCCTGTGCATAAAATGGGGATGATAATAACAACTATCGCTGAGCACATACTATGTGCCAGGCTCTGTTCTGACTCTTCCTATTTCAACTCATTAATCTCTATTAACAGTCCTAAGCCTTTCACCCATATTAACCCATTTGAGCTTCACAACAACCCTAGGAAGTAGGTTCTATATCCCCATTTTAGAGATGAGGAAACCAAGGCACAGAGAGATTAAGCACCTCGCTGAAAGATTGCCTGGCATTTAGTAAATACTCAACAAATATTAGCTATTGTTGTTGGCATTAAGGATTTCACAGCCTTAAGCAGGTCAGGAGGAGATGCTGAGTGGATAAGGCAAGATCATATGCTACTTCGTCTCTTTTTAGCTTTATTCCTTAGTTCCCAGTTCTCACATAAGGGAGACATAAGCTGTTCTCACATAAGCTGTAAACCAGCTACCTTCTTTACTAAGACTCTCCTATTTCTCAAGTGCACATATGCACACACACAAACACACACATTTTCTCATATACACACACTCAAGCTCAACATATATGCCCACATCCTGCCGAGCCACAGACAACCTTTAACTGGCTTGAGATTTAGGGAGATTTTGATTCGCCAAACACTGTATGTGGCTAGTTTAGCTTGAATCTTCTGTGTCCTAGGTGGCTTCAACGAGCAAACTAAAGAGTTCTTTTGACTTTAGAGGCTTTAGAAATACTCTCTGGGGTTTTCCTTAACCAGCTGATCTGTAGAAATAGTAAGACTTAACAACTACAGGAACCACCTAAGCTTTCATCCAACACACCCCACTGCAGAAACTGCATGTGTTTCACCACTGTCCTTAGAGATGCCCACAATGCTCCTCATCAGAGGCTGATAGGGTGGGCTCCTGGGCAAACTGCAGTATTTTCAGGCAAGGGAACTGACACTGGCTCAGAGCAGAACATCACACACAGATGTGTTTTAACGAGAGCAGGAGGAGCCCTTAACCAGATACCTGGTTAAGACCCATCATCATAAAAGTGACATCTTTGGGCTCGGAGAGCTTGAAGGGGCTTCCCAGAGGTCACACAACCAGAAGGGGCCTGGAGCTGAGATCTCTTTATCCAGAGTTTGGTTTTCTTTTCACTATACCTCACATTGGCTTCACCTACTTCACCAAAATGTACCTTTCTCCCTTTGTCCACTTAGCATTTTTCCACATGAAATAGAGGAGCCTTAAAATATGAGCCAAAGAAGGAAGGACAGAAGACAGGTCCATAATATTGTTAAAAAATGCTTGACCGTGATCTTAAGGAAAAGGCATTTTGATTCCTAAACTAAAAAGAAAAATGTCAAATCCCTAAAGCACAGATTCCAACAACTGTCTTTAATGAGAAAGTACAGAAATCACTCAGGTAATGAATGAAATCTCTCCAGAATGTTCTTCATGAGCAGGCACACAACTTCAGTCCTTAAAAATTAAACCTTTATTTTGTGCTTGTGGCTCCTCTAACTGAACTCTTCCCAGATGGACTGCAGAGCCATGCATGCATGTGTCTGGACCTTTAGGGATGGGGAGCAGGGCTTCGCTTCCTGCACCATCTGGTTCGCTATTCCCAGCTCCAGCCTAGATTCCCACTACAGCCGAGTAATCAGAAGAAATCAGAAGAACACCTCAGGGAAAAGAATCTAGGACTCAGACTTAACTTCCTCTAAGGAGGATCAAACACTGAAGACTGTTCCTTTTCAAGTTTTATTAATCCTGGTTCATAATTTCCACCACATCATTAGTCATTTCCTATTTCTGAAGGGCTGGCAGCAGTCGCCAAGGCATCAGGCAGTAAATGGCCAGATAACCATGCCACCTGTGTGCCGTATTGACAGTTACCCACAACCGCATCTGGGTGAGAGGCTAATGTGCTTTTTCTAAAAGGCAAGCCATTTAGAAGTGCAGCCCAGTTTTTGATCTCTTGCTAAATACTTTTATCCACATCGTCTCCCCATCTGGGCCTGGAAGTCATCATGTGACCTGCGGTACTTTGAAAAGAAGGCAGCAAGGCAACAACAGCCAATCTGCCATAACCCCCTGAGCAGCATGAGCTCTCGAACCCCTCCCAAGAAGGGGAGGCAATCCCTGTCTCTAGCCAGGAGAACTCCAGGAGCTGAAGTGTAAGGAAAGAAGGGAAAGTGACAAGAATCATGTCCACAAGAACCCTTCTTACAAAGAGACAGATGAAATATAATTTATAAAGCACTTGAGAGCTGACCAATAAGACTAATTCCATGGGGGTTACACCCAGTTCACAATGACATGGAGATAACCACATAGTCAAGTGGCTTCTCAATATCCTGACTCCCTAAGGTCAGAGGGTCTCTCCAATACAAAAGCCTTCAAGAAACTCAGCACGTGAGAGGCAGGCAGGGTTCTGGGGGAGCCCTATCTAATACGAACCTAGCAGTTCAGAGATACAGGCTTCAGTTCTGGGCATCAAAGAGAGGGCTAAGAAGGAAAAAAGGTACTTACCAGCTTTGTTGGCCAAGCCCCTGGCGAGAGGGGAGAGACCATCCGAACTGTCTGGAGAGCTATGGCCCATACTGGGAAAGCTCTGAGCCTGCGTTGCTGCCACTGGCTGCTCCCATATGAAAGACTGCAAGGGAAATATAAATAAAGCTCATTTGGGGGATACTTTAATTTTTAAAAGGCTAAGCCCTAATACCTAACCCTTAAATAGCATTTCCATCTGGGTAATCCCAAGTACTTTGCCAAAAGTTGGGTAATCACATCCCTACTAAGTAAAAAGGGAAGTTCCCAAACTTAACTGCATCTCTCATGAAGGACAGAAAATTGAAGACAGAAAGTTAAGGAGGATGCATAACTTTTTCCCCGTTACCATTCAAAACAGAGAAGTGTTCTCCTCTTGGAGAATTACAGTCTCGGGTGCCATTCTGAGTTTCAAAACTGAGCCAGGACAAGTGTTCATATGGGCAAACATTCCCTGCCCCCCCACCTTCATCACCTTGTCTACCAATGGAGGTGGTAAAAATGCAATTACACAGGGTGTAGTATCAACAACCATAGGAACAGGAGTGGAAAAGTTGAAGAAACTGAATCCTCTGTTCTTTTTTTTCTTATACTTAATACCAGTCCCTCCTGTTACCAGTCTCAAGGAATAAAAAGCATCAAAACACATCCCTTTACATATTGAGGAGCCTGCTCTACACATCTGGCCTCTTCTGATACGCTGGGTACTTCTCAGAAATGACAAATATTCAAATTGGAGTTTTTCTTTTTAAGTACATACACACATACAGACTAACCTTACATGCATACATACAAACACTATCCCAGCCTTTGGATTTATTTTGAATCCTCAGATTCTATTCTGATTTCCCACCTCTGGATTTGATGTTGTAGTCAACAATTCATCTATTAGCCACTTGTCAAAGTATTAGGAGAAACTGTCTTTTCCTACCTTTTGGTAATCCCCATGTCCCTCAACTTCAGAGTTTTACCCTGTAGGCTGATTTTCCTACCAAAGACTACTGAAAGTCTAAAATTTTCACTCACACCCGAGTAGAATCCCAGTGAAGAGCAGACTCGAAATTCCCTTTCTGTAACTGAATTCATTAAATTCTCACGAGTCCTGTAACTTCCCTGTTCATAGGTATTGAGGGCTAACTCTCCTGCCCAACTACTTAAACAGTAAATCTGCCTCATTAATACACCTTTCTGAGGAACTAAGCATTCTAGCTCTCTCAAAGAACCTAATCTGAACGAGTTTAGCACAACAAAAAGAACCATCTAACAGATCCTGAGATGCAGGACATTTACTCACAAGGCCTCTGAATCGCTCTACCAGAGTCACTAGGGCTATTTGCTCCCGTTTCCAAACCTCCTCCCAAGGCTCCCCCACCCTCACTGCAATTGCTG
This sequence comes from Acinonyx jubatus, assembly GCF_027475565.1. Taxonomy (NCBI): domain Eukaryota; kingdom Metazoa; phylum Chordata; class Mammalia; order Carnivora; family Felidae; genus Acinonyx; species Acinonyx jubatus. The sequence continues at coordinate 99,616,084 of NC_069386.1, forward strand.
TGGTAGCTGAAACCAGCCTCGATTTTTATCTGCATGGCAACTTCATGGCTCCCACAGGTTCCAAACTGATCAAGTGGCCTTCAAAAATGCCCCCCCGCTTCTTAAAAAGGCTGAGCCAAGCTGTGTATGATCAAGACAGAAAACAATCCCTTATCATGTCGGAAGTAATACTTGCGGTTATCTAAAGCAACGGTAATCATATCATACACTTTATCTGTGACTGCCTTTTTCCTTCCAAGGGTAGGAATAGAAACTTCTTCTCCTTCATAATGAGCACTATTGAAACTCCAGCAGGCAGACTCTGCTTTGGCAACATGCCATTCCCTAGCACAAGTGTGTAATCATCTCAAAAAATGTAACATGGCAGAGAACAGGTACAAGTACTTTCTGGAAATATTGTTTGTAAAGGGCCGGCTTGATAACAGGGATTGTTTGTGTTAGAGCCTTTTTGGCCTGTATGGTTAACAAGAACTTGCAGTTCTGGTGCCAGCTCAGTTAATCCAACAGGACTTTATGCAGGGTTTTAGGGGATAGGGCCCAGGAAACAATACAAGCCTTCTCCCTCACAAGTGCTGCTACACCATGAGAGAAAAGCACTCTGCTATTTAATCCGTCATACTTCCTTTTGATAGATATTGTGGCTGTCACTGCACCACATCAAAACATTCGCTCATAACACAGCACTAGGAGAGTCTTTAAAATAAAATTATCAAACAGCATCATTTATTGAAGATGACAATCCAACTGCAGTCTCAGACTCATCAGACAAGCAAACACTGCACATGAGGTGCACACATCTGCGAGGGGCCCTCCAGGTCGAGCCCCCTGATAGGGAACTACCACCATCTCTAAGAACACATTTTCGGGAAAGCAGTCAAACACAGTTTCCTTTTGCAGGAGGGCGAAATCTCCATCTCCGCTTGTCAGATTGGAAACCTGGAGCACAGTGCCACAGAGTTTAGCAAATATCAGCCCAGAAGAATGAAGGACTGTGCATTTTGGTTTTCCTCGTGTTTCCCCCTTCCCCAGGGAACATGTCCCACGGCCCCTTGCCCTGTCCCACAGACTTGCCTCTCACTGCCATTGTGTCCCTGCTGCCCAACTGACTATGCGACACCTATGCAGCATCAAGTGGTAAAATCAGCTCCCTTTGCCTATAGAGATAGTTTTATTTCCGTGAATTAATCTGCTAAGGTTGAAACAAAGTATTTGAATGCCTAAGACACTTGTGGCTATTTTTGTATCTCCTTTATAGGGCTACTATCTCTGCCTTTCTGTAATGTCAATGTATTACGAAAAGACATCATATACCATGCAAAGATAATCCAAAGTACGAGCTCTGCTTCAAAGGGATATATGCACAAAATGTATACAAATATGAGTTAAGCTAAAGCATAGAAACTGTAGTGAAAGCTACAGAGTGTTTCTGGAACATTTCTGCGCTATGTAGAAATTTTTCTATTAGATTTCTATTTACCTAATAAAAAATACTGTTTAACTTATGTAAGTGTTGATTATTAAATTACGTGCAAGTTTAGCAATGAGGCCACTGAAACACATAAAGAGCAGTTATTGAAAGGTAACCTTAAGCAGCTGTTGTCAACCTCCATTCAATAAATAAGAAGCAAAAAATTTAAAATACATCGAAAGACTAAATGAAAAGGAGAATTACTTGACAATGAAAAATGGTAAATACTAAAATCTGTAACAAGTGTCCTAAATGTCTATTCCCAGGAAGCTCTAAGTTTGGGGCGCCTTGGATCGTTTAAAAATGTTGTCGAAGTCATAAGGAATTATTTTAGATTGCTTATTGTAGTCCCTTCCAGCAATACGGGACTTCAATCACCATATACACCTGCACATGGCTACCTGTCAGAGAGTTAGTTCACAGTCAGAAGCTAAACCTAGAGAATGGACTTGATAGCTTTAAGTTTCACATTCATAAACGAAATATACGCACTTTTCTCTAAACAGCAAGCTGGCTGTAATCACCACTCAGATTAAAAAGTGGCATAACAGACTGGTCAGGAAACACATTACCAATAAGATTTCTGATCTATAGAGAAATACAAAAGGCAAAGGGGCTCCTGAAAATAAAAGTTATTTGTTCCTAAACCCTGCGTCTTTGCTTGGAGCTATTTCTTAAGAAAGAAACTGCTTCCTTCCCTAACCATATAAAACAATCCCTGAAGTTATTTATAGTGTTCATGGCCCGGAGGCATCACTCGGTTCCCCCACCACAAGCCCAACCATGTGTTACTATATTAAAAAATGTGAAAAAGTAATTATGGGGTATGGGAGCCAGTGTCTGCAGACACAACCTGCCAAAGAGGAAGTGACAGGAAACTTATGCTCCTCGTTGCCGCTCAAGCACTGCCCAGGCTCCAGGCTCAGAAGAGAGCAATCTGTTCCAAGAAATAAGAGAGGAGCCTGCCCTAGTGAATCAGAAATATCCCTGTTTCTGAATATACAGTAAACTGGTTTCCATTCCCAGGTCCCCTTAGTCAGTCAGACTTTCCAGTCATGTGGAGAGACCACTCACAGCATCCTCCCTCGGCAACTCGGCCAGCTGCCTGCCTCAGCTCCCTTCGGACTGAGTAGACTGGGACATGTAAGGCTCTGGACTTGGGTGAGAGTTGGGAGACCACTAAAACTGGCCCCTAAAGTACCACCCTGCCCTCTCAGATCCTGATTTCTGCCACCTTGCTCTAAATCAGTTTCGTGGTTCCTCTCCCCACCTCCACCCTCGTTCCTTGCCCTCATGTAGGATGGGAAATTCCATCTAATACTCATTTCTGGACTGGGGTCCACACACTCACAACTCCCTCAGGTGTCCCCTTGGAAGATGGGCTCTGTCATCATTAGGATACCCGTGCTTTCTAGCTCTGAAGGCAGAGAGGAAAAAAGTGTTCCAAGTATCTGTTCCAGGGAGCTGAAATTCATTTAGAGAGGAAAAGTCCACATTTCTGGTAGAAAGGCAGTGTTCCCAAGAGGCCTCAGCTTAGGAAACATTTATTGGGAGAAACTACATTTCCTCCCCAGGACCTCCATCTGAATCGGTCTAATCCCAGGAAAAAAAGAGACCAGTGACAACTTTCACAAGAGAGCCTTGGAAAAATTGCTGCTATCTCAGGAAGGCTTCACTTGGAAATAAGCCATTGTTGCTATCTTCTTATCCAACTTGACTACCTAAATGCAGCACTACATAAACTTCCAAAGAAGCAAAAACTTACCCACACACAGTGTCTTCTAAAAATCAATTTACTGAAATCTCTTTCAAATAAATTTTTAAAGAAAAGAAAGCCATAGATGACTGAGAATGCAGAGGGTAATGGATGTCAGGAAAATGTCCTCACTACCTCTTTAAAATAACTAAATAAATCAAATTAACATGTTTCTCTAGTAATATTCTGTGAGCCTGAAATATATTTTTATATTATAAACACACCAAGCTTGAGTTCCTAATTTACATTCTGCAATTCTAGAATGTGAGTAAATATTGGTTTCTAAATTCCCTAAAAGTCTTCCTTTCAAGTTTGTTTTTTGACTCTGGGCAATAGCATATATGTAGAATTTAAACAGGTTATCAACTGATACAGCTGGAAAGAAGACTTTAAAAATCAGAGAGAATATCCCTGTAAGTCTAATCCATGCAGCTTCCCACATTGAGGAACTGATTTACAACCTTCTGAGATGCCCTGTTAACCACCCTAAGATCTGTAGAGGAGCTTCAGTTATCTCATCCCAGTTTTCTCCCTTTCATCTCTGCCTCCTAAAGCCCGGTTTCTTCACCACTGTAGTATCCACAGTGCCACCTGCTGGTTGTCACAAGTATCTCTATGGCTACCTGCTCTCCCTTCGGAGATTTGCTTAATTAAAGTCAATCAATGACTGCTAGAAAAGCCACAGGAACATACCCTTAAGAAATAATAAAACAATCTATGAGATGAGGAAGATACCAATTCACAGAAGGTTAGCATGACCCAACATGTTCTCCTGAGGCAAAGGCCTGGCTATTTTAAAGGCAACCTTTAAAAGGCTAAACCTAGAATTTGCAAATTTGCTTCATGGAGGTTGGCAATAGGACTCGGTGTGAGACTATCTTTTAGATTAGATGAAATGCCTCAAAAATTTTCAAGATTCTATACCTTCTTGCACCCACCAATCCTAGACTTCTACTTCTCCCCTTTCTTAGATAAGTATCTTCTGCTTTTAAAAGATAGGAAATTTGCCATCATAATTGGTTAGATAGGAATAAAAGCTTGGACCCAATTCCTGACTTTGATTCATAGCAGTTCTGTCTCCATCAAAAGTTACAGTGCCTGCCCTCATTCTGGAATCTGTGAGCCATCCACACAAATGACAGGGGCCAAAGTACCTGCAGGCATGTGTGAATACAAAGCCCCCCTCCCATATTCAACCTTTAGATGGTTCAACTATTTACCATGTGTCCACAATCTGCCATTTGCATCTCAGGCCTTAGCCAGGCAAAAGATAAGAGAGGATGACCTTTAGCACCCACAACTAATGAATATGAATGAGGTCATGCTTACAAGCTCAACTGGGGGGACAAAGTAACACACAGGGAAAACATTTTTTGTTTAAAGGCTCCTGACAAGCATTAGCTAGTCAAATTTCCTAATAATCCCTTAGAGTCTAGACTGGCAAAGGATCATTATTCCTCCAGCAGGTCGGCAAAAGAAGACCCAAAGGTTACCATTTCAACATCGTTCTATGTCATCAATATCCTGAAATCACGTTGGAAAAAAAGGTGCTGAAAGATGCTTCTCACTGACTGTAAATGCAAAGCGAGAAATATGCCCAAATCGGGAGGCAGCGAAACCTTGGAAGAGTCCTGAACCAGCCATTATTTGTTAATGATTTTATCAGAGCAGACAATTTAGAAATGTAGATCTCTACGTAAAGAAAAAACAGCTGCAAGATTTAGATTGCAACTGAGTAATAATTTTAAAGAAAAGAAATTTCTGTATTTATCAGTTGAGGATTTATTTGGAGAGGTGGTTGGTTTCTTTCTTTCTCCCTACTCCTTCCTAATCAAAGTCTACACATGGAGACTACAGATAGAGGATAAATATCACAAATGTGATCTTCAGCCTTGAACTCTGGCATAGTATTCCATTTGAATTTTGTTTGCATTTGCTTTGCTCTTTTTAAAAGTATAAACTGGACCCTTACATTTCCCGGTCTTCTACCAAATTCAGGAACTATCACATTTTCTTTTTTCTTTTTTTACTTTCTAAATCTATAAACTTCAAAATATTTCTATAAACTTCAAAATATTTGCCAAGTTGGCAAAGCTCCAATCAGCCCTTCACCGCTGCAATTAAAGTGATTTTCCATCTGAACATAACCCTGACAAGTGAGACATTATAAAAGCTCCCTCACTGAGCATATTTTTATGTTCATCATAGATATGTATTCATCCTCACAATATTCAGATTATTCTAGGAACTGTGAGTCAATGTAACAGCAGTGGTCACTACCTAAAAGAGAAGTTGAATTCAGGATCCCCCTTTGAAAGCAAGCAATACCTAGAAAGAAAAAGAGAGAAGCACTCTTTTATTTCTTTTAAAGTTGATATTACATAAAACAAATGAAACCCACGGTAGAGCCAGACAAAGTCAAACAGTGTATTCAACTTTGAGGAGACGGTGCAGCAGGGAATGCTGTGTTACAAAGCATTATTCTTATGTCATCACCGCTTCCAGAAAAACGCTCGAAGCTCCACCTTAATACAGGATTCACTTCTCAGCTGAGGAGGACCTTAGGAACAGTACACTTAGCACTCAGCAGTTATTTGACCTATTTTACTAATGTGTTTGGGAAGGAGGTTAATTAACAGTGGATGGCTATATCCTTAAGCTTAATTTTTCCAACAGCCCTGCTCATAAAAGGAAAAATTGAGTATGTATTGAAGGAAGCAAGCAATTAAGTTGCACAAATAGTGAGCTCATTGAACTGCAGCTGACTTCTATCATGTCAAAGAACAACTAAACACAGAAGCAATAAAAAGATTGTTGCCACGACCACCACTGAGAACCGACTGGCAATAAAGATGAATAACTTCCTACTTGAAGATTACTTGATTAAAGCTCTTTAGAAACCAAATGTTACACATAGGCATAAATGGAGCAAAATATTTTAATGCGTGTTTGGCAGGTTCAGAAACATTTTATAGTCAATTTTAAATGAAGGTTTATACAACAACAGTAAACTCCACTTAAAACAGACTTTCCAACTGCTGTTCTTGCAAGCAAGCTGCTGTGTTCCTGGGGAAATCTTGAACTGTACTGTGGGATAAAAGTCCCATACCTAACAGAGTAAGGGGAGGGCCATGGGGAGTGGAATTCCACAGGACCGGGTCCTCTGAAACTAAACCCAAGAGCAGAGTTAGAGAAGCTCATTCAGATGGCTGTGACCCTTGAAGGCAAGTAAACAGACTCCCTGGAGCAATAACCAGGAAATCTCTCTCTCCCCAGCAACACTCCGCTCCCCTGCCCACCTCCCAAAGCTCCGAAAGGTCAAGTTTTAGCCCAAGCTGCCCTTCAAAGAAGTGTACTCACATCTAGGAGTTGGATACAGGTTGGCATCAGAACTGGCTCCCAGGACTATCAGTGTCGGCGAGGTGGGACAGGCATGATTTGACAAGGAAAATGTGTCTGACAGAGGATTCAGCTCTCAACTTACAAGTGTCTATGGACATGTCTGGAGAATATCAGCCTCTTTGAGGGCTAGACCCCAGCACTTGCCTGCTGCCTTTAGGGGGAATACAATGAAGAATTATAAAAGACGAAAAGGATGAGGATTTTGCCACAACAGTTGCTTATAAGCTAAGATTTAAAAAAATAAATAAATAAGCTGCCCTTTGCATTGGTGCCCTCGAACCCACTACTGTGGAGAATCAAAGCCAGTCGGTCTATAGAAATAAGGCAGTCTGCCACCTCATCTCTATCCTTTCCCCCGCTGTTAGTCCATCTCTAGAATACTGAGGGGAGCGGACACTGTGCTTTTCTTCTGAACATTTCTCCCCGATTGGGCTTTAAGGGATCAGGGCCTTGAGATTACGATGAGCGGTTCTGCCCCTTGGCCGGCTCCAGCCCTCTCCTCCCTCACTCAGAAACTGTGCAGTGAGCCCCTCTGGAGCTCTTTTTGTTTCACACAGCACCCTTCAATATGCTGGGTAGATAGTGAGTGTTTAATACATGCTCTGGGGTTAGAATCAGCAGGAAAGGCTTATATTTTTGGAATCGAAACTAGAGAAGCAATTTTGTGCCACACCTTGAAAAAAAAAAAAGCATAACGTTCTTGATTTTCTTGGATGGAAAATGGGAGCTAAAATGGCCTGTAGAAACTAAGCACATAAAGCACATGGTACCTAACTTCACAATCCAGTTAGATATGTCCACTCTTTACACACTATTTTCTAGAGATTCGGAGCTGAATTTGTTGCCAGGGATTTTTAAATACTTGGTTTGGGGAATTCTAACTGCAAACCAAATTCATACTGCAAACTTTGGAAGAGCTTTATTGATGAAAAGTAGATATTTGTAATTTTAGTAACACTCTTCCTCACCACTTTTCAAGAGGACTGGTCACTGGATATGTGGCATGCAAAACTAACAAAGAAATAAGTTAGGAAGAAGTTTGAATATTTATATAAATTATATTTCATATGCGGGAAGAAAGCTCAGTGGTACACCCCCTTCCTTCTGTTTCAGTGTCTCCAACTTAAAGCCTTTCATGGGCTTTGTTTTGTTTGTTTAAGTTTATTGATTTATTCTGAGAGAGAGAGAGTGTGGGGGAGAGGGGCACAGAGAGAAGGAGAAACAGAATCCAAGCAGGCTCCACACTGTCCGCGCACCGCCCGATGTGGGGCTCAGACTCACAAACTGTGAGATCATGACCTGAGCCAAAGTCAAGAGGCGGATATTTAACCAACTGAGCCACTCAGGTGTCCCCTTGCATGGGCTCTGAACTCCAGGTACTCCACTAAGACATTCTAACCCTGTGCACTAAAATTCTGGAGATGGAACGATTTGTACAGCACAGAAAGGGGGGTGGAAAAAGAAAGTAACAACAGTTCAGAGATGGGAACAGTCTGCTCCCTGGACACCCCTCCAGGCTTAGGTTCACTATCCAACCTCCAAAGTCCAAGACTCTCAGTCCCCCCATGTTAAGAGAACAAGAAAAATGCCTAGGAAGGCCCACGGTTTCCTTCCACATCGAGGAGAGGAAGCAGCAGAGGTAGCAGACGCCCATGTGCAGCCATCACTTCCTCGGGGGCTGGTGTCCATTTCCACCCACTGGGATGGAGTCTGGCAGCTTCATAACCGGCAAGAGATACATAATCCAAGAAACCATTTTGGCTCCAATTCTAGCCTTATGAAGGCCAGTTCTGTCTAACTCTGACTCCTTATAAGCATTAGTAAGGATTTCAAACTGCCTCATCCTCAAGAGTATGGCCAGAGAAAGACGAGTTGAGCAAAGCTCAAGATACTCTTCAGAAATACCTTGAGATTAGAAAAATCTTGAGATTATATAAAATAAAAATACATTCAGACATGATAGAGAGAAAATATACCTTTTCTTCTCCTCCTTTGAGTAGTCAGAGTGTCAAATCAAAAAGCAAAATAGGGTGTAAATCTAATAATAGAATCTAGAGCAAATGGCTATAAGAAGCTTGTTCCTCAAGAAACAAGAGAAACCGTGTGTCTAATCAAAGTGTATTTAAAATGTCAATTTAAGCACTTATTGTTTTCCCCTCCAGCCTTCCTCTCTTAAATTTGCTTATCTCAGTTCATGGTTTCTCCATTTACTAACCACCCTAACGTAGGAATTTCAGTCATTTATGTATCATCCCACCACATTCAGTTCTAGACTCAGTATCTCTCTTGGGTTCTTTTCTTACTTCTGCTTCTACTATTACTGTCCTACATCATGTCATCTATACCTGGATTACTATAATAGCCCTCCAATGAGTCCCCCTTCACCGCTTGCTTTCTCTACTCCAAGTTATTTTTCACATCCCTGGCAGTTACCTTCCTAAGGTACTGTTATAATTGTGGTGCACTCTCTCAGTCCAAAAGCTTTTACTAGTTTTCTGGTTTTTTCTTTTTTTTTTTAGAATTAAGTCCAAATGTCCTAGCGTAGCATTCAAGGCGACTAAATAAATAGAAAGTGTTCTGTATTTCAAAACTTACCTGCCATTTCTCCTCACACACAGCCCAGAACAGATTCATCTCCTTTTCTGAATCATGTCATGGACTTCTGCACTTCTAAAACTTTGCACTTTTCCTCTAGCTTCATCTATTCAAAGCTTGCTTCTGCTCTAAAGACCAATTCAAACATTACCACCTCTAGGAAGCCCTACCCAATTCCAAGACAAAATAAATCACTCACTCCTCAGAGTACATATAACACTTTATTTAGCCCTTTATGACAATATGACTTGTATTCATTATTGTGGAATTTTCCATCTCCTCCTAAAGGACAGAGACAATAGTTAAACCCTCTAAAGATGGTCTTGGATGCCTAACATAGTACCTTAAATAAGGTAGACATTTCATGAATTGACCAGTATAAGAATCATTCATTTTCACTAAAATCTGAACCATGGATAAAAGACCAAGCCAAGAATCACAATCAAGGAAGACTTCAAGGAAGAAAGGAACCTCAGTTAAAAGCTACTCAAACTGAGGCGCATGAATAAGTCTTTCATAAAAGAATAGATATAGCCTAATCCATTGCTTCTCAACATTTTCATATTCACACATTCTTGCAAAGGGTCTGACTATGGTTGAGAACTGCCCTGACCAAATGGGGAGACTACCTCTTTTTCAGCAGTAGAGACTTAAATCTGCATTTAAAAGGGTTAAATCAAGGCTCAACAGATAAACAGCACAATAAAACATTATATATATATGTGTATATATATATATACATATATATATACACATATATACATATATATATACATATACATATATATACATGTATATATATATACATGTATATATATATACACACACAAATCATATATATATATCACATATATATATTTATATATATACTATATATATATATAAATCAAATAAATATACAACATGTAGATCTACACATCTAAGATACTGTTTCATTTAAACACCTCTACACACACAGATCTAATGATGTCTTAATAAAACAAATATTTAGTTCACATTTTTGCCATCATTCCAAAAAGGGAAAAAAGCCAAGAACTAAAACCATCTCCTTAGCCTTATTGGCATTAAGTAATCAAATTCCCTGCTACTCAGAAATCCAAGACAGGCTTATTGCAGTTCTCATTCTCGCCTGGAATGAAAAAATGAACTCAAACTTCCAAAAGAAAACCATAATTTTCCAACATCTTCTCATAGAGTCTTGCCTCTCCCCTGAAACTTTTGAGTCAACTCTTCCTGAGATGAATCACGTTAAGAAATGAATCTCTTAATTGCACTGTATAAGCTAAACAGTAAGCCATGACCTCATCACCCTGGATGTAATAAAAGGGCAGAGACACTCAGGCATTTCAACAACATCTTAATTCCTGCACTGTTCTGGTTTATTATAAAGCAGGCCTGTGTGCAGGAAGACATTTTTAAAAATGCTTTTATCTCCATTTTGCATGTTAGCAGATCTCATGGTCTCATCTCTCTGCAGACAGAGGTCTGAACTGGGCAGAAGCTAAAGCAGGCAGGCCAATGAATTCACCTGAGAAAAAAAGAAAGCCAGTCTTGGAAATGACACAAGTACTCAAGATGAACCAAGAGAAGAAGGACCTCAACCTACATCATTACTCCCCAGACTCTAGCCCAAAACACACAAACAAACAAAACCTGGAACTGAAAAAATATCTGAATGTCACAGCCAAACTAGAGAAAAAACAATAGGAGGCCAGAGAAGAAATGGGGGAGAAACATGATACTACATCCTTTGGCTGGCATATCACTTTCTGACCCTTGATTTACCATGAAGTCCTTCTTCTGATGATTATAGTATCGTTCTTTTTTTTTTTAAGTTTATTTATTTATTTTGAGAGAGAGAGAGAGAGAGAGAGAGTGCACATGTGTGCCTGATTGGGGGAAGAGCAGAGGGAGGGAGGGAGGGAGAGAGAGAGAATCCCAAGCAGGCTCCGCGCTGTCAGTGTAGAGCTCGACATGGGGCTCAAACTCATGAACTGTGAGATCATGACCTGAACAGAAACCAAGAGACTGATGCTTAACCTACTGAGCCACCCAGGTGCCTCTACAGTAGCATTCTTATTTTGCTAGAAGTAGCATTGGGAAGCTCCCATCTGTATATGCAGCCCTCTACAGAGTGCAACCCATATAAGCACAAATGTCTGCCTACTCTGGACCTGGTACCAATGAAAAATTCCTAAAATAATGGTCCAATGAGAGAAATAAATCATTTGGATAATTTTGCAAGAAAGTTCATCTTTGTGTATGGAAGAAAATGTATTTGTACCACAATCTATCAGTAACTCCAAATATAGATATTTCAACAAGAGTTAGCACTTTAGCCTGTCAAATCACACACACACACACACACACACACACACACACACACACACACACACACACAAAATGCATTTAACTTGTTTAGGAGGATAGAAATTGGCCCCAGCATACAGACGAGGTACTGAGAGGTACAGCCACCAGCAGAATTCTGAGTATCAATAATTCCATAGGCTCAACCACCACTGACCAGGAGTGAATATTCTTTCTTTGCGTCCTTTCCTAGCCATACACATCTATTGTTTCACATGTTGTTAGATGGTGCTACTGGTTGCAAACGTTTGTGGGCTTGCTGTTTAGCATTCCGCTGCTTACCGCTGTTGGAGTACTGACCAATGGGCATTCTGTTCTGAATGCCCATTTAAAACTGAGCCTTCACCTTTAGACTGGGTGCCTGGGAGAAAGCAGCAAAGTTAAAAAGAAACTTACCTGGAGGCACCCAGCCCTGAGTTCATGGCGCCACTCATACCGTATCCCACAGAGCAGAACTTCAGTTTCACCATCTGTAAAAAGGGAATAGTCACTTTACTTGAATTCTGAGACTTGGTAGCTTATGAAGCAGTGACTTACCAAAAGTGCAGCCAATCCTACAGACAGATACTTTGGTAAAAATTAGGCATCTATGTTGTGAAAACTGTCCAGAAAGAGTTGAGATTGTTGGCAGAGACCAAGAAGATTTTGCCTCATAATCAAGATTAAATCTCTTTCTATGACTGTCAACATTAAGTTGACAAAACTGCAGTGTTTATGATTGAGATGACCTTGACATTACTAAAATTAAGACGGTGCTTTGCTCTAATCAACTGTGACATACACTATTTTCAACAATGGCCTTTCTGCAAAAAGGAGAGATGGGAAATAAAGCCTATTGTAAAACTCTTTTCTCCAAGTACCTTGAAACAGCTCTTTCTAGGAACAGTCTGGCATCTTCACAAGATAATAGCATTGTCTCAATTCGAAAGTTAAGGAAGACAATACCCCAAGCTCCACGAAGTTGGTAAAGTTATGATATATGTCATTTGACAAAAGCATTGACCCTGGGGCAACATAAATACATGAAGCTTTCCTTTCTTCCTCTCTTTGCTCAAAGACAGCACAAGGAAAGGAGGAAAGGAAGAAAGGAGGAAAGGTTCCCTTCCTGATATAGAAGTTCCTCTTTACAAAGTAGGAATGAGGAAAAGCACGCGCACCGGTACAATTTCCAAGACATTTCATGATTCCTTAAATAGAAAAGAGTGTGTTCAGAATATTTCAAAACAAAACAGAACAATAACAAAAAAAAAAAAAAGTTGAACTTGATTTATGTATAACATTGGCTGGTGCTTCTAGAGGTATGGAGGAATGCAGAAGTGAGAAAAAGAGTCTAAATACTCAAGACCATGATAATTGTCCGTGAACTTACTAGTCCAGGATGTTTTCTCATCAAACTTTAAGTACAGAAGAAAACTATATGCATATAAGGCATCTCAGACTGAGATACTCTTGTTTCTCTTTCGTTTTCACTGTTTACAAAGTGACCTTGAGCAGCCCTCGTTTATCTTTACTGCTGTTTGCTGACTTGTGGTGTTTAGATCAAGTTTTGATACTTGTGTCTTTAGATGGCCACGAAAATGCAGCTGGTCCAGAGGCCAGCTGGAGGGAGAAATTGCAGGGCTTATCAAGTCATCCGAGGGGCCTTGTTGTGCTCATCCTTTGTAAACAATAAGACATGTCAGCATCCCTGGTTGCTGTCATTGCTGACAGTTCTCTAAAGACCAGCAAGTGTTGAATTCTTTAAAGTCGGATTGTGCCCAGTGAGAGAAACGATAGCGTGAGATGAGGGGGACTTCATGGATATCTGAGTACCTTGGGAAAAGAGAGGAGTTGAGGCTCTTCACTCAGCAACCTAATGAAAACTAGACAAATAGTCTTGCATTTAATATATAGTTTCCACCAATTCATGCTTCTTTTGTTAGGAACAATTCCACCCTCTATATGGAAAAGAGACAGTTAGAAATAAAGAAATAATTTCTCATTGACAAGGGAGCTTCAGGTAAAGTAATGCTTATGAAAGGCAAAGAAAGGATAAGAAATTGAGTTTTTATTGGTAAATTTCCATTGCACAACCATTTTATTGCTTGAACTTCATAGACCCCAAAACTTTATGTCCTTGAACAAGTAATCAAATGCAAAAGGACAGAACTAAATAATCCATCTGGGATAGCCAGGGCTGTATGCAAAACACAAGGAATAAAATACAAGTCTTGAAGGAATATAAATGAGAAATTGTGTCAAAGAAGGGAAGGACCTGAAAATAAGTTATTAAAGCAGTATCTAGTGCTTAAAGAATAATGAACTTTACATGCTTCCCTGTAAAATCCTTAAAGGTATCTTTTGAACAAAGATCTATGTGCATAAGTTAATTATATCACACACAAAAAAGCCCGACTCATAACATTACTCAACCTTTCTAACATCAGATTTTTAAAATGTATAAAATGAAGATTAAATTCTTTTCATGGAAATGGGTAACATTTGTTGAAGTAGAACAAAACCTACATGAAGTGTCAAAATTCCATTATTACAGCAACTGGTAATGTGTTATATTCAAGACTAATTTTGCCATGAAATTTAAGTTACAGATTTTGAGGTTAATAATGTTTCAGAGAAAAGAAAATTTCCAGTGTTTCTATTTTATTTTTTCTAGGAAGACTTCCCAAAAGCATTTGCGCCGTTAAATGGTCTAAAAAGTCTGCAACAACAAAATGTCTCAAAGCCACCTGTATATTAGGATCCAAAGCTTTGAGAAGAATCATCCTTTCAATATCAAGTTCATCCCTGAAATAAGGATCATCTCCATAAACAAGGCCAGAACCTAAGATTCCACTAACGTAACAGTATAGTTTTTAACTTGGACTATCACTTGTTGCCTATATTATAAACATCTATTTGATGGCACAGAGTCATGGATTATTCTTTCCAAGTTTGTTCTTTTATCTTCTTGCTGGAGACAGCCAGGCCACAGCTTATATAGCTACAGGTTAAGCATTGAGCCTGAGAATCCATCTGAATCATAAAATGCAGACAGCAATTTAAGAAAAAAATTTTGCAAATTTCTATTAACTAAGTAAAATCACCCCTGTTTACCTAATTTTCTTACAAGCAGAAAACCAAAGGCCTATTGGCATGGCCTAGACAGACACTGCTAAGCAGCTTTCCAAAGAGCAAATGGTCAAAATAAAATAAAATGAAAAAGATTTGCCTGTCATGGGAGTTGGTCAATAAAATGCAACAGTGTTTATTACAACATTTAAAGTCTGTGATTAAGAACACCAAAAGGCCTAAACTAGAAAGGTTTTCAGCCTGTAATTTCCCTGCAGTCCTGGCCTGTACTTCCTTATGAGTTAGCTCAGCAGGGCTTTTTTTCCATGTCCATCATCAGCTTGTAATTATTGCCATTCTCAAAGCTATGCCAGATGGGTCTTTAGAAGCAGGCATGCAGCTTGTTTATGAGAGAAAGAGCTGTAATATTACTCTACACAGAGACCTATCTGGTCCTACTCAAAGAGCCCTGCTCCTCCCTCCCCGCCCCCCAAACCCACCCCCACTACTATTCTGTCTTCCTCCCCTAGACAGCCCTCTCTGTTTCAGCTCCCTGTCCCAGCTGAATGGCCTGGTGAAGGGCTGGGACCATGGGAGCCAAGAGATATCTGTATCTTAAAGCATTTGGCCTAATCGGCACCTTTCACCATTCCCATATGGAAATGAGGCCAACACCCAAGGGAAAAACGAACTGCGGACTCTTTCCCCTACATACCCTTGTGCAGAGGCTTTATTCGAAACACCAGAGCTGTGCAGCTACTTTTCAGAACACAGATCTCCCTAGATACCACAACAGTGCCTTCCATTTCTCTTTTCTGGGAATTCCTCACTGGGGAGAAGAGAAATTCCCGGCAAGATTCTCAAGGACAAACCTTGACTCATTTTGTTGTAAGAAGGTTGAGGTCAAGGAGCTGGGCAAAGCAACACAGGCAAAGGCAAAAAGCACCTAACCGGGGGTTCATCGGGTGATAGGCCTGGGGTGTTAGGTATCCCAGAGGGCCAAGCAGAGCTTCAATCAGCAGTTAATGAGGCAAGACCTGCAACAGATAGCCACTTTTAACTTACAAAAGCTTTTAGATGTCTCTGTTTACTTTGATCCATTTCAGTTCATTTGAGCCTGGTTAGGGTGCATTTTACTTTTTTTTTTTTCTCTCGTTAGATAAACCCTCTGCTCCCACCCCATTCCTACCCCACCTCCCAAACAATAGTATCATTTACCAACTTAATACTTCAGTTTTGAGATCTTCTGTCAAGGTCGGCAACAATTATATAAAAAACAAGGAGAGAACCACCGGTCTGCCTGTGGAATGGTCATTTCAGAATCCCATCAGTGAAAGATAAGTGGAAAGGAGGACGGGACAGGAACGGCTGCATTTTCAGGCAGATTTAGTTATTTGTTTCTGATTAGGTGAAGTACACGTTCTTTTATCTCCTGTTATTTTACCCATGTGATGACCAGAGAGCTTTCTTTGTTAAAATGTTTCAGAGCGGATAAAACTAATTTACTGCAGTGTGAAACAATCCTGAAAGAAACTGTACCTGATGGTCACGGACGGGAAAGTCACTTTAACTGGCCGAAGTTCCCAGGCCCTGGGGCTGGGGCTGGGGCTGGGGCTGGAATTCCCAAATCTGAGGCAGAAAGCGCTCCTGTACCGATGGATTTGCACGTGGGTCCCAACGTGCAACGTTGGGTCTCAACGGGAATACTCTGGTGTAATGAGCTTTTAATTAGGTCGGCTTGGTGCTTGACCCTCAACTGTACCGCGGGCCCACGTCTAAATGACACCTCTCCACCGACAGGAGCCGCTGAAGGCCCTGGAATCCTTCCCAGCATGCCTTGGGCGACCTCTATCCCGACAGGCCCCTGACCACCCATCTTCCCAGCATGCCCTGGGGCCCCTGCTGCGACCTTGCCCTTTTCTCTCTTGTTTATAGCCCTTGGTGTACGCTATTTCCTTTCTCTCTCTCTCACTCCTGTGCCACTTCCCAATACACCTTTTCTTGTTCAGAATATTACATTTGAAGCAGGTGTATATTTAAAAATAAATAAATAAACCTCTGGTCAGCTAGCCAGCAAAATTAACAAATATACGTGGGCAAGTCTGGTTGGGCATATGTATTGCTCAAAAATACACTTTTCTCAAGTGAACCATATTCCTATTCTCCACTCCCCACCCTAGTCCTGACTTACACATTTCCAGGAAGTATTATGAAGATATAAAAGCTAGTGGAAGGAACAGGATAAAATCTTTCTGCACTGCTACCCTCAAATAAATTGCAACTACTTTGAAATGTTCTTGAAATCCTGTCCAGTAAAGACCCCAAGGAACCATCAGGGAAGTAGAAGCGAGAAAACCCAATTTCTATTTTGAGTCCTTCTTGTTGGAAAAGGAAGGACTAAGTATCCAACATTAAGCTAATTTTACCTCCCAGGAAGGGTCTTAGGCACTGAAGGTGACTTATCTGTAGATCTCACATTGGGACCTCAAGCCTAATGATTTACATTTATTTTGCTCTTTATCAAGTCTTTAAAATGAAATTTAGGTTAGTTTATCACTGAAAAATATTGAACTGTTTGGTTAAGAGGCATTAAGTTCAGAGAAAACAAGTGCAGACATCTTAAACTGTATTCATGAAAACAACAATAATAGTAACAGCTAATATTTATTCAATGCTTGTTAAGGGACAGCTGCTTTAAATGCTTTAAGATTCTGCATAATTCATAAAATGTTTAACGTGCAAGCTTACCTAATTCTTGCAGTTAATGACGGTGGCAGTTGCTAAGCTGTAGGCCAAGTTATTCCTTTCATTCATGGTCTAGAGAGAGATGACACGGGCATGTTGAGTCACTCAAAACAGGCTCAAACCACCCCAAGGAGTTTGCCTGATGAAAGGTTTTCTTTTCCTTCAAAGCCACTTCCTGTGTCACATGACCTGTATCACTCCAAAGATAATAACACTGCATGCTTCCAGAACACTTTTATCCAAAGATCTCAAAGCATTTTCAAATGTTAATTAAGCCTCCACCATCCTGGAAGATAGCAATGCCAGTCTTGCTGTTTAAATACTGTATTCCAGAACACAGGTTGTTCTAATCACTAAGAGGGGAAAATGGAGGCCTCTCTGAGCAAATTCAGTGCATAAGCCACTACCCAAACACTTATGACACCCAAAATTCTCCTACCTCTCCTGGGAAACCACAGCAGCATCTCTGTTCTAAATTGTTCCCTACTCCCACTGATTGTTTCCACTGGAAGAACCACATCCAAGAAAAAAAGTTAGAAGAGGAAGGGGAGAAAAAAAGGCCTTCTAATAGTTCTACTTGGATAGGGGTAGAAATGTAGGTAGAAATATAAGCAATGTATATCTGCAAATATATAATCATTCCCAATAAACAGCAAGGTTCCTTTGTTACACGCTTTTTCGATTATCATGATGCCCAGAAGGTAGAAAATAAACAACTTTTCCCAAGGCTTAAAAATGTTCACAACACAGTTAATCTGCCCTCCTATTTCACAGGCATCGTGGACTGTTCTGATAATCCCAGAGAGCAGTCAGATTTCAGGTAGTTTATGTATCTTTTAGTCTGTATAAAAGAAGACCATGTAACAATGAAACGTCCCTCAAGATCTGCCTTGCCTCCTTTCCAGTTTCATCTCCCTCCACTCTGCCACACTGGCTTTCTCTCCATCCTTCCAAAGGGCCAAAATTTTTTTCTACCCTGGGGTCTTTGAACAGGATTTTCCTGCTGCATAGAATGCTTTATCTCCTATTCTCAAAAAAAATCCCACTCTTAGTTCCCAGATTAAAGGTCACTTCTTCAGAGAAGACTTACCTTTCTATTATTAAATTAGCTTCTAGAATGCCTGGGTGGCTCATTGGGTTGAGTGTCCAACTCTTGATTTCAACTCAGGTCATGCTCCCAGGGTTGTGGGATCGAGTCCCATGTAGGGCTCCCCACTGAGCATGGAGCTTGCTTGAGATTCTCTCTCTCTCTCTCTCTCTCTCTCTCTCCCTTTGGAATTCTCCCCAGCTAGCTCTCTCTCTCTCTCTTTCTCAAAAATAAAAATAAAATAAAAAAATAAATTAGTTTCTATTATTCTCTTTAATGACAGATTGTTTTGATTATAATATAATGAGATTTTCTTTGTTTAGTGTCTCCCTTCTAGATTATAAACTCCATGAAAATAGGGACTGTGCCTGTTCTGTTCACCACTGCCTAAAACTCATGCTTGGCACTTTGGATGCCCTCATAAAATATCTGCTGAGTAAACTGAATGAATGAATCTTTTAACCCGGTTTATAAATCATATTTTTCTCTTGCAGTGATATTTATAGGATCCAGAGGACAACAGAGAAATAGATATAAGAAGTTTGGCTGTCATTTTTTAAGGTCTTATTTTCTATTAATACCGAGAATAGCAAACAATCTTGGAAGTACAAGTAAATATGATTTACAGTAAATGTTAAGCATCTAAAGTAGGTGTTTTACCTACATTATCTTATTTACTGCTCACAACAACCTCGAGGGATGGACACTACTATTGTTCTCATTTTGCAGTCACAAAGACCAAGTAATTTCCCCTTGTCTCCACTTATTCATTTATTGAGCATTCACTGTTTGCCAGGCACTGCAGTGGTGGATCAATGAACAAGACAGCCATGGCCTCCTGATTGGGGCCTTTGTCCTTGGTCCTCCACACCAATAATAGCACAGTGCATTCTGGCATGTAGTTGGTGTTCAACTGTAAACAGTGAGAATCGGGTTTAAAAAAAAAAAAAAGATTCAAGAACTATGATTGAATCCCTTCAGAGTTTGAAACGTCCCACAATACTGCTTTACTACCAGTGCTCCTTACTGACTTTCCTGGGGGGGCATATGATTTGCCATTCATTCTGTAAAGACTCAGAGTGCAGAAGGAGGTCGCAAATCACTCTGATATTCTAATAAAAAATACAGTGATCGATGATGAGAGTTTTAATTGACGGTGCCACATTGCAGCCAAAATGATCTTTCTAAAACACAAATTTGAAAATCAGATCATGTCTCTTTTGTGATTTACTAGCTTGTAGGGCTTCCCAATGGCCTTGGGACAGAGTCCAATCTCCCCATCTCCTTGATGTGGCTGCAAGAGCTTGGCTGCCTCCTTGGAATCGTGTCTTTTCACTGACTTCACTTGCTTGTCTGCAGTCTTTGTAAAAAAAACATTTAACTCCTCCAACACCTCTAGGCCTTAAACATGCTGTACCATCTTTAGCAACACCTTCCCTGCATTCCACACCATCACTACCACTCTTTACCTGTGTCAAGTGGAGGGTTTATTTGTGTGGAGGGTTTTTACTGGGAAATGCTCTTAGGAACAATACCTGTGAAGAGGGAGGGATGCAGGATTGAGCAGAAGGAAAAACTGAACTGCAATACAGGTTCATCTGAGGCCTCCACTGATCCTAAGAGGAGCTCTGGAACTGAGATGGACCTTCAGAGATGTCTGCATTAGGCAAGAAGCTTGACCTTTGAGGGCCTGGGTGGCTCAGTCAGTTAAGTGTCCGACTGTTGACTTCAGCTCAGATCATGATCTCACGGTTTGTGGGTTCAAGCCCCATGTTGGGCTCTGTGCTGACAGTGCAGAGCCTGTTTGGGATTATCTCTCCCTCTCTCTGCTCCTGTGCCACTCATGCCCCCTCTTTCTTTCTCCCAAAATAAATAAATACAAACTTTAAAATAAAAATAACACTATATTATTAAAAAAAGAGAAAGAAGTTTAACCTTTTATCCCAGTTGCCCCTGGAGATGGAGATAACCTTGAGCAAGGAGGCTTCCTTCAGCAAAGGGCAATTTTTAGGGGAAGAACTAAGGTAAGAACCATCAAAAAACAACCTTATTGCCAGCAGGGGAATAAGTGTCCCATCCCAGGGAGGTACCTAGATGGTGTACCACAACATCCACTGCAGTCTGGCTAACTCTGGTCATCTTTCCAGTCTCGACTTAAATATCCCTTCCTAACTTTAAGGCTATCTCTAAAATAGTCTCTCCTGACTCCCTGGCCCTGGGACAGATGCTCCTACAGAGCACCTGTTCCTCTGCCATTATGGCGTGCTTCACATTATATTATAATCATTTATTTATTTGTCTGTCTTCCCCCAGCAAAGTGTAACCACAGAAAAAGAAGGCACAGTGTTTATCTTATTAGTATTCTATCTACCAACATATAAATAATCATGAAAAAATTACAGAATGAATGGCAAAATAAAGATCCTGTTTTGGTTTTTTAAAAAATGTTACACAAGGGGCACCTGGGTGGCTCAGTCGGTTGAGCATCTGGCTTTGGCTCGGGTCATGATCTCACGGTTTGTGGGTTCGAGCCCTGAGTTGGGCTCTGTGCTGACAGCTCAGAGCCTGGAGCCTGCTTCAGATTCTGTCTTCTTCAATCTCTCTGCCCCTCCCCCACTCATGCTCTGTCTCTGTCTCTGTCTCTCTCTTTCTCAAAAATAAATAAACATTTAAAAAAAAATGTTACACAAATGCCAAAAAAAGTCTGAAAAACCAGTCACCAAAATACTGTCCACTGTGGCAGGATGGTGTGGGATTTTTATTTCCTTCATTATGCTTCCATTTAATTTTTATAAACACATTTGAGTTTTTCTGTTTTTAAAAAAGTTATCACTTTGAAGAAAAAAAAAACATGGCTCTTACTATAATAATAACTGGTATCAGGGCGCCTGGGTGGCTCAGTTGGTTGAGTGTCCGACTTCGGCTCAGGTCATGATCTCTTGGTCTGTGGGTTCGAGGCCCGCGTCGGGCTCTGTGCTGACAGCTCAGAGCCTGGAGCCTGCTTCAGATTCTGTGTCTCCCCCTCTCTCTCTGCCCCTCCCCTGCTCAGGCTCTGTCTCTCTCTCTGTCAAAAATGAATAAACATAAAAAAATTTAATAAAAATAATAACTGGTATCAATAGACCCATCCCACATCATGACTTTATACTATAATTTATAGTGCATAAAGCAATTTTACATAAATGATTTTGCTTAATCTTGACCAAAAGTCAACAAAAGAAAAAAGGTAAGTATGAAATTCTGATTCCTACTGGATTGCAAAATAAAGCCAACCCTCTCAATGAAGAATGAGAGAATGTGCCCTCACAGCCTGGGAACCCAGTTGTCTAACATTTCTTCTTCTCTAACATGTTCATTTTTGATGAGGTTTTGCCGGCTGTGGGGAAAACAGTGATATGGGGCAACCATATATAAGCTACCCCTCCCTATATTCCCTGAGTCTCACTGGCTACTTTCTCTGGCCTCACTTTTCTCTCCCTCCCTAGCCCTATTCATAAAAGAGAATATAATGCCTCTCCCGTGGCCTTATTTTCATCATTTGTTTGCACAAGCCTAATCTACAAGGCCAGCTAGAGTTAAAAGCCCTGTTTTCCCCTCACATCTCATGTTCCCCTTCTCTCCTATAATGATAACACTTCACATATGTATAGCACTTTCCAGAGGGCTTCCGCATACATCACCTCGCTGGATCCTCCCAACAAACCTTTGAGGTCTGCACATCAGATACTATTACCCCCATTTTAGAGATAAGGAAACCAAAACACAGAGAGGTTACGTGACTTGCCAAAAATCACAGTTAGTTACTGATAAAGACAGGACTAGAATCTGGGTCCTTACAAAAAAGCCCAGAACCTTCTGCATTTTTGCTTTGATCTTGCAGTTGAGTGTATGACCCACTGATAGAGGCCCGCAGAATCTACAGCTGGTTACAAACTAAACTGATGAGAGCAAGATTATGGGTCCAATTTCTGAGCAGGCCAGTTGTGATCCTTGCGTTGAAGTGGGCTGATGTGTGCAGCACATCAGCAAATCAAAGACCTAAGTTACAAAACGGACTAGTTAGTTGAGAGTGTGTAGATAATTCAGCTCAATTCCATCATCATGGTGAGTTAAACACCTTAATTACCTATTCTTTTAAGCCCACATACACATATAAAACAACCATGTCTGTAAATAGACTATACAAATCACTTTCTGTCATCACAGAATTCTTGGGATGGTCCCAATTTATACCTATTGCTATGGTACAATTAATGGCTCTCCCTTTCTCTTTAAAAAAAAATGTCCCAGTGTGGAGGATAATTTATATGGTCATCCCATATACATTTTACAGAGAACAAATGTGCAACTTCAGTAGACACTGAACAGTATTGATTTTCAAAATGGCAAGGCCCAAATGTTTTAAGAAGGGTTGCTGCTATTGAAATACACTGCTGGAAAACTTCCCAGTGTTAAATGGCCTTCGCTAAAGACACAGTAAGACACACATCCCTTTGTGTTCTGTTGGGCTCAGGTTTTTAAATGTAGTGAAATTCTGGCTACCTTCAATCCATTTGCTAGATGATTTTGGTTTTCCGCACCCCATTCCCCCACCTGATATTATATCTTTGTCTCATTGCTTATCAGAAGTCTCCCTTTCCACATTCATTTTTAAAAATGAGAAGAAACAAATTAGAATTCACATTTTTTGGCTTAAAATTATAATGTCTTCTACATTTCCCAAAGGAAATCCCGCCAAGGCAATAGCTTAGACCAGTAGCTGTTTGCCAAAAGGTAAGAGGTAAGATTTTAGTGGTAATTCCAATTCAAGCCTTTGAGCTTGGGTCTTTTTCTCACCCATTTGAGATATGAGGAGAATACCTGCTCTCAAGTTGCTGAAAAACCAGGGGAGATGCCGTGACTCACACAATTGATGAACAATTGTATTTTGCTCTCCTTAGAAGTCCTAGTATTGCCTCGACATGCAGACCAGGTCCTTGCTCTCAGGAAGCTTACATTCTCATTCTGAAGGACAGGTACAAGATAGTACATAATTAAATGCTAAGAGCATACATTCAGAATTCAGTGTGTGCCAGCCTAAGGAGAAAGTGGTATTGGTTGGAGGAGTAAGCAATCAAGTCAGTGTTCACACTTTTTCCTAAGGGACACCTAGACATCTCAAGAAAATCATCGAAGGTTATACAGCCACTTTCTCAAGGTCTCCGTGGATTCCTAATCAATGTTCAGCTGAACTTTTCTGAGTTTTGCACTTGACTCCTCAGTGCACTTCATAGAAGTTCTCTCTCTCTCTCTCTCTCTCTCTCTCTCTCTCTCTTTTTTTACTTTTTCTTTTCTTTTTTTGGATGAATCCAATTCAGTCATCTGAGCAAGCAAGGATGGCAAAATGCATATTCTGCTGAGGGAGATTCTGTGAGCCCTTTTTGCAAAGATCTGTCTTCCCCTATCACTGTAACAAGCATAACCAGACCACAGTCCTTTCTGCAGTCTACATATATAAAGATTATGTCTAAAAGACATAAGTAAACACATCCCAACCCATATCCCAGTAGAAAACAGACAGGAAGAGACATAGAACCTCAGATTCTTTGAAGCAAGAATTTAGCTATTCTGCAGTAATAGATCTCTCTTACAATCATCAATCATCCAGCATTACTGAGTACCTACCAGATTCTCAAGTCAGGCACTATGATAATCTCTGCCCCACAGGAATACCTGAACTGGGGTAGTATTTCAATAGAGCTCATAGCCAGATACCAGACTGGGCTCCTTACATAGACTAATCCTTAAATTATCTTCCCAGTTAGCCCCATTTTACAGATGAGGAAACAAATGCTCAGAGAAAATACTATGCATTTACCACTCTGCAAGAGTGGTAAAGTAGGATTCAACCAGGGTTTGGGGGTTTCAAAGCCTCTGCTCTTTTTACCAACCATCCCGAGTTTCCTTTGTTCTCATTTTAATTGAGAGCCCTGTTAGTTGGCACTGCTAAAGAGAGGGATCTGATAACTGGATGTTTTTTCCACCAGATCCTCCCAGAAGAAGATGTCCTAACTTCAGTGCAACAAAAACCTGAGCGATAACATCAGATTTTGCCAGAATGAAGTTACATCCTGGCTGTCATACAGAAATCCAGGCCTCCGACAGTGAGCACACTATTATGTCACATTCTTTCAACAGCTCCAGGGGAACAGAGGAAAACAATGACGTGGGTAATTTAAAATAATAGAGGATTAAAAAAAAAAAAAAAGCTTTGTATCTGTCTTTTGAATTAATTATATAATTATTTGAGTTCCTCTCCACGTTTTTCAAATGTTAAATTACAATTATTCTGTGGTTACTAGAACAGTGTTAGCTGAGTATTAAAGCAAGTCAGCCAAGAAAACACTGGACAGCTGAGAAATAATTCGGGGCCCAGCTTCCATGATGCCAAAACACTGGTGGCATCAAGCAGGTCACTAACTTGTCTGGCCCTCAGCTTCCTCAAGAAGAAAATGAAGGGGTTGAACTAGAAGATTTATTTATTCAGTAACTATTGATTATCAATACATGGTCCTGGTTCTCAGGTTGTTTACAGTCTAGTGGAAGAGACAGATAAGAGGTCAAACAATTTCAATACAATGTGACAACTGCTATAAAAAGGTAGAGAGGGGGTGCCTGGGTGGCTCAGTTGGTTGAGCATCTGACTCTTGACTTCGGCTCAGGTCATGATCCCACAGTTTGTGAGTTCAAGCCCAGTGTCGGGCTCTGCACTGACAGTGTGGAGCCTGCTTGGGATTTTCTCTCTCCCTCTCTCTCTCTCTCTCTCTGCCCCTCCCCGGCTCTCTCTCTCAAAATAAATAAATAAACTTTAAAAAAAAAGGTAAATAGAGGATGTTGTGGAAGCGCATAATTCATTTGCAGGGTACAGTCACACACTGTAGAGTGAGTGACATGGAGAGCAGAGGCATAAAAAACCAAAGGCAAAGTGTGCATATGCAGAGGGTGGAGCCCGAGCAATGACCTAGGCAGATAGAACAGTGAGGGCAAAGGCCTGGCAGGGGCTTTCATGGTTCCTTATGAACCATACAACTTGCTTCATATGTCTGCTTTGTGAAAAAGGCATCTGGGAGTGGACATAGAGGAGACGGACAGGAAGGGGGGGTACCCATCATCAGAAGTCCAAACCAAAAGGAGTTTGCACTTTATTCATTTCTTCAGAAGTTATTTATTGATCTTACTATTTAGATAACAGATTTATTTGCAAGTGTTCAATAAATTGAGTGGGTTCTTTCCCCTGTTGTATGTTCAGATATGGGAACATTTTATTTGGTGGGGAAGGAAAAAGAGCCCACATATTGTACAGTGAGGACACACTAGAGACAATGGGGAGAAGTAGGTATTAATAATGCCCACTTTACAAATGAGGAATGCAAATGAGTCTCAAATTTCATTCACTCTAAATGTCATTGGGTGAGAACAGGGTAAAGCCAAGGTTCAAATCTGATTTTCTGGTTTGTTTGTTGTACATCGAAGCCCATACTGTTTTATGTACCAAAGCATAATTATAACATAATCACCATTCTCCCTGAGCTCTTAGAAGACTAGTAAAAAATAACTCATGGGTATCAGCTGGTTGGCTGATTTTTCATGTAAGTATGTCCTACTTTCAATAAAGTGCAAAACTTCAGATGTTCAGATACCATGTGCATCTCAAAACTCTTTAGTGAGTTTATAGAAAACAGAATTCACATCTAGTCTCTCAAGTCCATCAAATATTGGAAGTGGGAGTTTGAGGTAAGGAGAAAGTAGCATTTTCCTTGGAGTGGACATGCACAGGTAAGGAAGAGGGAATCAAGCCTTGAAAAATATTTAGTTCTTCCTAGAAAGCTGTTTTCCAGTACAAGAAATACTGCTTTCAAGTACAAGAATTCCCTGAGCTTCCTGAAAATAAACCAAAAATAAATAATAAAAACCACCTCAGGCCTCAGAGTCCACTCCTGCTCTGCTCACTAAGCATTTCCTCTTCTCCTGGTGCATTGGCTTCCATCCCCTCCCCACAGAAACCCGGCTCTCACTCACCAAGGCTGGGGGGTAGGTTTACAAGTCCTCCAGGAGCCCGGTGGCCTCCATATACATCCTGGTCCCCACCCACCACCCCCAGATCTTCTGGAGTGCCCTGCTTCCTGTCCTGGAGCTAAGCCCCTTACAAGACTCACAGGAGGTGGGATGCTTTCTTTTCAGGCCCTAAAGGTCTCTGTTTCCTTGCAAATAAGACACCTACTGTAATTTATAAGTTAGCTATAACCATTGAGTACCGGAAAGACTGAGCATCTTTTTTGTTTATTTGGTTTGTTCTTATGTAAAGTATAGTATTCAGTCACATCTGCTCACACCCAAATGTAGCAGATTTTGTCAGTTGCTTACCCAGAATTTCTAACCCCAGATTTTCTTTGGGCAATCCACACAGTACACACAGCCTTATGCTTTCTTAAACTAGTCATGCTAATCCCATTCCCCTTGCTAGGAAGTGGTTTTAGCAGTGAGCATTTGCTGCAGCAAATCTGGCCAATGAGATGAGAGAAGGCTGCTGACAGGAGAGGAAGGTGTCTGAGACAGGCTACCTTACTAGAAGAGAAAGAAAGAAAAAAAAAAGAGAGAAGGAGAGAAGGAAAAAAGAAGGATGAAAGGGAGGGAGGGAGGGAGGAAGGAAGGGAGGAAGGAAGGGAGGAAGGAAGGGAGGGAAGAAGGAGAAAAAAGAGGCACCTAAGAGGAAGCAGCCTCTTCTTCCTCCAGGTCTGGCAACTGTAACTATCTCGCAACCATGAAGGGAAACCATCTGAGACCAGAGCTGACATGCACAAGATAGCAGAGCAAGAAGATGGAAAGAACCTGGGTCTTTGAATTTACCAACCCTGGAGCTCCCTGGCTACTGGACTTCTTCTTATGGGAAGTAAGAACTTTGTCTCATCTTTAAGTCATTTTGAGTCAGGCTTTCCGTGTGCTCGAAAATGACCTGATCCACTGCAGAACTGATGAGTGGACAACAAGCTTATTAGTGTGAGATCAAGAAGCCAGGCATGGGAAGATCTAACAAGAAAGGAAGCTTTTGTTATCAAAGCCAGTAGAAATTCTGGGTAAAACATAATATCTGTCAGTTAAATCTGTCTTCCGGTCAAGACATCTGTTGGGTTTAAGGATCCTGAATAAGTATTCAAAGAACCATTCATTTAAAAAAAAAATTCCATAAGCAGCATCCTCCCTCCCTTCAGGACCCACTTCAACAGAGTGCACCATAGAGGGAGATTCTTCCCTGGTTTAAAACCAAACATTTGACAGGTTGGGAAACTCTCTGGCTTCACTGCTCTGCTTCACTGAGAGACACTAGTGCTCAGCAGATATTCCCCAGAGAGGTGCTGAGGGAGAGAGCATCGGGGGTGTCCGTGGAGCCTGCGGAGGCTGGAGAGGTGGGAGAAGTCCCCCACCCCACCCCATAGCAGACATGATGTCCAGCAGGGCAGCACAGAACCTGTCAGAGGACGGTGATGACCAGTGGCTCATGGAACTGCCTAACAGGATGAGCAGAGTTTGATTGTGAGCACATACAAGATCTGCTTTGGGCACTCCCAGAGATACCTAGGAGAATATTGCTGGGAACTGGGAACCCAGACCCTTGCACCATTAGGTGGGAGCAAAGGCAAAGGAAGTTTGAGCGATTGCTGTTTCTGTCACTTCATCCATACCCACAAGTGGCTAGGAAGAAAGCGAGAGAGGAGAGAAAAAGCCTTTGTGGCCCATTAGGAAGGGAGCCAGCATAATATTTTCATGGAAGTTCCAGCAAAATAATACCTCAGAAGTTTAGATAGAGTCTGAAACTTCCCATTGAGTAGTTTTTCTTTGATTCTATCCAAGCAGGATCATACCCAAGGAGATAGAAAAGGGCAACATATTGAGAGGAGAAGAATCTGCTAACAAAATCAACCTTCAGATAATTCTGGTAACAGAAATCATTGCCTGAAACTTTACTTCACATTTTTCATCAGAGAAACCAAAAAAGGAAGCACCACTGAGATTTAGTCGTAGAGGTTTTTAAGTTATATATATTTGGGACAAGTGACCTGGGACTATAACACTAGAAGAATTAAGCCTCCCAAAATTTACTTTGAATTCGTACTGAAACAATATCATGAGTAATTAAGTTCCCAAATCTGCTTTCCTTATTGGCTCTAACCCACATCATCTAGAGTGTGTGTGTGTGTGTGTGTGTGAGCGTGTGTCTTCAAAGACCCAATATCATGATAAACAGCATCCCATCTCTCTCACTTGGCCTTGATGGACCCTACCAAAAGAGAAACTGGGAGGTCAAAGCTCATCTTTGCCTAAACCTGGAACAGAAAGGCCTGATTTCTACAATCAAGAATCTAGTGAAAAAAGCAAAATAGTAACATGATGTCAACAAAATGGTCTCAGATGACAAAAAAAAAAAAAATAGTGACACAATTATCAAAACCTTGTATCTTAATCTTTTTACCTTCCTAAATTTCATAAAATAAAATCACACTTCAGGGAAAGGTTGAGGTAAGTGGGAAATAATATATTTATTTCAAAAATGTCCATTCCAGGGTCACTTGGGTGGCTCAGTGGGTTAAGCATCTGACTCTTGATGTCAGCTCAGAGTCTTGAGACTTGATCTCTCAGTTCATGAGATCAAGACCCACGTTGGGCTCAGGGCTGGCAGCATAGAGTCTGCTTAGGATTCTCTCTGCCCCCTCTCTCTCTGCCCCTCCCTGGTGTGCACGCATGCTCTCTCTCTCTCTCTTTCAAAAAATAAATAAATAAACTTTGAAAAAATGCCCATTCTGAAAAAATGGAGCAGGGAGGCAGGCACTAATTATGGCATGGTCTAAAACAAGGTTAACTTGTTAATTAACTTAAAGAACTTGTAATTTTTTAAGTACCTACAATGATTCCAAAAGGAAGGTTCTAGCCCCTGGTGTTGGCTTGTAGGGAGTGAGACTTGTATCAGGGTCAGGTTCCACAGGCTCAGTCAGGACCAGGCTGGACCATTAGAGTCCCGGAGGCAAGAGGCAGAGTCTGGGTAAAAATACAGAACCATGTTTGAGAGATCATGTGGGGATCAAACCAAAAATGTGGAATACAACACAAGACCACAGGGCTGGCTCCAGGCCAGGAAGAAGAAAAAAAGTCAGGAGAGTGAAGGAAGAGAAGGGGGGAAAGTAGGGTTCAAGGTAGTCGAGTTGAGAAAGTTTATTGTGTAAAGATCAGGTGCCCAAAAGATTCTCCTAGCAGGTCTGGTCACATGCATGTGAATGGCAGCCTGGCTTAAAGGAACAGATAAAGTTAAAATGGAATGGCTCAAGGGAAAATAAATGCCAGAATAACTCTGGCCTTTCCATCTCCACTCTCAACCATCTTGACTCTCCATCTCACTTCTCATCCATAAAATATATAGCCAACAAATAACTCCTGAATATAGACAGGCATCTTATAAACAAATAAATTTTTAAAAATGCAATTTTAAGCAGAGTTTCAAATAAGTTTCAGGGGAGGTACAAAAGAAGAAAAATCACTTTGAGTGAAGACGAGAACAGAAGAAAATACAATAAAATTTTTGAGCCCCTGTATGTGCCAGGCACAGATTCTCACCACAGTCCAGAAATATTATTAGCCCTTGTCATTGTATGAGGAAGCTGAGACTCAAAATGTCCATCCCCAGATAGTCCAGGGGAGACAGATGCAAGGCCAAATACGACTCCAAAGCTTCCTCTTGAGAGAACCAGGGAAGATTCATGCCAAGGAAATGGCATGGGGTCTGAAGCTTGTAAGAGGGCTAGGAGAAGCTAAACGGACATGGCCAGAGCTGAGCATTCCAGGAGAAGAGGCAAAGTGAGCAAATGAGGAAAGGTAGGAAAGGCAAATACTGTCAGAAAACGCAGAGTAGAGTTAGCTGAAACAGCATGCAACAAGAAGAGCCACAGAAGAGAGCAGTATAAGGATAAGTCGCCATCACAGCCTGCAAATTTTTCCCCACAAATCCATGTGTCACCCTTGCGCTACCTTTGTGTTCTACGGACACTTCGAAGGGTCCTCTCAAGCAAATCCTTGCAGGTCAAATTAAAGGTCATACCAACTTTTCCGGACTCCTTCACTTGCCCCCAATCCCACACTGGGGCTCTCCTGGAGTCAGGGGAAGACTGGAAACAAAGGCTCAATCAACCTGGCAAACATCCAAGGGAGATCTCATTCTTGGGCTTTTACGGCGTGTTTTGTTTTCAAAGAATATTTCAGCTTCTGGAATATCACACTTATTTAAAATTCTATGATCTATAGTGATGAAACTCCTCAGTTCATCCCTGGGGCTCCCAGGCTGTCACATAAACTAGTGTTTTACTTCTAGCATATACCTTAGAGAGTCTGAAGACTACTGGAGCTTTTACATGTGTCCCTGAGAGGGTCACAGTGTTGCCATCCCTCTGCAGGCTTCCTCTGCAGCCTGTGCCTCTGACCTCTGTGCTCATCTGTTTCCCATGATTCCTACTGGGCCCCAGGGCGGAGCAGTATAACATAGTACAGCATAATTCACTTTTATAGAACATCCTTCATGCAAGCTATCACAGGGAGCTAATCAAATGCTGACGAGAAAGGGTCTGCAGCGGGATAAGATTTAAAGGGAGGAACTGATTTAGTGGCTCTGGGGGCAAAAAAGAAATTTCAGATAGATGGGTTAGGAGAAAGGAAAGAACAACCCCCGCTGTGGTAAAATGTGGGTGGAAAGAAGTGGCTAAGTCTCAGAAAAAGAACACGGAGGGGTAGAGAAGCAGCTGGCATCCCGAGAAATTACCAATACTTTCACAAGTAGAGGTGATTTGGATGTCATTCAGGAAAGTAAACGAATCATTAGAAAGTCTTTAGGTCCAAGGAACAGAAACCCCAGTCCAAAATTATTTGAACAGGAAGTGTTATTATGTCACATAATAAGATGTCCTAAGACAGAGTGGTCAGGTTAATTCAGTGATCTAATAATGTCATCAAAGTCCTGGACTCTTGTCTTCTTTCTACTCTGAAGCCCACAGTGTCCTCACACTGGTATTCCCAGTGTGAGTACTGTGACTGGTATTCCCCAGGTCACAGGAAGGCTGACACAGTTCCAAGTGTCACACCTAGCTATGGCAACATGTAGGCACAACAATAGGAGACAACAGAAGAAGGAGAGGCTGTTTCCCAGGCGGTCCCCTTTTAAGAGTGAGGAAATTCATCATCCCAGAAGCCCCAGCAGACTTAGCCCTGAGGTCCCTTTGGCCAGCATTGGAGTCTAATCCCTTTCTAAACCAATCTCTAGCCAGAAGACCATGATTGGTTTAGACTAATCAAGATTCTCTTCTAAGTCCCTTAAGAGAAAGGTGGACCCCCAAATCAAGGCTTTGCCCATAAGGAAAAGGAAACGATGGCAACTGAGATATCAACCCACCATATCTCATACAAAAATAATGCAAAATAGGCATTGTGCCTGTTGACCCCTGGAGGAAAAGCATACATCCAATACCTAATTACCTACAAAATTCAGACGAATTGTTTAGAATTAGGAAGATCACGGTGGGGGAAAAACTCCTATATTGAGAAAGAAAATAAGAATTTCTAAGTACAAGGGCATATCAGGAAGAGGCGGGGGTAGGGGGTTGGAGAGTTGAATTTTGGCCTCCTTCTAGAGTGAAATTAAACATATTTAAAGATGGGAGGAAAGTATGTTTGGGATGAAGGGTTTCTGCTCTTGGCAGATGAGGCATGGAAAGGGAAAATTTCAATTCTGAATTAAAGAATGTAATGGTAGAGTCAGAGCCTTTGAGAGCAAGAATCTCCTGTTTCTGGAGGGGAAAGGGAGATATGCAAGAATGCAGAGCCAAATATCAATCCAGGGACATGGATATGAGAACTTCTACAAAGTCCAAAGCAAGGACTTGAATGAAACCCACAGGAACAGGAGGAAGACACATTTTTGGTGAGTGTGGAACCAACCTGTGAACTTTACGGGTTCTGAGCTTTTTGCTAATGCTGAAACTTCGGGGGTTTGAGTTCATTTACTCTGTGCAAAATTCACCTTCCAAGTACCAAGAAAAAAAAAATTGGCTCCAAAGATTACTGAACACCAAACTAGCTCTTAAGGAACCACACAGGGATGAGTTAAGTGTAAATGAATCACAAACACACAGATTGAATTTCTCCTAAACTGCACCAGAGTTTAAAGGCCAAGGGAAAAAGCACTTGAGGCAAAAGACATTTTGGCTTTTGCAGAACCTAAAACATTTTTAATGAGTTTGAATTCATTCAATTAACTTAGGGTTCAGCCGAGTTCTTTCTTCCAAATCTGGTGTTCAGCCTAGCGATATATATACAGCTGCCATTCTAGAGCCACTCCGCCTTAGAAAGGAAATTGCTTTTGTTTTTTTAATATTAACTTCTTGATCCAATTTGATCAAAGGTAACTGAGACAAATATCATGACAGTGTAAAAATTATTTTTCTAATGGCTTGTAATGTAAATGGTGGGACTCAAAGTTCCATACTCAAGTTGGGGCACAAGATTAACAACCCTAAGAAATAGGAAAGGGGAAAATAAAGAAGCCTCTTCTAAAACCTTTATATTTCAAATACTGGTGAGTCTATAGCGGGAATTCTTCTGTCATTCAACTTGTGGGAAGTTATTATTGAGTGTGTGCTAGGTAGCAGGAACCACCAGCATAAATGATAAGGATGTAAAATTATATCTTTTTTTTTTCATTTATTTTAGAAAGAGAGAGAGCATGAGTGGGGGAGACAGGCAGAAGGAGAGAGAGAGAATCGCAAGCAGGCTCCATACTCAGCTCAGAACCCAACCTGGGGCTCAATCCCATGACCCTGGGATCATGACCTGAGCCAACATCAAGAGTTGGACGCTCAACCAACTGAACCATCCAGATGCCCCTCTGTTTCTTTGTCAGTTTACTTCTTGTTTTTGATGAACGTTGTTTAGTAATTGTTGCAATGTATTCATGCCACTCAAGTCTCTTTCATACCTTCCTTTCCTCCTCTTTGGAGTAGGTGAACATCCCCTAGAGGTCTGTTTTATTTTATCTTCTCAGCCACCCCCACCGCAGACTCTTTTCCTCAGATATACACACATCCTTCCTCATAATAGATGCTCAAGCACTGAAAAGTTGAAATATCAGTCATCCCTCTTTCTTTTCCACTAGATGCCTCTCTCTTTTGCCTGGCCTACCTCAGCTAAAGCTTCTTTTGCTCTCTGTCTGACCTGCTCAAAATAGTACATAAATAACCTTGGTTAAGGACTCCTCAACGGTGTGGCTTAATCTAGATGGAGAATCTAGAAGAGTTGAATGAAATTAGAGATTACACAGCATTCAGGCAACTGTCCATTCATATGATTTCGTGAAACAGAAATGGAGGTATATGTTTTGCATTTGAAGTTATACTTCCTTGGTATATGCAATGCAAATAATCCACGCTAAACTATAGCTTTGTGATGACGCTCCCAATGAAATTCAAGCAAGAGTTATAACTTAGAGGTGTGTGTGTGTGTGTATATATATATATACACACACACACACACACCTTATTGAGTTTGGACACATATGATATCGTAGACACTATATGCTTGCATCTCACAAGGACCAGTGCGATAGGTATTCTTACAACTCCATTTTACACAAGAGGAGTCTGAGTTTCAGAGAAGTTAAGTAACTAGACCCAGGTTATACTGCTAGGAAGTGGCAGACACAGGATCTGAAGAGGTCTGTGGGAGCACAGGTCTGATCTGTTAACTCCCACTTCTCACTGGCTGGGGTGAAGCCGTGAAGGATCGCGGCAGGTCTTTGGCTAGCGTAAGAATGCAAAAGCTAAAATTTTGTTTTGTGAGCCTTAATTCAGTTAAGGGGAAGGAATGACACTTCAGGGAAAAGAACCCAAGTTGGCTTTTCTTTTTTTTTTTTTTTAATTAAATTATATTTTACAAGAATCCCTGATGAAACCAGAGGGAAAAACAATCTTGCTTCTCCTCCCTCCTCCAAACAAGTACCTAAAACGTCCCTCCTAATTCCTAACTTGTTGTGATGGCTTATGGAATTATTATTAGAGTGGCCTATCTTGTTAAAGAAAAAAGCCTGATGACAAGTGCATTGGGCTCCCCTGCTTCGGAACAGAAGAATTGCCTACAGCAAGAGACGCTCACCACATCTAGTGGGGAAAAAAAAATCACATATCTTGAATTTTCATTTGGTTGTGTGTTCGGAGAAAGAAACAGGAAAAGAGTATATGACTGACAAAGAGAAAGGCAACTGTTGAACCTATTTTCATTGCACAAGGCCTGGGAAAGTTTCCCTGGGAACCAAAATAAAGCATTCATCTCCTCTGTCCCTTTTGTAGAAGACTCAAAATAGTCAATGCATTTCCACTCCGTTTCTTAAAGCCACTTCCTTTCCCCTCCCTCGACCCACCTCCCCACCCCAAAATAAAACTTTTTTTTTTTCCTCAGCCAACAAATTTTCTGGTCACCACAACAACGAGCAGATTCACAAAGCAAATGAGTAATTTGGAATGTGACAAGTATCTCATCTGACTCACAGAAAGAAAAAAGAAAAGGTGGCTTCTGCCAAAATGGAAATGCTCACTGGAAAATTCTTGAAAATATTCCTAAAATCTAAAATTGGACAAGTGAATATACCCTGAGGAAAAACTTGGAATTTCTCAAAACATAAACAAGGTAAAATTTTTAAAAGTTTTAAAGCGATGGATATAAATATGTTGAAGTATCTAAATAAATTAACTTTTTTTTTCTTTTTCTAATGTTTGCTTTCAACACTTGGGCTATTGCTTAAAAAGTCCCTACCAGGCAGTGGGTAGAGATGGTCCCGGAATTTCTATACAAAAGGGACTTTTGAGAAACAATCTGGATGCAAGGGCAGGTTGGGAAATTGAAGGTGACCTAGCAGCTCATGGATTTTACTTAGATAGTACAATTATTATAGTGGAGTACTTGGAGAATGAACTAATGAAGGGCTAACGAAGATTATAGTGAAACTAACATTCCCCAGACACACACCAGGCCACCGTAGTCAACACTGCCAGTTGTCCACCCAGCATCCATTCCTCCTTTCTTTCTCCCTGACGGAACCCTGATTTGATCAGTCAACCACTACTTGTCTACACAGCCATGATCCTTAGGGAAACATGGTCTGACACCACATTCAAGCAGTCTAGGTAGGGTAACTCCATGGGCCTTTTCAGGAACATTTTAGAAATAAGCATATGACCTAACTCTGGCCAATCAGATGTGAGGAAAAGTCTTCTGGAGCTTCTAGAAACTACTGCCTCACTCCTAAGCCAGAGTGTCTCCTCTACCGTGAATAATGACCTGAGTGGATGTGACTCCCAGCATTGCTGCAGCCACCTTGCTACCAGCCTGAGGGTGTAGCCAACCCAGGAGCTAGCTGCTGACAGAGATGAAAAGAACCTGAGTTATTGATAACATCATTGGCCTCTGAAGCAAGACAGCCAGGAGACCACCCTTTCTCTAGACTTCTTATAATCTGAAGCAATAAACCTCCATATTGTTGAAGCTAGTTGACTCAGGGTTTTCTGCTTGTGGCTAAACAGCCCAATGGATATAGCTGAACCACCTGAACCACCCTGAACCATCATCCCTTGACACAGACACCGGCTTAGAGGCTAGAGGAGCTTCAAGATGCCCATCCAGAATTCAGAGACAGAAGCCACAAACTCATATCTCATATAAGACCTAAGAACTGCTCATTCAGAGTTGACTAATCATGGAATGTGACACTGCATTTACACAGTGCACCCAGTCTGGCTAGATTTGCAAAAGTGGCTCTCCTGCTGATACTGTATCAAAACTTCAAGAATAGAAAATACAGTCTCATTATTACAGAAATAAGGACTTACTTTCTCCATCCAACCAAGCTAAAATGGTTAAGTAGGATTGTTTTGGCAGTAAAGAGCAATGGAGTGTTAATATTAAACTTTTAACTTTCAGAACTGGATTCCAAAATAAGGCAATAGGTTTGTAAGCCAGGTTTCATTAAATGAGGACTTTTTTAAGTTTTACTGTAAAATATTTTAAACCTACTGATGAGATAATGACATTACATATACCTTATATCCTTATCCAAAATAAAAAATTCGTAAACATACTGATGAGATAATGACATTATATATACTTTTATACCCATATTCAAAATAAAAAGTTCTTAATGCTTTTCCATATTTACTTTGGATCTTTTTTAGCAAAACATAATAGATATCTCCCCAAGTCCATTTTTCTCTGCTCTGATCAGTGGATCTTTTTGTATCTTTTTACCATATATGTATATATCTGCACCAGTATCTGTTATTACTTCGTATGCCTTTAAACCTTATATAAATTGTATCATAGTGTATAATTTCTATTGAAATTTTCAGGTTTCTTTAATCACTAGGCAGTATCCCTCTGAGATTAATGGCAGATTACATGATAGATGTAGCTATTTTCATTCAATTCATCAGTTTTATAACAAATTCTAATTTACTCATTCTCCTATTAACGGATAGTTTGTTTTCAGTTTTTCATTATTCAAGCAATGCTGCAACAAACATTTTTACCTCCCTCTAATCATGTATGAGGCTCTCCCTTTGATGTTTACATTGAATCATAGGAAACTGTCAATATTCAACCATTTTGACCTACAAAATGACAGATTACTATGGCTCTACCTATTATGTACCTGGAAGTGAAAATGCCAGTTGATAGGATATACGTATCTTCAACTCAACCAGCTATAGCCAAATTTTGAAAGATATTTTCTAAAATACTTCCTTAATCAACATCCAAGTCTTGAAACATGCAGTTCACAGAGTTTATTCCATAGAGAAAATAGGTCTTCTACCTTTGAGAGAGAAGGATAGGATAAAGAAGCAGAACCTGGCAGTTTCCATGTAACAATGTCATCCACCAAACCTTGGAGAAGATGCTATGCTTCATTTCAAACCCCCCAAGTTTCCACTATTCCCCAAGGCTGAGGCATCATGGGTGACTGAAAAAATTTGGTACACTATCCCAGGAGATCTGTTCAATGAAGTTTGAGCTTGTCTTTACAAAGAAGCCCAGGGGGATATTTGGAACCACAAATTATCGACAGTTAAAATAGTAATAACTTCACTTATGGCCCTCTTTCCTTAACTAGAATCAGAAAAAATGGCTGGTGGTGGGAGAGAGGTAAAGGAAATGTGTGCAGATTCCTGCATCAGTTCAATTTCTGAACCCAAGGAATAAAAGTTTGAGCCTTGACACAGGATAAAATGGGCTGACGTTTGCTTTCTCACATGTGTGTGTCATTCCTATAGATGACTTGGTAATTCAACTCTGGAGGTCTCCTCTGTAAATTATTGTGTAACTTGTACTCATAATAAATACACACCACCTGCCTTGTAAACACTATCGACAGCACTTACAGCTTGCCATATCATTAAAATGCCAACACCTAGTTATCAAATATGATATCTGGATGCTTGAAGTTCATTTTTAATGATTGGAAATGCCCTGACCACCCTCCACCAACAAACATGGCACCAATAAACACAATGCACAGATTTGGATCCTTGTGGAATTCTTTGAACATTTTACTTGGTTCTGGAGTTTTGGATAGAATTCCTCAGATTTTTTTTTCCCAGATGACTGACATTTGGGAATTTTCTTTATGGCCTCACTAAGTTTTATCTGCCTTTTGTAGGTAAATTATGAGATTATACCTAATATGCTTAGCATTTTTACAGTAACAAACAACCTCAATACATCAGTGGCTTACAATGAATGTATCTATTTTGCTCTTGTTTCATGAGGGCCGTGAGTTGCTACAGTTCTTCTGGTCTCTGCTCAGCTCTACACCCACTCATCTTCACTGGCCAGAGCACTGGCATGTCACAGGATCAAGCTCAAGGTCATGAATCAAGCAGGTATAATGAAGGCAGGGGCAAATCGTACACCACAGGAAGAGGAATATAAAATCCTATGACAGGGAGGAGGTGAATCGTGGTGAATGATAACTCAGTATACCACAAATTTTCTCAAAGTTTCTTTGGCCAATGACAAAAAAAGGGGGAAGAAACCACAATGTAAGTTGGTGCACATTAGCAAAAAATTGCACTTTGAAGTCACATCAAATCTGACACATTCAGTGTGGTAAATAATACAAGGCCTTAAGGAGGAAGTCGGGAGTTGCTGAAAGTTCTTCCTTCCATTCTCCCATTTGATTCACTATTTGCTTTCCCACTGATTAAAAAGTATCAGCAACAGATAATGAACTTGCTCTTTAATAGCATAAAGAATACGGTGCTTCCCTTGCCAAAACATCTTCCCATATTTTCTTCTGGACTTGCCTTCAAAGGTGTAATCTCTTTCTCATGAATAGTCTCACTGGGGGAAAAAAAAAGGTTTGTTCTTGGAGTCTAGGTATGGATATTTGAGGAGTTCATTTGGTATCAAGTCTTATGAATCAGGTAAATGAATGGTCAAGGTGTGTAACAGAGTTAGGGTGGGCAAAATCAAAGCGGCAGCATAAAGTAGTCACGGGTTTCTTGAGTATCAGCATACTGGTTCTGAAGGTAATTTCAAATGCTCATTTCCAAGAATGTTCTCTGTGATGGTAGCATCATTAGTATAAATGCATAGTCTCTTAAGGTGATACTTTAAAAAATAAGACTCACCTGATGATGCAAGTTCTGATTTTTGTTGTTTGTTTTATCATTTAAATTTTCAATCTCTGGTCTTGCCCATATGTATTTCACAGCTATGATCTGTAATAACATATTTAGTATTTGTTTCTGTCTTCCACAGCGAGCCAACCAGCGTTATCCAAACTTCCAACAAAGTTCTGAGAGCCTGTGAAGATCACTGCATTGTATTCATTTCTATGGGGATACAAAGTCAGTTCTGGTCCTTGGCCAGTTTTCATCAACATGCAAGTTAGATGCCATCTATGAGTCCGCACAGGTACTTTAAGCTGATAGCCTCTTCGACGCTTAAGCCAAGAGAAACTGATCATTTCTGTGTATGTCCCAGTAGAAAATCCAAATAAAATTAATATGGGAGATGGCAACTGAAACATTCCCTAAAGATAGCAAACCGAGCCCGTGATGCAATGTGGGGCTCTGAAAAAAAATATATTAAATGTTGTCCAATTGCAGGTGCATATAAAAGTATGACTATCTCTTTCTCTCCAAAGAGAAAAAGTCATGTCAAGTCTTGGAAATGTCACGTAGAAATAAACTTTGTTGAAAGAATGCCTAAAGCACATGTAAGCGCACTGTAACCCATTGATTTCCATTCTTAAAATCTACTTCCCTTCCGAAAAATCAATGCGAGATTTTCAAGCTCTCATTGTGGGAAAGGATATTCAGGGACCTGATAAGGACAGTAGTGGCAGCCCCTGGATTGTGGTGGAGGGCACTCTTAATAGGCTAGACCGTTGTGAGGTCTCTGTCCTACCAGGGCACAGCTGGAACTAAACCCCCCTCTTCCCAGCCTAAACTTTAAATCTGCTAGCTTATCACCCTTCTGCTTTATTTCCCTTTTCTTTCCCTCTACGCACTCCCCATTTGGGGTGGGGAGACGGGTAGGGTAATAAAAATGGAAGAATAGGGGAGCTCACGATGGGAGTGGGAATCGTTTGGTAAGGGCATGAACACCAGTGTAAACTCCAGACGAGTGTGGGCAACGGAGTGACCTCCAAGTCACTCTAAATCGGCATCCTTCTTCCTGTACAGTCCTTAAAAGTGGTATCTCCCATACCATCGATCTCCCCTCCTGGTCAGCTCTGCCGTGGAAACTTCTGAGCTGTAGGAAGAGTCTCCATTTCAGTATATTCACATTAAGAT
Source organism: Acinonyx jubatus (assembly GCF_027475565.1). Lineage (NCBI taxonomy): Eukaryota > Metazoa > Chordata > Mammalia > Carnivora > Felidae > Acinonyx > Acinonyx jubatus. The sequence goes on from NC_069386.1 coordinate 99,656,466, forward strand.
AAGTGCAGAAAGGAAAACTCCGCTGGCTGCTTTGACAGAACTCAGAAATAAGCTGCGCTGTAGCGTTCCTTTCTCCCGAGCGCTGACATTCGTGGTAAAGCACCAGCTTGCGCGTTCCCAAAGAGATTTGCTTACAAAGATCAGTATAGGAGCGGCTGATTGGGTCTCCTGAGATAGATCTCATCCTCTGACAACTCGCCGAGACCCCGCTGAATCTCGCTCTTCGTGTCTAATTACCTGCCTGATACCTGAGCCTCTCCCGCCCCGCAGCCCGGCTTCGGGTGCGCAAACTCTTCCCCGAAGGCGCAGCAGACACACAGCTGGGGGGCCGGCCTGGGCGGGGAGCGGCCCCCCAGCAGCCTCTGGAAATCCACATTTTAGGGCCTTGTAGTCATTTCCTTGCTAGTGCGAGGAAAGTTTTTGTACATTTTTATAAAAGGAGGCCAGAAGAGAACACCCTCCACTTACTTCCTAATATATTATGTCCTCCCCTGCCGAGTCCGGGGACTTAGTCTGGATTTGGTAACTGAAGTAATATAAATGTTAGCTAAGAAGTATTCTCGCAATATGGTTCCAATTTAGGCCTGTTTTGAAGTCTAAAGGCCCAATATGTCTCGTAGATTCTTCGCTGGACATTAGCGCTAATGTAATTTGCGGAGGAGCGCAGGCCGCGAGCTAGAAGGGCGCTTTCCAAGTGCTAGGGAGACTTGTGCATTCGCCGGTAGTTGCCCCCACCGCTTTTGATGTTGGGGGCTTTGCTCAGGAAATTGCCTTATACTTGCCAGGGTTTGCAGATAAATGGAGCAAGGTAAGTGCTGTACCCTGTCACCACCCTCTCTCCTCTCCAGGCTCTGGAAGGAGGCAGCCCAGGCTGAATGCAGCCTTTCTCTGCAAGCTGTTTGCACTTTACTTCAATAACATATCTCCCAGAACACTGGCTTGATTTGCGAAGACACGCCTGCATTTTCGGAGCAGTGCTGACGCACCCCCAGCCCGCGCCCGCCCCCCACCCGCAGCCCGACTCCGCGCTCACACCCGTCCCGAGCCCCCGGCTGCATCCCGGTAATGAGCATCCCCCTGGAACCGCCTGCCCTTTATCTTGCTGGGGGGACCCGCACCTTTTGAACTGCCATCTGTAGATTGTGTTGGTGCACTGACTTGTTAACTGTGCCATGCTGTGAAGGAAATGGCATGATTTAGATCAAGTGCTCAGGACGGCTGTTCATAAGAAACACTTGAGCCAAGCTGTTGCTGCTCAGAAAGTGCCCTGGGGAGAGGGGTTCCGTTTCGGGTCACGGTCCTGCCTTGTATGAGGGCAGGCGCGAAGCGCTGCAATCCCCGGGCTTCGCTGGGGCTGGAGGGAGGGGGTGGGGAGAAACATTATGAAACCATAGAAGCGAGGCTGCCAAATTAACTTCTCACCCTTTCAATCACACTCCAGAGGATAAAAGCCTAACATTTCTGCCTCAGAAACAGGCTCGGTTTACACCAAACAAGTTACTTCTCTAATTTATCAGCCCGGCCAGCTATCCTTCTAATTACTGAAAATCTCCGCTGTTTATTATGGAGCCGTGTGGGCATCGGGTGTTGGAAAGTTTTTGTGGACAGGACTTCCCCTGGACTGCTTATCAAAATCACTAAGAAACGAAAAGTTTCTGGGTTCAGTTGTTTTGTTGCCATGTAAAGGTCTTCCCTTGTCCTGACAGGCGGAAATAAACCCGGGAACTTGCCGGCTCCGGTAAGCGCGGATCCTGCGATGCTCACGTGTAAATAGCAAATTTCTGCAAGTAAAGTTTAATTAGGAAGACAAAAATAAAACTGAGACAGAGGGAGGGAAGAGGAGACCCGGGCAGCTTAATTCATCGACCCCCGGGCTAATACCAAGGGCACTGATTTGTCCATTATATGGAAATAGATGATTAGGGTCATTCTCCAAGACAAATTTACTTTTCTGCACACTCTAAATCTGTTTAGGCACTTTAAAGGTGTCAATTATTGGAACAGGCTAAGACTATGAATTTCTTAGTAATAGCTTTAATAACATTTTGAAATGAAAAGCAGATACCTTGAAGTCAGCCTGCTTTGAAAAGACACATGAGCAGCTCTGGTTTTAATTTGTGTAGCATTCTACATCTGGAATCTCTTATAATTAAAACTAAAAACTGAACTACCACTTCCACCTGTCAAATGATGAAAAGATGAATGCACTAATAAGTTACTAAATAGCCCAACATGATAGAGTTTACATTCTAGTTCCATACAGTAAAACAGAATTTTGGACAGGAGGCTAAAGGTCTTTGGTCATTACTAATAACACACTTTGAGTATTAACCTATATGTCCCCAACTACCGCCGGAATCTTTTTTACATTAAGAGCCCATTTTTGTAAGTCTTTGTTTTAAAAGTAAATAGAGATTTCAGAAAGAATATTCAAAATGCGTAAATTAAGAGGTGCTTTTTCATCCCACATTTTATAGTTTCATCGCTCTTGAAACCCTTCTAATAGCTTCCTATGCTAATTGCGTGCAATTGTCAAAAAAAAAAATCCAGTACTAAAAAAATCCAGTATTTACAAATATTTATCAAGCAAGCACAGTATGCGTGGCTTTGTGCACAGCACTGGGGATGCAGCGCTGAGCAAGATATGTCTTTTTAGATAATTTAGAGTTCAGAAAACTTGCAGTAATTTCTTCAGAATGACAAAAACCACATTTGTGCCCCGATTCTGATAAGAAAAAGTCATTTCCTAAAGCTTTTGCTGTCACTCCAATTAAAACAACAATGGTCATTAAAATGCCCTCAGACTGTCACTGGTGATCAGAAGGTTAATTATTTAAAAATGTAAATCCTGCGTTGTAATCCCTATTGAAGCTGTTTGGAACAACTTCCCCTGTAGAGGTCGAGCTGTGTGGGCGGCCCCTAAAGGCTCATTTTTCTTATTACACAGTCTTGCTTCTCTGTCATGAAATAAAAATGGAAATATCACATTTTGAAAAGAGCATTGATTCCCCTAGAAAAAATAATGAAGAGTTTTGCCAGCCATTGAAGGGGTCTTCCACAGGGTAGATGCTGCTTTCATGGAGGCCTTCCAGATGGTTCCGTCCAGCACAGTAACTGGTCATTGGCACTAGACAGACGAAGGAAGGCAAGACCTAGAGGCAGCCCTAATCACAATGAACTGAGCTCTCCCTCTGTGAAAGTATGCCCAGGAAGAGAATTCCAGCATGTTCTAACTCTGTGGAGCCAGTGGGGACCCCATTAAGCTATTTGCTTTAGTATCCCTTTCTATATGGGGGCTACGTTCCATTCAAGAAAAAGTAGGATTTGGCTGCTATGTACTTGTTCTTAGGCAGAGGTCACAAACTGGCTGCCGGAGCCTCCAGACAGCCTAAAGACATGTTCATGTGGACAGCGTGTTGTTCTAAAGACCAAGAGGTTCACAGCAGCATTGTTCACAATAGACAAAAGTTGAAAGCAACCCAAGCATCCACAGATGGATGAATGGATAAACAAAGCATGGTATTTACATACAATGGAATACTGTTCAGCCTTAAAAAGGAAGGAAATTCTGACCCGTGCTACAACAGGGATGAGCCTTGAAGACATTACGCTAAGTGAAGTAAGCCAGTCACAAAAGCACAAATGTATGATTCCGCTTCCCTGAGATACCTAGAGGAATCAAAATCCTAAATACAGGAAGTGGAATGGTGGTTGCCAAAGACGAGGGGGCAGGTGGAATGGGGAGTTACTGTTTAATGGGGGCAATTTCAATTAGGAAAGATGAAAACACTTCTGGAGATAATTTCACAACAATATCGATGTACCTAATGCAACTGAATTGTTGCACTTAAAAATGGTTGAAATGATAAATTTTATGTTATGTATATTTTGTCATGATAAAAAGAGATTTTTACACTAAAATGGAGATTTCCAATTTTCCTAGAAACACAGAAATCCAAGTAACTGTTAACATTAGCCAGTATTCCTGAATGAGAACAGAGATTGAAACTGAGTAGCCCCTGCATGCTTAATGTATGTTTCAGGTTCCCATGACCCCCACTTCTCCCTCTGGTCTTCTGCCCATTCCACTTCACCCATACAGACTACCTGCCAGGCCCCTGAAGTCTTCTGGTGCTCTAAGGGGCCCCCTGGATCGCTCACCCATGTGCATACGGCTTTCAAAGACTTGCCTACAATCAGATTTTAATGTGCAATACCACAATTAACACAGTCTATCCCAGGCACAGATGAGGTGAGGTGAGAGACATAAGCCAGCATCCGTGACAGAAACGTGATGGAGAAGCCCCTCTCCTGCAAGATGAACGCTTGCTACTCTCTTCCACCTACCCACCTTGGGGACAAGACAGTGGATGTCACACTGTGGAGACCTACTAAGTCATGCTCCCTTACTCTATAGTTGCAAATAGGGCTATAAGCAGATGCTTACAAGTGAACTAGAGGCATTTTTTAGAAGTTTCATATTACCCATTTTTCTGATACTGACTTTGTATAAATTTATTACAGATTTTGTAGCTCAGAGTCAAGGAGCAATGAATTTAAGAATCTTTATTGAAGTCTGGATTATCCCCACACTGTGAACGTTCCTTCTGAGCCATTGACTGTCTAAGGGTTTTTCCTCTTAAATGCTACTGTCAAACGAGCATTTTAAAACATTTATCAAAAACCAATGACTGCAAACTTCAATCTGTACATTCCATACAAAGTAAACCCCAGTCTAGTGCTGATGCATAAATGATGTGTTGGTTTAATCTATTTTTCACAGGGGGTGTCTGAGAGTAGGAAAATTAAAAACAGGTAGAATGGACTATTATTACTGTCCCATAGTGTGCTTTTTTACATGAGGTCTGGATTAAGATAACATCTGGTCTATATTTCTTGAACTATTTCCCTTTTATCACAAGAAAAATCGGCAACCCATCTCACAACTGCTCTTAATTTAGATCTAAATATCACTGATGAAACATTGTACAACATGCTGTTATCTATTAAAGTGATTTCCCTGAAGGAACAGTTGATACTTTTATATATTCCAGCAAAGCTAATCATGCCAGGCCCCCTTAGTAGGACTTACCTTATAATCATATGTTCAAATGTTCCACCTAAATCACTACTTTGGTACCAAATGAGTCTTACTCTGAGATTGATTTCACTGCATTGTTAAATACAGTGCCCCGGCCTGAGAGTCACAAATGATCAAGAATCCTTTAGGAGTACCAAATTTTTCTCTGAAGCAAACAAGCCATTGTTCCCCGCACACCGTATACTATGGGCTTTCCAGAGGCCCTTGCAAGGGAAAGACAGCAAACTGTTTTCAGCACTTTTCAGAGTTCAAGTCCTATACAATGTAGTATATTGATTTCACAGAATAAAAACTCCTGGGTTGGGTTTTTTTTCCAGAATTGTATAAGTTACTTCCACAGATAATAAATCAGGAAAGTATTTTCTCTAAAATTATTTTGCATACCTGTGGTGCACATTCGTTTTATTCATCGTAAACTACATCAAGACCTAGAATCACAGAAGGTAAGCCTATGCATCAACCAGTTACATGGGAAATTGCTTTCTCCAATCCCCACCTTTAATTTGGAAATATCATGTGTTCCTGATTTTTTAAAAAACACAAGAGACCAAAACACAGAAAAATTATAGGGGTTAAAAACCTCAAATACAAGTAATTCTTGGATAACTGTGAAAATACAGGAATGTTCACTACAGTAGAAAATGAAATTAGAAATGCATTACATATAAAATACAGAAAGATTAGAAACAATAAAAATGTTTCATTTTTTAAATTTTTTTTTTAACGTTTATTTAGTTTTGAGACAGAGAGAGACAGAGCATGAACGGGGGAGGGGCAGAGAGAGAGGGAGACACAGAATCGGAAGCAGGCTCCAGGCTCCGAGCCATCAGCCCAGAGCCCGACGCGGGGCTCGAACCCACGGACCGCGAGATGGTGACCTGAGCCGAAGTCGGACGCCCAACCGACTGAGCCACCCAGGCACCCCTAAAAATGTTTCTTAATAGGAGACTGATAAATTGAATTATGTTACATGTATAATATGGAAATCTTATAGCCAGGAAATAAGGATAAAGAATATTTGTATGTACAAGGAAGGATCTTCATGATGTGTTAGGAACAACACAACATGAATAGTTTGGTATCATTTTGTTCTTGTCATTGAAAAGAAAAAACAAAAATAGCATATATGTTGATGTGTATGTAAAAGAGGTCTGGAAGAATTCACATCAAACTGTTTTCAGTGATTAACATTAGGAATAAGGAGGGAAGAGAGCATTTTATAAATTCCTGTGGGTTTTCTAGCTTTTCACAACACACATATACTACTTTCTAAATTAAATATATATATATATAAATCCATTGAAGATAAAAAGCAAATAGGACAGAGATCAATTAGCCATTCCCTTACAGGAATAAATCATAAGAAGGGAGGTGGCTGGTGGGGAAGGGTGGGTGCCTGCAGAACAGAGCAAGAGGAATGCAATTGACAGGCATCCTGTCATCTTGTATTTTTTGGAGGGAATTCTGAGAATAAAAAGCCTTTGGAAGTTATCAGCGGTCAGGCTGGAGCCATTCATTTTTCACCTGCCTGTGTTTGTTGTCTGGCAGCCAGTCAAGGGTGCTATTAGCAGAATTAAGATCCAGAAGAAAAGATTATCCCGTAGAAGGCAAGATAAGGGCCTGGAAAGTGTGGCTGGTTATCAATATCACAATACCAAACAGGTCAGAAAGGATTCCATATAGGTTTCACTTGGAGCAGGTAATCTCTGCAAAAATAATGGAGTGACTGTTCTTCCAAAACACTTCAGTACTGCAACACACTGCAGTCCGTTTAAGATAAAGCCGCAGTTTTACCAAGAGCCCCACAACTACATTAGTTAGGCTGCAGAGTGGATAATAAAATCCTGCAACAACATTCTTTTATTACCCCTTATTCAGTAGCCCTAGGTAATGAAACAGCCTTCCATCTCTCTCCCAAGATCGTTTCTGATATTTTGAATGGTATACTTTCATTCATTTTTCTTCCCTTCTCCCTGAGAAAAGGTCTAAATGGAATTGCATAGCACGACTTGGAGGAGCAGTTATAACATTATTTAAGTATTTAATTGTTAGGCAATTTTTTAAATCACCAGTAGTAGCGTGGGTTCAAAGCAGCAACTCTTGTCTAGGGAGGTTTTGCCACTCTGGTACCGAAACATGTGTTTTCAAACAATGAATTGCAATGGTGAAGGTTTTGAGTTCATGTCAGCGCTGCAATTTACAAGAGTTCACATACAGCATGAACTTACATAGCATTTCACCATGTTGTCTATGAATCATTCAATTTTAAGCTCTGCAGCATATGGACAATTGCAAAATGCGAAGAGGTAAGAAAACACGTTTGGTATTTCCATTTTATGTATCTCATATTGGAAATAAATGGCTTTGTTCTCTCAACTATTTTTCATCTAAATGGTAAGGGCTCTTTAATTTTGTTTTTCTTTTTCTTTTTAGCAATTTCAACTAAATAGACATTCGTTTGTTCAGCTTAATAATATTTCACTGTACAGACTGTACTATTTGTACACAGATGGAGTGATCAATAACTAGCAGGTTATTTACTTTGAGTTGTAATTCTACCAGTGGTAATGGATTGACACTGGTTCATCCCTCTAATACTTCTTCATCAATAAAACACATTCCCAAGATAGTTGCAGTTAAGGGAAGTGTCCAACCATTGACAGAATAGCCAGAATAAAGACTGTGGCATTACATCACCAATCGAGGTAACCAAGCACACGCTTAATGACCCAGGAGCCATCAATTTATCAATGAAAAAACAAAACCAACATACATTTAAAACATAAATGGGCTTTGATATTTCTGTATAGGCATAACAGTGAGTCTGCTATAGCAATACCTGAAAATGCTCCCATTTCAGCAATGACTTTCAAAATCTTATCAAAGTTATATTGTGAGTAGGAATGAGACTATGCTATACCCATAAGAGGTGAATACCTTCCACAATATGTTGATTCCTTCTCCCTATTTTTTCATCTACATTCTAAAAAAGGACATTACAAAAAAAGTAGGAAACTGTGGTGATTGAGTATGAAGACCCTCTTTTAAACAGTTTTTAATTACTAATACATGAAAACATTTTAATCATTTTTTAAATGCCAACAATACAAAGGTATGTAGAATAAAGCAAAAGCGCCCCTCAAACACCCCAACCCCTCCCCCCGACAAAATACACATCACACGTCCCTCCTCTCTGGTAACAACGGTTAGCAATGCAAAAAGTATGTTACAGACCTTTTTCTATGTATATACATACATGTATAATGGAGAAGAATTTTTTTTAATAAATGAGATTATACTATATGTATGATTTTGTAGGCTATTTTTCTTCCTTTAACAGTTTGTCTCACACATCATTCCAGGTCAGTATATTTAGGCCAGAAGTTGCAAGCTAGTAGCTCACAATTCACAAATCCTTTCCAATTTTTAAGATTTGTTTTCAACATACAGAAAGCCCATATTTCCTTTTTTTTTTTTTAATTTTTTTTTTCAACGTTTATTTATTTTTGGGACAGAGAGAGACAGAGCATGAACGGGGGAGGGGCAGAGAGAGAGGGAGACACAGAATCAGAAACAGGTTCCAGGCTCTGAGCCATCAGCCCAGAGCCCGACGCGGGGCTCGAACTCACGGACCGCGAGATCGTGACCTGGCTGAAGTCGGACGCTTAACCGACTGCGCCACCCAGGCGCCCCTCCTTTTTTTTTTTTTTTAATGAAAAGATACAGTAACACTGTCCCCAATTTGCAACATGAACCAATGAGCCACAAGAGTCCCTGTAGTGGGACCTACATTCTCGGCACACCACAAGCTCTGCCACCCCCAGCCCCATGTCCTGACTGGAACTCCAGCCCTCCAATCTTGCTACCCCTGGTTACACATACATCTGTGTTGGGGTGCCTGGGTGGCTTAGTTGGCTAAGTGCCTGACTTCAGCTCAGGTCATGATCTTGTAGTTCGTGAGTTCAAGTCCCATATCGGACTCCATGCTGACAGCTCCTGGCTCAGAGCTTGGAGCCCAGAGCCTACATCTGATTCTGTGTCTCTTTCTCTCTCTGCCCCTCCCCCTCTCATGCTCTCTCTCTCTCTCAAAAATAAACATTAAAAAAAATTTTTAAAAGATATATATCCATGTTGTTCTTTTAAAAGATTGCATAATATCCCATAATATGATGCACCATAATTGAATCATTTCTCTATTTATGTCACATTTTAATGCTCAAGCTTCCATGCTATATTTGGTTGAGTAGAACCAAATTTCATATTCAGAAATGAAATTCCCCCTTTTTTATTTGCCATTTTATTTTTTCCTGCAGTCTGAGAAGATCCTGAATCCATAACTGATAATGCCCGAACTGAAAATACAAAGGACTGTTCAATATTTTTCCCTTTGAAAAATGATATTGTAACTGAGAGAGCAGAGGCCCAGGGATAGGGAGTAGAGGGGGTGGGAGTGGATTCCAAAAGATAAAGAAAACTTAATCCAGACACTGGGATGGATTCAATGTGTTATTTAGTTAAATCAGGAGTTTTCTCTTTAAAAAAAAAAAAAATTGTCTCTGGCTTAAAAGAAACAAAGACTTGCTGAATAATTAAAATATTCTCTGGTATTTTCATCAGTTCTATCTGTTCTCATTCTCCTTTTTCCCCTCTTCTATACCCCTGGCTCAAAAAATCTCTAAGAGCATATAAAGTTCCCATCACAGGGGTTTGCAACTGTGAAAATGGGATGGCAATCCAAAAAGTTCAAAACGTATTCCTCTAAAGTGATGCTGTTCATATGAATACAGCTGACAGACTTCTAATAAAGGGGCCAGATCACAGTTACAATTTAGTATCCATGGTAGACACATGAGCCAAAAATCAAAGCACATGCAAAAGTGGAAAGGAGCTGGAATTTTTTTTAAATAGTCTATCAGCCAAAATATGAAACACACATGGAGTGACAACTGCTATTCTCAGAGGAATAGGATTTTTGCCTATGTATCTGGACGGAAGGTAATAGTGCTGCTCAAATAAAAAGGAGACACTCAGACAAAATAAAATTTGCCCAACTCCCATGGCTGTTTTCTTGCTATTCAAATTCTCAGAAAACCCCAAAACTTGCCATTTTTTTTCTAGTGGGCTGCAGAAGATATCAGAAGTAGAGAAATTTTACATATAGCTAGTCTTCATGAGGATCATATTTATCTGGTACATATTTAGTACTTGGAAATAAACCAAAGCCTAATAACAGTCTATTGTTCAATCTGTCTTTCTAGCTGAAATTAAACTTTAATGATTCTTTACCTGCAGGCTTGAGATGTTGAGATAAAATATATGTATCTATTGAACCTCTTCTATGTGCTCAGGTATAAAGAATAATCACCTTGGGGTACCTGGGTGGCTCAGTCGGTTAAGGGTCTGATTTCAGCTCAGGTCATGATCTCACAGTTCGTGAGTTTGAGCCCCTCATCCGCCTCTGTGCTGACAGTTCAGAGCCTGGAGCCTGCTTTGATTCTCTGTCTCCCTCTCAGTCTCTGCCCCTCCACTGTGTGCGCTCACATGCACGCACACGCTCGCTCGCTCGCTCTCTCTCTCTCAAAATTAAATAAGTAAACATTAAAAAAAACTAAAGGTAGTCATCTCTGATTATTTTCAATAGCATTTAAAAGCCTTATGGAAGACAGCAATACTACTGTTGGGACAAATAATTTTAAACTAAAATCACATGTCTATTTTGAAATAACCAATCATACATTTTTAAAGTCACTTTACTGCTTGTTTGATCTTCTTTTTAACATTTGTGGCTATATTCTCTATGCTGCACTTTACTCCCCAATACTTAACTATGTTATAACTAGAAGTTTGTACCTCTTAATCCCCTTACCTAGTTTGCCTTTTCCCTTATCTTTTTTCCCTCTGGCAACCACCGGTTTGTTCTCTGTATTTATGAGTTTGTTTCTATTTTGTTTTGTTTGTTTGATTTGTTTTTTAGCTTCCACATATAAGTGAAATCATACGGTATTTATCTTTTTCTGTCTGATTTATTTCACTAAGCATAATATCTTCTAAGTCCATCCATGTTGCTGCAAACAGCAAGATTTCATTCCTTTTTGTGGCTAAGTAATATTTACACACACACACACACACCCCACATCTTCTTTATCCTCTACTGATGGACACTTAGGTTGCTCCCATATCTTTTTTTAAATTTTTTTAATGTTTGTTTATTTTTGAGAAAGAGAAAGAGCATGAGTGGGGGAGGGGCCGAGAGAGAGGGAGACACAGAATAGGAAGCAGACTCCAGACTCTGAGTTGTGAGCACAGAGCCCGACGCGGGGCTCGAACCCACAAACTGTGAGATCGTGACCTGAGCCGAAGTGGGACGCTTAACCAACTGAGCCACCCAGGCGCACCAAGTTACTCCAGTATCTTGGCTGTTGTAAATAACGCTGCAATGAACGTAGGACTGCATATATCTTTTTAAATTCATGTTTTCATTATCTTTGGATAAATATGCTGAAGTGGACGTACAAATACACTGGATTGTAAGGTAGTTCTATTTTTCATTTTTTGAGGAGGCTTCATACTGTTTTCTGCTGTGGCTGCATCAAATTACGTTCCCACCACCAGGGCTGCCTTTTCTCCACATCCTCACCAACACTTGTTCTTTCTATTTGAGCTATTAGTGATATTCCAGTAGACTAAAGTCAAACTTTTCAACTTGACACAAAAAACACCTTGCACTCCTCACAGGAGCATAGGACCCTGCGCTGACTGGAACACCTGGGCTCTGCAGCTGACTTAAGAGGCACCATGCACAGAGCTGCTCTAGGGTATGTAGAACACAACATTCTCTTTAGAAGAATAACAGAAATGCTTGCAATTCCTCGCAATAGTCCCTTCCCCATCCTTTGAGGTTACAGATAAAATGAAAGGTATCACTTCAGGCTATCTTTAAATGAAATCTCAAAATATCTGCTCCTTTCCTATTATTAATATCAAACAGGTCTCAATAAAAATATTTTTAATTGGAACCCCTATGATATTTCAATAGTGGCAAAGAAAACTGGTCTCAAAAACTCAAAGTCTCAGGGGCGCCTGGGTGGCTCAGTCGATTGAGCATCTGACTTCAGCTCAGGTCAAGATCTCATGGTTTGTGGGTTTGAGCCCTGCATCAGGCTCTGTGCTGACAGCTCGGAGCCTGGAGCCTGTTTCAGATTCTGTGTCTCCCTCTCTCTCTGTCCTTCCCCTGCTGTGCTCTGTCTCTCTCTGTCTCAAAAATAAATGTTAAAAGAAAAATTTTAAAAAAAATTGAAATCTCAGAAGGTGATGCAGGAGTTGGAGTCTCTCAGAGCTACTCAGGCCTGGCCATGCCTGTGTCTGCCCTTCCGGTCAACATGTAGAGGGGTCAACGGCTGATAACCTTATCACGGAAACATCATGCAAATACTGGCGCCTATACGTGCCAAGCACTGTGTTACGGACTTACAGTATAAGAATGGGCAAGTCATGAGATGTAGTACCTGGGCAGACAGATGAAAATATAATTCCAAAGCATCCACTGTAGCCAGTGCCAGGATAGAGATATGCATGAGAGAGTACAGAGTAGGGACTAACTTTTGATGGAGAAGTAGGGAATGGTGAAGGAAAGCAAGAAGACGTGGTATGTTAGGGTAAAGGCAAGAACTACTTTGTCCAATTCTGGTGGTGGCTTATCCACTAGCCATCTGTTTGAATCCTAGCAGAGGTCTGCAGGTTGATCTCTCAGAGCTGTATCAAAAGCATAAATCTCCTGGCTTTGAGAGCATCTGTTTGCATTCTCTAGCTATCTTAAAATGATTTCACCGGGTGATGAAACCAGATAATGATTTCTCTTCCCGTCCTTCAGGCTACAGTAGAAGCAGTTACGAGAGGGAGAGCTGAGGCAGGGGAGATACCATGATCATGAGAGGGAGAGCTGATCCCAACGTGTCTCTGCTTACATATTGTCCAGAAACACCACAGTTTTACTTCAACAAAGTATGTGCACATATATGAGTTCCAAAGACTCATGATGAAAGAGGGAACACAGAAATATGTTCTGATGAGTGTTATGTTCCATTTGAATGCTGCTATCTGGTTATCTTGTTTGAGCCAAGTCTAACATATCCTTGAATTCACAAATACACCTCCTCAGGTGTTAGCCCAAAAAAAATCTCTGCTCAGTTTCCCATTGAGCTTTTCTTTGGTTACACAATACATTTCTAAGATCTGTGTTAGGAAACAATACAAGATACAGTGGTCCGTTTCATATTACCTAAGGAGCAGCCTGTATTTATCATAACAGTTGGGACATCCATAAAACTATGAATTCTCTACTCAGCCACAGCTTTAAACTTCTACACACAACTTTTACCCTATATGAAACACTGCAGTGCCTGTCTCTTTTAAAACAAGCTAAGTAGGAGGAACCAAGAGTTTCTAGGAATCATGGCATGGCAGAGAAAACTATCTCAAAACACAAATTTAAAAACAACAAAACACTTTCTTTTTTGCCTACCAAATGGCTAAGGATTAGAAAAGCATCAATAACCAGTAAACACAAACAGAAAGAAACCAACATATATAAACATTATGAGTAAGACTGAAAGTTGTTCCAATCTTTGAGAGGCAATTGGACAATATGTGTCTAAACATGTACACCATCTAAACTATCAATTTCATTTCTAGGAATTTATTCTAAGAACCTAACCAGAGATGAATCCAAGGATTCATCTTGGATTCAATGCCCTTTCAATATACCTAAAAAAACAATTAAATGCCTAACATTTAGAGATTGGCAAAGTAAAGTGTGGTACATCCTTATATTAGAGTATTGACATTTTTTAAAAGGACATTTAATAAGGGGTGCCTGGGTGGCTCAGTCGGTTGAGTGTCCGACTTCAGCTCAGGTCATGATCTCACAGTTTGTGAGTTCAAGCCCCGCATCAGTCTCTGTGCTGACAGTTCAGAGTCTGGAACCTGCTTTGGATTCTGTGTCTCCCTCTCTGTCTGCCCCTCCCCCACCTGTGCTCTGTCTCTCTCAAAAATAAAAATAAACATTAAAAAATATTTTTTTTAAAAAAAGGACATCTAATAAAACAGAAAATGAGATATTACATGGTGGAAAAACAAATTACAGAACACTAAGTACAGTATGATTATAATTTTTCAATTCACACTAATGTACTCACATAAATGTATCTAAGCACAAAAAATAGATTGAACATATATCCTAAAATATTAGTGTTTTTATATATAATATGATATAAAACATATTGTATCATATGTGATGAGAACATATATTTTAATATAATAATTATTATATATAATATAATATATAACAATATTATATATATGCTTAAAAAACAGACATGAGGTTTTATAGGAAAGCACAAAGTGAATCCTGACAAAAAAATGGCAAAGTAGAAAATTTATTTATATGCATCATGTCAAACACTTTGGGGTATAGACAATCTGATTCCTTAAATCAAGTTTATTCTACAATATTAAAAAGGGTAGCATGCCTGAGTAGCTCAGTTGGTTAAGCATCCAACTTTGGCTCAGGTCATGATCTCATGATTCGTGAGTTCAAGCCCCACATCAGGCTCTGTGCTGACAGCTCAGAGCCTGAAGCCTGCTTCAGATTCTGTGTCTCCCTCTCTCTCTGCCCCTACCCCACTTTCACTATATTTCTCTTAAAAATAAATAAATATTAAAAAAAATTTTTAAAGGGTATAAATACCAATGTTCAATGCCTCAAAATAAAAAGGATATTTCTACTTTTTCCCTTCGCACAAAGCAAACTACTCACCCTTGCTAAGAAACACACCTATGTGAAACAAAGATTAATACCATGTTGGCACAAAGAGATTGCCCTTGTGCTTCAACAACCCCCGTGAATGAAGCTAACACCTTTTGTCCACTCCAGCCCTAAATATCAACCACCTAGTTCTAAGTTAAGCACAGCATGGTTTCTATGGCAACCTCTGGCAACTTCTTTTAGAGGTGAAACCCAAAGAAATGACTAGCTAATTAGCAAGAATCTAATTCAGATATGCCAAGAAAGAAATACTATACATTAGTATTTATTTCCATTGCACTTTTTAAATAAATACAGTGAGATACTGTTTCCGATTACACTTCCCTTGCAGAATTACAAAATTGTGGTTTCACTGCCAGATTTAAACATGAGAGGAGAAACAGCTCAGTGGGTCTATAAACAGACGTTCAAAGATTATTGTGGGATCAAAGGACCCAAATACGGGGAGAGCTCCTGGAAGTACCCACCTGGCCACTATCTGCCCAAAACTTGGTAACAGAACGTAGATGATAGGGGTTGCTTAGCAGCTGTTGTTTTAAAAGCAAAAACCTGTCTCTTGCACATTTCATCCTTAATTCTTGACAAAGAGAAATGCCAAAAAACTTGACTCTGCTGGGGGTGGGATTAAAATGGAGTGTCAACTTTATCTTTTAAATGTCCTGTTTCCAGATAAGCCAGACCCTTAAGAGTATCCAAATATGTGATTACAAGTCCATCAGTTCTCTCTCTCTCTCTCTCTCTCTCTCTCTTTCCCTCTAGGGAAAAAATAACCTTCACAAAACAACTTCATATGTGTTAGCTATTTGGGGTGAAATTTCCCTTAATTAACATCTATCTGAACCAAAAAAACAAATTATACAGAAGGTATTATAAAACTTCAGGAAATAGATATTTCCCTTGGAGAAGGTCTTAAGTGTTATGCTGTTGTAGGGACCAGACGGGAGTGGGTGGATCCCCCCAGGAAGCCAGTATTCCTTTTGCCTGGGAGAGAGGGGAGGTGGGGACCTGATCTTCTGCTCTCCTTCCTTGCTATACTCACTGGCCTCCTTCTGCCTCCTTCTGAGTAGAATTCCAAATCCAAAATTTAGTAGGGCTTTTCTACTTAGAACCCCCTCTTCAAAGATATCCCCAAGAAACCAATAGATGCTCACACAGAACTACAAAATTGTTAAGGCAAGTAAGTGAAAATTTGACCGAACATATAAATGTCCCATTTTATATAGTTTCTGGGATAAATCTTAAATGTTATTCAGGCATAAAACTTTGTTGTTTGGGGCTTCCTAGGATCTAAAGTATGGATGTCAAGCAGGCATCTGCTATCCCTTACCTACCACAAAACATAATACTAAATTGGATTGATTTCTGAATGACCCCTTAAAAGTAATAAAATATATTTTAAAATGTGAAACAAAAATGATAAATTAAAAAATGATTCCTGGGGCACCTGGGTGGCTCAGTCGGTTGGGCATCCAACTCTTGGTTTTGGCTCAAGTCATGATCTCATAGTTCCACAGCTTCAAGACCTGCATCGGGCTCCAAGTGTGGAGCCTGCCTGGGATTCTCTGTCTCCCCTTCTCCCTGCCCCTCACCCACTTGCGCTGTCTCTATCTCTCTCAAAATAGACTAATAAACTTGAAAAAAAAACAACTATTCCTGTGACTCTTTGACACTCTTAGTTAAACATCTCTCAAAGAACGAAGCAACTTTCAGAAAGATTCTTCACTAGAAAAATGTCAGCTTTAACTCAAAAGTTAACCCCAGACCTCATACATTCCAAATTTCCTTCTGACAAGCAGAAATGAGAAAAATTTGTCCACATAATTCTGGAGGAGGAAAACCTGGTATAAACTTATCCACATATCTTCAGTAATAGCCTCCCAAAACAAAGTCAAGAATGGGTTTAATATTTACAGTGCTGTTACTTTCTAAAGTCACAGGTGGAAACAAAAATGTACCATACCAAACCCCTACATAAAATTCCCAAGGGATTGAGATCAAAGCTAAGAAAAGTAATAGAGCAGAGGTCTCTCACACATACCACCACCACCACCATCAACACCACTAGTTTCACAATTGCCCATTTATGTATTCAGCAAGCATTCATCAAGCATTCATTGAGCATCTCCTGTATGCCCAGTAGAGTGTCAGGAACTGCATTTAAACAGTGTTATCAGTGACAACTTTGAGTTACAAACAGCAGAATCCACCCTGGCAAGTTTAAATGGCAAAAAAAAAAAAGGAATTGATGAAACAGCACTACATATCTCAGGAATCTCCAGAAGGGCCAGGAAGCCAAACCCTGAAGCTACACAGCCAGGAATGATGCTCAGCCACAGCATAGGGATGGCTCTAAGGAAAACACCACTGCACCAATACTCAGTACCTAAGACCCTTAGGACTGGAGGCCAGGAAATACGCCACTGTCAATGCCCCTGCGTATCTCCACCACCAATTTTAGCAAAAGATTGGTTCCCTCCCACGTGCCATCTCCCGCATCTTACTTCCAAATCTAACCTAGGATGGGCCCTGTCACAGAGCCCAGGTCACAGGCCTGTCCCCTGGCCACAAAGTAGCCTGAGATATGCATTTTCTGACTTCCATATTGAAAAGGTAAGCGATCACCAAAAGTTGGGTGACCATAAGTGTTCACTGTAAGATATGACAGTCTGACAATATAATAGTATATAAACATAAACAAAAATAAAAATCTATAGGCAGTGATTACCAACATCATGCAGACATTCCTAAACATGATCTAATAAAGAATTTATGTTAAGCAATATACATATGATTTATCTGGCTTGAGCTTCTCTTCCCTAAAGGGTTATTTTCTCTGCCTTTTTACATAGTTTTATACTTAACATGAATCAGTCTAGTCATTATGTTAAGTAAAAAGAAAGCCAATTATATTTTAAAACATGGATTAAATATTTACATGCTAGATCTAGACTTTTGCATGTGGCATGGTAGCAAAGAAAATAGACTCTGGATTCAAATTCCAAGTCCACCATTATTAGCTGTGTGTCTTTACTTCCCTACACCTTAGTTTCTGCTTCTGCTGTACCTACTATATACAATTGTTTAGGAACATTAAAAAAGAAACGAGCATAGTACAGTCCTAAGCGCTGTTGGATGTTATCCAACCACTATTTAATCTTTACAATGACATCACACACTGGCATTGTTATTCCTGTTTGAATTTTTTTTTAACGTTTATTTATTTTTGAGACAGAGAGAGACAAAGCATGAATGGGGGAGGGTCAGAGAGAGGGAGACACAGAATCTGAAACAGGCTCCAGGCTCTGAGCTGTCAGCACAGAGACCGACGCGGGGCTTGAACTCACGGACCGCGAGATCATGACCTGAGCTGAAGTCGGCCGCTTAACCGACTGAGCCACCCAGGCGCCCCATTCCTGTTTGAATTGATAAAAATGGAGAGCTGAAGTCACATGTCCAAGGTAACACCAGGGTGGTGTTGGAATTTGAATCTCAGTTTTCCAGTATCAAGCATGGACTTTTACTACCACACAGCCTGCTAAGGCTTAAAAGCCATTACAAAACTGGGGCACCTCAGTGGCTCAGTCGGTTAAGCACCTGACTCTTGGTTTTGGCTCTGGTCATGATCTCATGGTTTGTGAGTTTGAGCCCCATATAGGGCTCTCTGTGCTCTCAGCACAGAGCCTGTCTGGGATTCTCTCTCCCTCCCTCTCTGCCCCCCTCAGCTCACTCTCTCTGTCTCTCTCTCAAAAATAAATAAACTTAGGGGCACCTGGGTGGCTCAGTCAGTTAAGCACCGGGTGGCTTAGTCGGTTAAGCACCCGACTCTTGATTTCGGCTCAGGTCACAATCTCACAGTCCATAAGTTCAAGCCCTGCATCGGGCTCTGTGCTGATGGCTCAGAGCCTGGAGCCTGCTTCAGATTCTGTGTCTGCCCCTCTCCTGCTCATGCTCTCTCTCTCTCTCTCTCTCTCTCTCCCTTTCTCAAAAATAAACAAACGTTTAAAAATTCTTTTTAATAATTAATAAATAAATACATAAATAAATAAATAAACTTAAAAAAAGCCATTACAAATAAGAACTTATAATGGCTCATGTAGGTTCTCAGAAAATCTTCCCTATCATATTAAGCAAAGTTATATTTTTCTCCATTTGCTAGAGAAAAAAAGTATTGAAGCCCAATAAAAGAATGTTCTTTCCCCAAATGGGAAAGAGCTTTAGAGCCCCAAATATGTAGAACTAGAAGCTTAAACGCCAACCATTTTAGTCTCCTGGAACTTATTTCACCCAGGACTATTTCACCTTTCTTCAGGTTTAACCCTGCTTCCCTTTGCCTCTTTTGTCTTCCATCATTATAGTCAGGACTTGGAGCCAACAGTGAGGCAGCCACAAACTCTAGGTGTTATCCAGACAAAATGCAAGAGGAGGGAAAACTTGACAATTGCCCAACTGGCAGCACTCATAGCTATATTAGTATTTCCCAAAGAGTATTTCCTGGAACACCTAGTTTCTTGGGATGCTAACAGATACTCCACAAAGAAAGTGTTCCTTGGTCAAGTAAATTTAGGGAATGCAGGAGCAAACAAAGTTAAACAGGTTTGCTCAGAACTTTTGATGTGCTAATGAGCATAGTGAGGCCACAAAATGAGGGTATGGTAAGCAGTGATGATTTTTTCAACCACAAAATCCTTTTTTCCCAAAGAATCAAGTAGGATTAGTGAACCATAGGACACATTTGAGAAACACTGAGGGACAAAAAAGATTTGTCATCACAGGAAAAAAAAAAAATGAGATAATTCAAATGTGACAGGAAGCTTCCAACACCACCTCAGGGAAGAAGGGATTTGACCCCTGGGTTCAAATATCCAGCTTGCTTGGCATAAATTCTGATACCATAGAAGGGCAGGTCAAGTTAAATGACTCAATGCACTCAATATTAATATTGACATGATCACTGCCCATGCTCAACATGCAACCTTCTGATTGTATTTTAGCTTCCTCTGTAGCCATCCTACGAAGAGAAGTGAAATAAAGCTGATATAAATGCCTGGTGCACTCAAGAATTATATTTCTTGTTGTAAATTAATACAAATATTCCATCCAGCCAATAAGAGTATCCAGTCAACTTGGCAGATAATTTCTCAGTGTAAGTCAAACCATTGTCACTTGGGAGTTTTGCGGGCATGAGATAGTCTTTAAGCGTTCTTAGGTACTAACAAAATCCAGTTTCCAAGCCTGCAAATGTTAAGGGCAGCTAGAACCTGGGTCCTATTGCCTTTGCCAAGGAAATGTAACTTCTAGGTACTACACAGGAATCCCTTCGAGGGTTTATTGTGCTCCTTTTAGAGTAAACATTAAGATCCCTTATGCTTTAGCTTTGGTTTGCTGCCCCCTATAACCTTAGATTCTTGAATAAATAGCTTTGAAAGGAAAATACAATTTTCCTGATTTGCCTTACTTACCAATGAACATCTCTAGGGTTCAAGTTTTGAAAGCAGGTACCCAGGTAAGCACAGTTCTCTTACTCTAACCAGCAAAATCTCAACATGCTAAAACCAAATGAACTCTGCAGTGCCACAAACAGCAAGCATGCATCTCTAATCCTGTGGACAGGAGTCAATGTTCCATCCTGAACTTGCCAAGCTACAAGTTGGAAAGTCCATGTAAGGAGCCAGCTCTGCACTGGTCAGTTGGCTGTGCCCACAGGGATGCCTGGATTGTGAGTCTCTCCTGGAGAAAGGCCGGGGTGCTGGGGAGATCATTTTCATGAATACACTTACACTCCTCCTTTGAACAAGCACACCTGTTTTCTCTACTAACTCTGCTGCTTCGGTCACTTATGCTCTAGGGAAAGCAGTTGTAAGAAATAGCAGATGCAAAATTTACACAGCAGAGAGCATTCCATCCCTTCAGTTTACAAATTCTGCAGAAAACGACCCAAGTGGTGCAGGACTATTTTATGAACTGTGACCTCAAGCCGCTCATTGAAAATGCAGTTACTATCAAATTGTTCTTTGCAGATTTCCATTTTAAATGATAAACACATTTTGGGTTAGTTACACTTGAACCAGTCACACTTGCATTACAATACTCTTTGCAAAAAGTTCATATTGTATAATATTACATTATTGCCTCAATTTTACAGATGGAGAAACTAAGGTACAGGCATCTTGTCCAAAATTTCTGCAAAATGACACAGAAAATATAAGACTGCTGTCTATTGCAAATGGCAAGATATAAAAGGGAACTACCATAAAGGAGGGTGATTGGAGTTGTAAAGTTTGTAGTGTGTTCTCTCTGGGGCAGAATCTCCTTT
This sequence comes from Acinonyx jubatus, assembly GCF_027475565.1. NCBI lineage: Eukaryota > Metazoa > Chordata > Mammalia > Carnivora > Felidae > Acinonyx > Acinonyx jubatus. Next base: position 99,677,703 of record NC_069386.1, read on the forward strand.
CAGATGGATTTGCCTGGTGAGACTTGCATGAAATCGACCTCTGAGGATAGAGTCTGGCTCTCTGGTATCATGAATGTTATTATTAAAACGAGAAAAGTGCCCCCTGGCCATTTCTAGTTCAGTGACTCAAAAATAGGGAATACGATTATTTAAAAAGTATCAAAGGTAGATAATCCAAGCAAGAGGAAAAAATACAAATTACAAATTGGAAATTGTTTTATTTCTGGGTTTCCAGCAGAAAGGATTCAAACAGACAGAGCTTCTGCACACATCAGAGAAGGATCCTGGCTTGGGCAGGTGAATAAAGGGGGAACAGTCCTCAAACAAGGACAAATGAGAGAAGGTATGAGAATGGAGAACAGGGGAGGATCCAGGACTGAAGGCAATGGATGAATAAGAGACTCTTTAAACTATTCATCAGTAAGTACAATTGTTTGATTATTTTAAGTAAGACTTCTGCATTTAATAAGGAGCACTATGAGTTTAAGAGAGTGTATTTTAATTTCTCCACGTTTACTTCACAACAGACATTTAAAATTTTTTTAACATTTATTTATTTTTGAGAGACAGATGGGACCAAGTGTGAGTGGGGTAGGGGCAAAGAGAGAAGGAGACACAGAATCTGAAGCAGTTTCCAGGCTCCAAGTAAGCATTCAGCACAGAGCCCGATGCAAGGCTGGAACTCACGAACCGTGAGATCATGACCTGAGCCGAAGTCAGATACTTAACCGACTGAGCCACCCAGGCACCCCACAACAGACATTTTTAAATTCAAGACATGTTTTCAGTATAAAGCCTGGCCCTTCTCTCACATTGGTGGTCCTTCAACCTGGATGCACGTCAGACTTACCTGGGGAACTTGTTAAAAGTCAATTCAGGACATATCTACTGATTCTGAATTTCCAGGGCTGCTGCCTGGAATTGGCATTTTTTCAATAGTTTCTTGGTCACCAATGTTATTTGGAGACTTCTGCCTTAGATATGCCAGTATCAGGGTAGCCTGAAAAAATGTGTGACTGTGGGATCTGACTTACATAGTCCACAGCACCTTCACAATGTCTCACCAGGGCTCCTTGTCCACCATTTTAGGCCCTCTGCTTGCTGCCCCCTGGAATCTATTCTCCTTCTTTATGTCCTGTGCCCCCCACATAGCTCATGGGGGATGCTACCCTTCCTGGATGAAACTATGCTCCTAGCACTCCCTGCCTGGTGAACGCATCCAGAGTGGGGGAACCCAGGTCACTCTTCTGCCATGGCTGTTGGATGCACCATGTCAGGGGAAGGGCCCTCCTCCCATAAGGTTTAAAATTTTTCATCAAGTCACCAAAAAACGGCTGCTATGCATTTAAATGATGTTTCCAAAATTTCTTTTCTGCAGGAATTTGGTACCAGTTTTCTTGAGACTCGGGTGGAGAGAGGTGAGGGTATCTATCTTTGGACCAAGATGAATAGATAATTTGAGTGATGTCACCCCACGTGATCCTGGGAACCATCCCTCCCTTACCACCTTTACCCCTTCACAGGTATCCCCTGCTTTCTCAGGAATAGTGGGGCTGTTCTTATTGGTCTCCTTTGTCAGGCTTTCTTAGGTGGTTCTACAGGCCTCATGGACATATGCTCCTGGCAGCCTGCTCTAGAATAACCAAATGCCCTAGAGAGCCCACAAAATAATATCTCTCTTTACAAGAGAAATGTCTTCTGATGCTTGACTTCATATACTGCTCTTCTTCCTAGTGGTATCTGAAAGTGCAGATATATAGTCCCCAAAGACCCTGGGGACCCTTCCAGGTTCGATGTGGCATCTCTCCTCTTCATATCTCTCTCTCCACTTTTTCTTGAGAGGTTAGTGCCACAGACCTGTTGTTACACAAACTGTTAACAATTGCTTTATGCAAAGGGTTCCATAGTGAAATCTATTTGGGAAACACTAGGTTAAAAACAAGTTACTCAGTGGCACCTGGATGTGTAAGTCAGTTAAGTGTCTGAATCCGGTTTAGACTCAGGTCATGATCTCACACTTTGTGAGATCAAGCCCCACATCTGGCTCTGTGCTGACAGCACAGAGCCTGCTTAGGATTCTCTCTCTCTCTTATGCTCTCTCTCTCTCTCCCCCCTTTGCTCCTCCCCCACTCATTCTCTCTCTCTCTCAAAATAAATAAATAAACTTTTAAAAAAGCTTACCCAAATCCAACAATGGATAAAAAGAATTAAACACAACAACTAAGTGGGATTCATCTCAGGTATGCAAGGCTAGTTTAACACTCAAAAATCAATTAACATAATCTATAACATCAATGATTTTAAAAACAAAAATCACACAATTATATCAATAGATACAGAAAAAGCATTTGACAAAATCCAATAGCTGTTCATGACAAAAACCCTCAGTATACTAGGAATAGAGGGAAACTTGCTCAACTTGGTAAAGAATATCTACAAAAACCTACAGCAAACATCTTACTTAGTACTTGAAGCTTTCCCACTAGTATTAAGGATGTTTCCTCTCACTACTTTTTTCGATATCTTACTGAAAGTTCTAGCTAATGTAATAAGACAAGAAAAGGAAATAAAAGACATACATATTGAAAAGAAAAAAATAAAAATGTCTTTGTTCACAGATGACATGATCATCTATGTAAAAAATTTGAAAGAATTTACCAAAAAAATCCTGGAACTTGTAAGCAATTATAGCAAGGTTGTAAGGTGCAAGGTTAACATACAAAAAGTCAATTGCTTTCCATATGTCAGCAATGAACAAGTGGAATTTGAAATTAAAAACACATTATCAATTATGTTAGCATTCAAAATATGAAATACTTAGGTATACATTTAATGAAGTATGCATTAGATCTACATGAGAAAAACTACAAAACTCTGATGAAATCAAAGAAGAACTAAGTGAATGGAGAGATAATTCATGTGCATGGAAGATTCATATTGTCAAGATGTCAGTCCTTCCCAACTTGATCAGTAGATTCTATGCAATCCCAATCAAAATCCCAGCAAGTTATTTTGTAGATATTGACAAACTAATTCTTAAGTTTATGTGCATAAGCAAAAGCCCCAAAATAACAACTTAATATTGAAGGAACAAAATAAAGTTGGAGGACTGACATCTGACTTTAAGACTTATTGTAAATCTACAGTAATCAAGACAGCTTGGTATCAGCAAAGGAATAGACAAATAGGTCAATGGAACAAAATAGGGATCCCAGAAATAGAGTCACATAAATATAGCCAATTATCTTTGACAAAGGATAAAAAAACAATACAATGGCACAAAGATAGTCTTCCCAAAAAATGGTGCTTGAACAACTGGACATCCAGACACACACAAAAAAATAATAATAATCTCAACATAGGCCTTATACCTTTCACAAAAATTAGCTCAAAATGGATCACAGACCTAAATATAAAATCCAAAACTATAAAACTCCTAGAAGACAACATAGGAGAAAATCTAGATGACTTTGGGTTGGGCAGTGACTTTTTAGATACAACACCAAAGGCATGATCCATGAAAGAAATAATTGGTAAGCTAAACTTCATTAAAATTAAAAACCTCTGGATCTCTTTTGCACTGCTGGTGGGAATGCAAACTGGTGCAGCCAGTCTGGAAAACAGTATGGAGGTTCCTCAAAAAACTAAAAATAGAACTACCCTATGACCCAGCAATTGCACTACTAGGTATTTATCTAAGGGATACAAGTATGCTGTTTTGAAGGGACGCATGCACCCCAATGTTTATAGCAGCACTGTCAACAATAGCCAAAATATGGAAAGAGCCCAAATGTCCATTGACAGATGAATGGATAAAGAAGATATGTTATATGTATATGATGGAGTATTACTTAGCAATAAAAAAAAATGAAATCTTGCCATTTGCAACTATGTGGCTGGAACTAGAGGGTATTATGCTAAGCAAAATTAGTCAGTCAGAGAAAGACAAATATATGACTTCATTCATATGAGGACTTTAAGACACAGAACAGATGAACATATGGGAAGGGAAGCAAAAATAATATAAAAACAGGGAGGACGCCAAAACATAAGAGACTCTTAAATATGGAGAACAAACAGAGGGTTACTGGAGGGGTTGTGGGAGGGGGGGATGGGCTAAATGGGTAAGGGGCATTAAGGAATCTACTCCTGAAATCACTGTTGCACTATATGCTAATTTGGATGTAAATTTTAAAAATAAAATTTTAAAAAATAAAAAATAAATAAAAACCTCTGCTCTGTGAAAGACAATGTCAAAAGAATGAGAAGAAAGGGCACAAAATGGGACAAAATATTTGCAAAGACCCATGTGATTGTTATCCAAAGAACTCTTAAAACTCAACAAGAAAACAAGCAACCTGATTAACAAATGGGCCAAAGATCTTAACAGATACCACACCAAAGAAGATGTATAGATGGTAAATAACCATATGAAAAGTTGTCCCACATCATATGTCATCAGGGAAATGCAAATTAAAGAATAATGAGATATCACTACATATCTATTAGAGTGGCCAAAATCCAGAACACTGACAATACGAAATGCTGGCAAGAATGTAGAGCAACATGAACTTTCACTCATTGCTAGTGGGAATATAAAGTGATACAGTCACTATTGCAGATAGTTTGGCAGTTCTTATAAAATTAAACATAGTCTTTTTTTTTAGTTTACGTATTTATTTATTTATTTTGAGAGAGATAAAGCAGGATTGGGGCAGAGAGAGTAGGAGAGAGAGAATCCCAAGCAGGCTCTGTCAGTTCAGAGCCCAATGCAGGGCTTGATCTCACAAACCATGACATCATGACATGAGCTGAAATCAAGAGTTGGATGCTCAACCCACTGAGCCACCCAAAATTAAACATACTCTTACCATATGATCTAGCAATTGCACTCCTTGGTATTTACCCAAATGAGCTGAAAACTTACGTCTACAAAACAAAACCAAACTTCTGCACATGCATGTTTATAGTAGCTTTATTCTAACTTCTAAGACTTAGAAGCAACCAAAATGTCCTTCAATAAATGAGTGGATAAATAAACTATGGCACATCCAAACAATGGAATATTATTCAGTGCTAAAGTAAATGAGCTATCAAGCCATGAAACGATAGTGAGGAACCTTAAATGCATACTACTAAGTGAAAGAAGCCAAACGAAAAAGACTACATACTATATGATTCTAACTATATGACATTTTGGAAAAGGCAAAATTAAGGAGACAAGAAAAAGGTCAGTGGTTGCCAGAGATTGGTGGCGAAGGGTGAAAAGGTGGAGCACAGAGGACTTTTAGAGCAGTGAGGTTATGCATGTGTTGGAGCAGGGGGCTTTTTATTATAGAGCATACTCTCAATTACATTGTTTAATAAAAAATAAGTAATTAGATTAATAGAATAAAATCAAGCTAATTTAGGATATTTATACAATTCACCTGATAGAGCTGGTTTAAGGGGGAAAAAAATGCAGAGAGACAAAGGAAGTTAGCCCAGGCTAATTGCAAATATTATGTGTCATTGCAAAGGAGCTTTTTAAAAGACAATTTTAAAAAATCATAGAGTAAATGTTCCATGTGGAGATGCCAACTATTCGTGTAGAGAATGATAAAAAACAAAGCCCTCTAATATGCTGTAAATGATTAACTGTGGCTTGGGATAAACAGATTTTAAGCATAGCTGTGCCTGAAAGAGAGAGGTGAGAACTGTGTGCAGTTTCAACCCATGTTAGAGGACTCAGAAAGAAGGCTTGGATGTCACAGACACGGTTGAAAAGTTTTAATAAAATGGTTTCAGGGTTGCCTGGGTGGTTCAGTTGGTTAAGCGTCTGACTTCAGCTCAGGTCATGATGTCACAGTTTGTGAGTTCAAGCCCCGCATAGGGCTCTCTGCTGTCAGCACAAAGCCTCACTTTGGATCCTCTGTCTCAATCTCTCTCTCTGCCCCTCCCCCACTCTAATACACGTGCACGCTCTCTCTAAAATAAATAAACATTAAAAAAATTGTTTCATAAACTTTGATAGTGAAAAATGCAATATTTCTAATTTAAATTATTTTATATGGTAGGTGATTTTGAATATGTATATTAAACTACATTAATAAGCTACATATATAAGTAGACAAGTGACTAATTCATCTGTATCCCCGTAAGTTAATATAACCATTTTATTTTTTGAAAGATCTTTTCATTGGAAAAGTGAAAATTTCCTCTATATTCAGAGTCTTTTTAAGCCCCAGAAATATACATTTAGGTGTATTATAGGCCACCATCAAGGCCTGCTTTTGAAAGAGTCTCTTCTAACTCCCTGGATTGGTAGAATCCCTACAGGCCTTTGTATCTCTATTCTGGTACTTACCACAGGCCACTTTCCAAATGGATAGCCTACCTTCCTTGATTCAATGAGTTCTTTCTACAGAAAGAAGGCTATAAGGAAAATGTACTAATATTAATAAGAAAATGTTAGATGTAGAAGCATACATTATTCTTTTTTCTAATATCCCCAATCTGTGAGTGAGATCCTCTCTCTCCCAGTTAATAGTTGTATATTCAGAATATTATTTTTTTTGGGTTTGGGACATAATATTATGAGTTAAGAACCATTTATCATATACTCCCTTTGCAATACTCTTCCCCACCCAGTGAGTCCCCTCCCCCATATGTCTTTTCTTGGACCCATGCTTGGGGAGAAAGACAAGTTATCAACACCACATAATTATCAAGTGCCCAATCTATTAGGAAGAGATAAATCTGTAATTAAGCAAAGCATCAACTTTCCCCTTAGGTACAGGATTCAAGAATCCTGTCATAGACTAAGTACTTCAAGCAACTGTGCCAAAAATAGAACCCACAAACCAGATATAAATATTAGTTTTTTATGTTAAATGTTAGTATTATTAGTCCTTTAAATACGACTGCTGTTGTCTCTATAGACTTACAAGCATTATATAATTTATTTCTTCATCAAACAAAATCCTTGGCTGTGACTTCATCAAGAATGGAACAAAAACAAAGGGAGTCCTGTACAGCCTCTTCCACCTTACACTAGCTCATTTTGGGTACAATATCTCTTCCATCCTCCAAAAAGGGATTTGGAGCTCTAATTATATTAAGCACTTTTTTCCCTTCTCATTACAGATGTAGGCAACTGAGGGTTGCTTTAATGGCATTGACCGGCAGGAGGAAGCCCAGTGTTCCTCAACCCTTTCTTTTCTCTGCCAGGCCAACACACCCCATCAGGGGAAAAAGTACAACTTCACTGCCGTTTCAAGGACAAGTTGCCCTGGAACAAGTGAGCAAGCCAACTCTTGAAAAGACTCTGGAAAAGCAAACAGTGGAATATGGTGGGTGCGTCAACCCTACGCAGGTTTTCTCACTTCCCACTGATGCTCTTCCCCGCTTTGGATTGCCAGACGTGACTCCATCATGCCTAGCCCATCCCCAGCCCTAGTTGTGTCCATTCCCTTCTCCTACTGCTCCAAAAACCTTAGTCCAGAAGACACATAAGCATCCTGCCTATCTAAACAAATATTCTAAAATCTATTCCCAACAATAATTTTCAAGACAGTTACAGTATGGGAGTGGTGGGGGAAAAGAAGAACAGGGCTCAGAGATCATCCAGTCCAGGGATTGCAAATTCAAATTCCCAATGGGGTCAGGGAGGTTCTGTAAATGAGTGAAGCAAGCCATGTATGAGACAACAGGGAGTGATGAGGCATACTGCCTAACAACATCTTTCTGATTCTAACCCAAGATACCCATTTCACAGATGAAGAAGCTTAGTCCCAAAAAAGTGAAGTAATTTGTCAGGATGAAAATTCAGTTTAGCTTGTTTTCCACTAAACAGGTTGCCCTTAGGTAAGAAGGGAAGATTATAACTTTCCCCAAACCAAACCTGCAGGTCTCCTGTTTGGGGGTACATAGAATCTGTGATTTAGGGTAAAATGCCACCCTCCTGGATACGTGCCTTGCCAGTCTTACTCCACCCCATGGGCTGTGGCCAAGGCTGCATTTGTTCTCAGGAATGTGCTGTCTAGGGAAGATTCCTGGGATGTGATCTGTGGTCAGTGAGAAAGCCCTTTTGATCCCAGCCACAAGAATGCAGCTGAGTTCAGAATCCCTCTCTCCATAAATCAGAGTCCTCCCGGGAATCACTGGGCGTGGCTCCCCACGCAGGTGCCCGACTCTTCCAGAAATCCTAAGGGGGCATTCCCTCACTTTGAAAGTCTTCTAAGGGCTGCTGGAGTCAAAATGGTAAATCCATAAGACTCTGCATTCACATACAAATTCTTCCCGACTTTCCGGGCATCTGTTTTGTTCATTCTTAAGAGCCAGGTGTGAGCGGCTGTCTGCTTTGCTTCTGTGTGCTATTTCGTGTCTAACCTTCAACTCTGAATTTGGCTCAGCTTGTGAACACTGGCCAAAGAGTTCTGTGTGTACACTGCTTTTAATTTGTCCAAGCATGCAGAAGGAAGCAGCAATTCATATAGTTTAAGAAGTCAGAATACTGCCACAGCCTCAGACTGTGGGTCCAGCGAGCTAACCAGAGACTTGCTGGTGAATTTGAAAGTCCCCGTCCAGGGGACTGCCATGTGCACACTGCCCATGTGCCTCCAGGAGTGAGCTCTTCCCTTCACGGGCAACAAACTCCCCTCCCCCCATCCCACACAGACCAGCATGGGGTCGGCGCGTGAATACCTGCCAGGAAGACATGCCCCAGGTCTGGTTTCAGAGGCTCAGATACTCACGGCAACGATGCGGTTCTTCAATGATTCACACCTGAGGATGCTTAACAGTGCACATTTTAGCTCCCACATCCATGCAGATACAGCAATAGTAGCATTTACCAACCACTCAACGGGTGTTCAGTACCCATTACTCTACCCATTTACTTTACTCACTTCACCCTTTTGGTTCCCAAGTGCTTTACAAAAATTATTTCATTTCAATTCCCACAACAACCCTTTCTAGTAGAGTTCTGTAAATGAGTGGGGCAAGCCACACTTACCACCATTACAATCTCCATCATGTGACTGGGGAAACTGAGGTTTAGAATAGTGAAGTTAATTTGCCCAAGTTCACCAAACTAACAAATAGTGAAGCAAAACTTAGAATGCATTTATTCTGATTGCAGGGAACCACAAAACTAGAAATGCACATTTCCAGAGAGAAATCTCACCCAGGAGTATACACCTTTGAAATATGCCTGAGCAGTCGTCAAATGGAGACGCAAAGGCTCCTCCAGGACAATGGGGGCTTCCAAGTCACACGCAAAGAGGGAAGAAGTGGGCACCAGTTCTGGTGGGACTCAAGGAGCCCCAAATCCATGTACACCTCATGGACAAACAAGGGGATACAGGCAGCCTCCTTGTGCTGGTGGCAGAGGATACAGGTGTCACAGGTGAAGGCCACATCCACCTGGCACCAACCTCAAAGAGGTAGGATCGGGTCTGGTGATCTTGGAAAAGCTACAGGTGCTTTAGGTACACCGGATGTACCTAAACACACTTGTCTGGTAGAAAAATCTGTCTACTCTCTTATGCACATAGGGTGAGTGTCTTCTAGGAGTTTCCTTGAGGCCAGAGGAGGTCTGGGCACATGTCACCAGGTCAGAGCAGGCCAGGGCAGTATGAGGTGGGTCTCAGCAGTAAGGCTGCAGTCTGCCCAGACCTTTCCATTGCCTGCCTCTCTGTCTTCCTTCTCTCCCTGAGTCTCAGAAATGACTCAGAGGAGCAACTAAGGTGACTCAGAGAGAAGTCCTTTCAATTTCCTAAGAAAACATGTGCACGGCCAACCAACGAGGTGCATTTCCTTGTAGCCGTGTTATTTTAAAGGCAAATATGTCTCCAGAATGGAGCCACCATGCTAGCCTTGGGCCAAATCACACTGCGGGCCATTTTTAGTGGAGAGAGTCTATTTAAAATACATCCAAGCAGGGTTTAAAATGTTGATTTACTCTTCTTAGAAGCTGAATCACACCATGAGGATTGGTGGAATCAAATAAGAAATTCTGAGACTAGTTATTATAAGTGGGACAAACCCAGTTGCGGGGGATGCTGGCAGACAGAGCCATGGGGCACGGCCCGTGTGACTGTTCTGCGGGCCCAGTGCTCCAGGATGCAAAGGCAGGGACTGTGCAAACCCATTTCTGTCCTCCCCACTTACCCTGGCTCCCTGCTTCTGGCCACTCTGCCCCCTTTAGTACCTCTCCCAGATGGAGAGTTAAGAGGAGGCAAAGTTAAAATAGTCATCTTTGCTCTTTTAAGTGGCTAAATAAAGATGACTTATATAATGACCAAATGTAATATAATACTTATACAATGCAATTATAGTACTTATATAATGACCAATAGAGGTGCCATATATAATGCTCAAAGCTATCTGCATAATTATTTCCTTTATAGTAACCATATACTTCTCTCTGTCTTCTCAAAATACTCCAGAAACCCAAGAAAGTTAAACAGTTCCATTTTCTCTGTTAACGGGAGGTATTAGGGCCTCCATGGGTGGGATTTATCTTAGTCTGTTCAGGCTGCTATAACAGAATACCATAGTCTGGGAGGCTTATAGACAACAGAAATTTATTTCTCACAGGTCCTTAGGCTGCAAAGTCAATGATCAAAGCACTGGCAGATTCAGTGCTTGGTAAGGACTAGCTTCCTGGTTCATAGATGGCCATCTTTTAGCTGGGTCCTCACATGATGGAAGGGGCAAGAGAGTTCTTTGGGGTCTCTTATAAAGGCATTAATTTCATTCATGAGGGCTCTACCCTCAAGATCTAATCACCTCCCAAAGGCTCCACCTCTAACTACCATCACCTTGGAGATTAGATTTCAACATATGGATTCTGAGGGGACACAAGCATTCAGTCTATAACAGGCCTTATGATAGTTTTCTTCTTACTCACTTGCCTGGGATGAGGCTCAAACAAATGGATGTGGAGGAATCAGCTCTATTGTGCTTTCTGCTCAGTCCTTGTCCTCTACCCAATCGAAAAGTGATAGTGCCTTTCCTTTAGACTTCTTCTTCCTTCTTTTCCCTTGATAGACACCCTTACCCTACTCTTGAATGCCATCTGACAAGTTAATTCATACTAGTCACAGGGTATGAGCAACTTGATGGACATCGACACCAAGGTATCATATTCTGAAAGAGACAAGGAAATTCTAACCTGAAAGGACCTCCTCCAATTGTTAACAGCCAGCACCTGTGTGAGAGGGCCTCTTGGGTACACAGATCCCCTCTTGTATGACATGTGCCTGGGGCCAGGCGGGGATCTGAGTGAGCAAGGCCGAATGGCTGGGGAGGGCGGGGGTCTGGGAACCGGAGAGCACATATCCAGCCCTTTACGGGGGTAGCAGGTGTGCAGCCGTGACCACAGACAGTTATCTCCTTGTGAAAATGCTAGCCCTGTTCTCAGAGACTCCAATGATTCAAGAAAAGGCAGAAATACAGATTTTTATGTGAAATGTCAACATTTTTACGTTAGTTCATAATTCGGCTGAAAAACAGAAAAATAAAGCATACCCGGGCAAACAACCCTTGTCAACCAGCTGGTATGGCTCTCAGGTTGCCAACTTGCTCACTCTTTGCCCGGTCATGTGAATATTTGGGGTCTGAGCACCATATGAAAGACTGCTGGTCACAAACAGTATGAAGAGCAAAGAGATTTTCATGCCCACTTCCTACTTCAGTCAGTGGAGTTGAGGATCCCACCCCCAAGAAACAACACAGTCAAGACTTATTTGAAACACAAGCTTTTTCCTAGTGGGTTTGAGGCCCAGGATTCTGCCTACATCTATGCAATAGAGTACATCTACTTCTGTACTTTTTCATCCACCTCCAGAAGCCTGCCACCCGGCCAATGTGACATTCAAGACAATCCAACATCTGGCTCTGAGATTCTGCCTGAACTCATTGCTGTCACCCGCATGCCTCCCTCACCTTCTGTTCTGGGGACAAAGCTGAATCTGGAAAGTTGAATTCTCCAACGGCTACCATGTTCCAATATTTGAGAGGCTGGAGAGATTAAGCCTTTCAATGCTCAAGGTTATTTCCTTAATTAATAGAAATTCCTAATTACAGAAACATTTTCATACAAATGTCCCAGTATCAGCTCTGAAGTTGCAGTCTGAGAATGACCCATTTTTCTCTCTAGTAAGGAATATTTTCTTAACACTTTGTGCTCACAGTTCCCAACATGCTAAGTAGAAACACACTGGATCTTCATATGTAGAAAACATATGTAGACATATGTAGAAAAGGTAAAGTGCATAAAGGGAAATTTTTAATTCAGTGCTTCGAATGTCTGTAGAGTTCACCCCTAAGAATATCAAGTGACTACTGACCTCTGAGAAGAAGCCTTCAGGGGAGCTGACAAAGGCTCAAGACAGTTTCCTAAAGTCAGTTGTCTTAACTATCCGGTCCCCCAGATCTTCTGGTTGTCCAACCATAACATTTCCAAAAGCTGTCACTTCTTTCTGTGGGACCTATCAGGCTAAATTCAAGTTAAACTGAAGAAGAGGGAGGTAGAAACCCTCAAATGCCTTAGAATGTGTCCCCCAATCTTATTATGGAAAACAAGGGCTACAAAAACAGGTTTGTTTAACTTTTACATTCACTGGCTGAAAGAATAAAATGAAAGCAAGCTATTGTGTTCCTCTTCAGATTAGCCCTCTAGTCTGTCACTGTAATACTGATTAGTAAACAATGTCCATAATTAAACTGTTGTCAGAGACACAAATGCCCCACGAGCCTGAGCTAATGAGGCGGCATTCAACTCCTTTACAAAGGCCGACCAAATACAATCCCAGGAATGTTAATGCTGCCAAGTATCTGGGAGGCTCTCAACAGTGGGAAGACCACTGAGTTGAGGTAATTAAGTCTCCACAGCCCGCTAGAGTTCTGTCCCAATGCTATTTGTTTGTTTAGGACATGTGCTTAGGTGCAAGGAATTGGAAATCTCTGAAACCAAATTGAGCACATTGGGCATCAAAGCACCCCAAGTCCTCTGCTGAGGTCTGTGACATTAATGTGCATGACAAGGGGGCAAGGGGGCCACAGTCTCCTAATTGTTCCAGAGACCTTTTAGTCTGGGGGGGAGACTAGATGTCTTGGTATTTATGTAATTAATTGCACTGAAATCCTCCGTGCAAGGTTCCCTTGAAGTCTGGCTGTATGTTAAATAGGGCGCAATAGATTTACTAGAGAATACTTTTCCATTCTTTTTGCTCTGGGAGATAGATGCTTCTCCATTAAATACCATCATGCTGAATTATTTTGCCTAGAAACTGGAGAATCACATCTATTCTTCAATTCTAAAGAGTATTCCCCCTAGGAACATTTTATTTTCCTCTCTGTTTTTCTTGGATTCTCTTGAAATTTCCAATATGTGGCCCAAATCACATTGCAATAAGGAATATCACATCAGGGGAGCCTTTTAAAATGAGGAGTCCCGCACACGACCATTTCCGCCACATGTCCACATTCATTATGTACTCTTACCAGCCGGCAGGCCCCTCTACTATGGACCCATGGCTGCCAACATCCCTTCAGTTATTTCTGAAGCTCCAAGAGGGGATCCAGATCCTGCCCCCTGGTGCACAGCGTCTTCCATCTAGAAGGGCTTTTTCCCCAATGACAAGGATGGGAGAGGGAGGGAACTACACACCTGATGTTCTAGCAACATTTCACTGCAGCCTTGAGGATGTCATCAGGAGGTCAAGCTCCCTGGGGGGACAAGATTATGACACTTCTCTATTCCCAGAGATCAAAGGAAAACCAATTCCTTTCACAAAACTTGGAGAAAGGCAGGAAAAATGCTCGACCTGCCACAACTTAGCTCTGTCCATTCATTTATTCATTTGGAAACGTTGATGCAAACCCACTGCAAGCCAGCCCCTGGGGATGAAGAGATGAGCAAACAGAAACAACTCTCTCACTCAGAGAATTGATTGCCTCCTGGGGGAGACAAATATTACCCAAATCAGTACACACTTAGCCATGAAAAGTGCTCTGTGGAACAACAATAACAAAACCAGAATGCTAAGCAGGCCACTTAAACAGGCTGGGTGTCCTTTTCCATATCTGTTAAATGCCAGGTGCTAACAGGAGTTACTCCTAGGTGGCAGAGGAGAATTTAGTGTTTTATTTGATTATAGCTCTCTGATCTTGAGCAATTGACTTAAACTCTCTGAGCCTCGGTTTCCATACCCTAAAACATGGGCAATGACAGCCTCTTCCTCACTGGCTGGGCAGTAAGTATTAGGTAAGATGAACTTCCAGAGTGGGTGCATATAACAGAGCAGATACCCTAAAGATATGTTATGTCTACAAACAAATGAAAATATGTCAAGTTACACATGTTTTCTTGTTTTTGTTTTTGTTTTTGTTTTTAATGAGGGGTTTGCTCCAGGCAATCTCCACTGCCCTAGCACCTGTCAGTACAAGGATCCCATCACTACAATTTACAGCCAGTCTTCATGTACAACTGGCATTCTAGGTCTCTTGTCTAGGGCAACATTGGATTTTGCTTTGGAGAGCAGCAGACCCACCCTCTAAGTGCCCTCTGATGTTTGTCTTCACAACTCTCCTGTGATGGTTTTCTCTCCCCACAATGCCTCTATTCCAAAGGAGATATGATGGTGCTCAGGAAATTGTTTGGGATTCAGAAGCTGGGATTGAGGAGAGTAGGGTGGTAACCTTTTCTTCTGCACCCTGTCCCCTTAATTCGAGCTCTACCCGAGCCTGAGGTTTAATCATAACTACAAATATCACTGGCCACGAAACAACCTGGCCTTGTGGAAAACACAGCTACAGAACTTAGCTCACTGACCTCTTATGACAATGCATTCCATAAACTTTATGGATGGCTTTTCAGCCTTTAAAATATGGTTAAGTAAATAAATAACTTAACCAGCCCCAAATTCCTACACACCCCATTTCTTCTAAGTTTTGTGAGGGCAACCTCTGGCAAAACTCAACAAAAAGAAAGAATGACCCAGTCATACTCCTTTGCACATAAATATCAGGAACTACTCACCAAGATGCTTCCCAGACGGTGTGCTGGAAAACACATCTACCTATGGCTCCATGGGGCCCTTTGCTGGTCCTCTCTCTCCTTCTGGAAACAGTAATGTCCTGGAAGGAGGTAGTGAAGACTGCAAGGCCTCCAATTTCAAGCTAATTGGAAACTAGAAACTTTACCTAAAATTTAAATCATGGTGTAAAATACTCTATTTTCATTTGACTCCACCTCAGACATTTTGCAGCCAGCCCATAGGATGGGCCTCTTATTTCCCAACTCTACCAAAAAAGGAGAACTGTTCCATTATTGTTAACATGATAGATTATCCTTAAATGTATTGTCTACTGCCTCACTTGGGTTTAAAGAGTCCATTTTAATATAGGTAAAGTTTTAACCAAAGCCCATATCCAAAAGTGAAAGTTTTGCCACAGTGGGAAACACAGTGGAATCTCTGCTCCACTGTGTATAAGCTGTGTACTTACCATAAGGGTAAGAAGAATATCTATCATGAGAGGGTGAGAAAGGAACAGGCCTTATTTCTACGGAGCAGAAGTTTGAGGAAGGCCTAGGAGGACGTGTCTGGGCTGAGTGCTTGCCTCTTACCCTGGGAAGAAGGATGTGTGGAATATGAAACAAGAGATAATCAGGCCTCAAAGTTCCAAGCATGCACTGGAATCAGGTGGCTTTACTGTGAACACCACCTGGGGCCCCAGGGAGAATCTGAGGCCAAAAGGAAAAGCCATTTTCCTGCCTGATCTGAAGGATGAAGCCAATGTCAGCACAGACCCCAGAAGCTGTGCTGAGGCCCAAGGACCAAGACATGAGTCAACGTGGGTTGCAAAGCAGGTAAAAGTGAGGACATTGCCATCTGCCCTCAAGCTTGCACACTCTGTCAACTCCCTACATCGCAAAGCAAACCATAGAAGCACAGACGGCAGAAGCACAAAAAGGAACAAAAAAATCAGTTGTGATAATGGATCTCAATATTACAATCGGCAAGTCTTGAGGTCTCTATCTCAAAAATATCTGGAATCTATCTGCATCTCTCACCCTGTCTCTTATGACAAAACCTTCTTTTCCCTGTTCTACCAAGACAGACTCCATCCTGCTCTCCCAGTGTGCCCCATGTTGCTGGCAGCCTCTCCACAGAGCCTCAGGGTGATCTTTCTGAGACATAAATCAGGCCAATCTCACTCCCATGCAGGCCTGGGGCCAGGGTGAGTACAGTGAGGAACTCACACTCAGCATTGGTTATGTGCAGGATTAGACCCTGTCTTTATTTAAAATTGTGATATTTAGGGGCGCCTGGATGGCTCAGTCGGTTAAGCGTCCAACTTCAGCTCAGGTCATGATCTCATGGTTTGTGAGTTCGAGCCCCACATTGGGCTCTGTGCTGACAGCTCAGACAGAGCCTAGATCCTGTTTTGGATTCTGTGTCTCCTTCTCTACCCTTCCCCCATTCATGCTCTGTCTTTCTGTGTCTCTCAAAAATGAATAAATGTTCAAAAAACTTTTTTAATTGTGATATTTAAAAATAAATTAAATGAATAAAATTGTGATATTTTGTTCATCATGGATTTTTGCATTTGTTTCCATTTTTAAATATATATATAACTTATCTCAATTATTGAATTTTTTGGCACCCCCTGGAATTTTGTGCCTTACTTTCCTGACACTGCTCCTAGGCTCCAAAGCCCTCCAACCACCTCCTGTACACTTAGGAAAAAAAACTCCTATCCCCTTCTTTTGGTCCATCAGCATTATGTGACTAGACTACCATCTCCCTCTGAACGACTCTCTCCAACCACGTTGGCCCCCATGTTTCCATGCTGCCATGCATCCCAAGTTTCCTCTGGTTTTATGACTTTGTTTTCTGTCCCCTCATTTTTCCATGCTTTGTCCAGATGGCTGGATCTTTCTTTGGGTAATACTCAGGTATCACCCAAATATCACCATTCACAGGGGTCTCCCCTGACTGAGCAAACTGAAGAAAAACCCTTTGAAACCTCAGTCAGTCTCTTTTAAACCATCCTAATGGATGTTCGTGCCACTTATCAAGGATTGACATTATCTGGTCTGTTTATTCATTCACCTGATTTTTTTTCTATTTCCCCCTCTCCACCCACATAAGATCCATTAGAGCAAAGACTTTCTGTTTGTTCACACTTACTCCCGAGAGATAGAACATGATCTGGTGCACAGTAAGGACCCAAATATTTGTCAAATGAATGAACATATTACAAATTACCCAGTATTTAGGTTCATAATACAACTAAGTGCACAGTATTTAAAGACTGGACATATTTAAAACCATAAATGCAATACTTTTTAACCAAGTGAATAACTCAAAAAGTGAGACAGTTTTCCATTTTTTCCTGAAAGCAGTTCTCAGTAAAGAGGGATGGTCACCACAGTACATCTGTGAAAAGAATTCGTCTCTACTATGTGATGTGTAGACACTCTCCACCTGTATATGTTGGACAGATCAAGTTCACATCTCTCTCCGTTTAGGAATTCAATTTCCTTAATTATAAAATTCAGAGAATAAATGGCAATACTGATAACCAGCATTGGAAAACAGTTCACATTCACAGGCCAATTGGTCTCCAAAGTCACTTGCAGCCCTAACATTCCAGACTACTTTAATTCATAGGTCACCCACTCCTGACTTATACAGGTAACAGGAAGGTCCTCGGTGTGATCAGAAGAACCAGCTGGCTGCTGGTGCTTCCAATAAATCTCCAAAGAAGGAAATTCCAGAACTAAAAAGTTTTTATCATTCACAAAAATATCCCTATCACCAGCCTCCACATGAATGACACAAATAAATATTCATTAGGTGATTAAAAAATCAGCTTCCCGTGGGGTGCCTAGGTAGCTCAGTTGGTTAAGTATCCACCTCTTAATTTCGGCTCAGGTCATGATCTCACAGTTCATGAGATTGAGCCCTGTGTCAGGTTTGCACTGACAGCACAGAGCCTGCTTGGGATTCTCTCTCCCTCTCTCTCTCTCTCTCTCTCTCTCTCTCTCTCTGTCTCTCTCTGTCTCTCTCTGTCTCTCTCTGTCTCTCTCTGTCTCTCCCCCTGCATGCTCTCTCTCTCAAAATAAATAAGTAAACATTTTTTAAAAATCAGCTTCAGGTGAAATTTTGTGAGTTTACTATATATGTATTGGACTCAATGCTGGGAGATTTTATTTATATTATCTTATTTAATCCTTGCAACACCTCTGTGAAATAAGTAATACAGGACCACAATGCTTTATATGCAATTACAAAAGCCAAATCTCTAAAAGCTAAGTTATTTTTTAACTCTTTTGGTGACAAAAACTGGCCTGAATGAAACAATGTGAGTGTATTACAATTTTTATTAATCCATTTACTATGAATGTTTATATGTGTTGTTACAGAAATAGGACAGTATTTGATTACAGGGAACTGTTGGGATATTCAATAATACATATGTACTACATTACTTTTATTCTGATAAAATGTAAAAATCACCTCTATGCTCCTAGACACAAGTGGCCCCAAAGTTTTTTGACAAAGTATTGGATATTAAACTCAGTTTTATAGGGGAGGACATTGAGGCAAAGATTTTATTTATTATTATTTTATATATACATAATTTATTGTTAAATTGGTTTCCATACAACACCCAGTGTTCACAAGGCATAGATTTTAAAGTAAGTTGCCTAAAGTCACATAACTAGATTATGATAGGGTCAGGATTTAAACACAGTTCTTTTGATCCCAATTTCATTTCCTACCCTTATGCAGCTAATTTTCTTGGAAGGAAGACAAAACATCTATAGAAATTAAGTACAGCATAAAGGGGAAGGTGAACAAGTGCCATAAGAGTGGGACAAATAAAGTTCTCTTTGAATTCAAGGAAGAGAAATTCTTTGATTGCATTGTTCCAGGAGGACTTTATGCTACTACTTCCCCCTCCCCGCCCCAAATATCATTTCTGTCACAGCTCAAGGAGGTTTGGCCACAGGAATGCTGTTATCTTAGCAACCCCAGGCTAGCAAAAGTAATGACTGGTACCCACAGTGGAGCTGGATGCTTGAGGTTAGGGGGGTCAGGAGTGGGGGTAGCTGGAGAGATAAATAGGTGAGAAAAGCCGACCTTTATTGAAGACAGTGTGAGGCTGTTCAAATATGGCATCTAAAGATCATAGCAGGGGCGCCTGGGTGGCGCAGTCGGTTAAGCGTCCGACTTCAGCCAGGTCACCATCTCGCGGTCCGTGAGTTCGAGCCCCGCGTCGGGCTCTGGGCTGATGGCTCGGAGCCTGGAACCTGGAGCCTGTTTCCGATTCTGTGTCTCCCTCTCTCTCTGCCCCTCCCCCGTTCATGCTCTGTCTCTCTCTGTCCCAAAAATAAATAAAAAAAAAAAAAGTTGAAAAAAAAATTTTTTTATAAATAAATAAAAAAAAAATAAAGATCATAGCAAGTTTGGATTCAGGCAATCTTCAGAATCCAGAAGTCCAATATGGCAGTTGAAACATCAGAGGATTTCAGAGATCAAGTTGAGAATCAGGGAGGGCAACTGAAGATCTGTTTCCTCATGGCAGGGCCACCATTGCAATTTATTCTCACTAGTTGTAAGAATAAGCCAAGGGTAGTTAAGTGAGATGAGTTGTAGTCAAGAGAACAGAGAAGCATGGCAACATATTTTGGGTCAACATAAAAGGGGAGCTCAGAAGAGTATGAAAATATTCTTTGGATTGAGGCCAGACACAGATATACTACATCTTTATCTGATTGAAGACAGAGAATGAAGAACTTCTATTTTGGAAAAATGGTAGGCTATAGATCCTAAAATCTACCAGCCACAGAAAAGTTAAATATATAAAAGTTTAATATTATATGTATATAATACTATAAAGTATAATTATCTGTATGACATGTGTCAATAATAGTAGATCATCATTATTATTCCATATGATTATAATATATGTGAGTTATTCAATTATATAGAGCTACATTAATCAGTTGTAAAAAATAAGTGAAATATTCACAGACCACTAAGAAGCTGATGCTGAGACCAGAGAGGTAAGAGAGTTCTAATGCAGGCATTGTGCAAGACTGGAAGCCAGATTGGAGATACATCCATGTAGAGCTAGGATTCACAAGGGGTTATTCCTTCAGGAAAATGAAAACGGTGAACTAAAAGGGAGACTGTCCAGCAATAGCAAGCAGAGGAAACCTTGGCTCTGTATAGAGGTTAAAAAAGACAAAACACCAAAAAATAATCCTCTGAGATTTCAAAAACCCAAGTTGGGCCACACAAAGGGATTCGGGGCTAGAAATTACACTATCTATGTGGCCCAAAAAACCTAGCGGAGAATTTCATTTATGATGGACCCAAGTCTGTGATGCTCCTAGATACTTGGTAAAGATGATTGAAAATCCACCTAGAGAAACAACCCCTCCACCCAGGCCTCATGGAGCTCCCTCAGAGGTAATGCCAACAAATATGAACTTACATGAACTCACAATCAAAAATCACAAAATCTACCAGAAGACAAGAACCCATGAATAAGAGTCATCAGAAACAACAAACAATAGAACCAGACCCATAAAGTTTCAGATAGTGACATTATCAGATTCTAAATGAAAGATAAAGTGACCAGACAAATTTGAAAAAGAACTAAATAAAATTTTGAGTTTTGTTAATAGAATAGTTGTTATTGAAAATTCAGTGAAGCTACAAGCATACAACCAACCAAATCCTGACTGTGGAGAATTGCATAGGACAAATGACCTATTTCTTCAAAAACTAAATGGCAAGGAGGAAAGCAAAGGAAATGGAAACTGCTATAGATCAAAAAACAAAAAAACAAAAAAAAAAACCCTCTACCAAATGCCATGTAAAGATCCTGATTCAAGTAAACCAAATCTAAAATATTGTTAAAAAAATATTTATAGAGAACTGTTTGAAGGACAATAAATATTTATTTTCTGTTCATTTTGCTAAGATGGGCTTTTGTCTTAGACTTATATTGAGGGGCAGTAGAAGAAACAGCCATATAACAGCTATCCACAGTTTTTACTGTAAGGGTACCATCTGGGATAATGTCCACTACTTTATAGTGTGGTCTTAAGACCTATGGTAGGATTTTCTTTCAAGTCTCAAGAAAAACTGTGTTTTTCCTGACTTAATCTTGTCTCTAGGATACTACAACTCTTGAAACCATGCCTGTTTTTCTTTCTTACATTGGTCTTTAGCAAACTCCAAGTCAAATATTCAATCCACTTTAAGCAGCATCACAGAACCATATGGGATACATTCCTGTGAACTATTTTATCACAAACTAGCTCTATTTGTCTTTCCCTGGATTCCTTTAGCCATATAGTTTATACTTTGCATATTTTTTATAATCTACCTCAAGGTTTAAATAAAACTGCACACCACCTCAAATTCTTGGGTGTCTGCTCTAAAAGGAACCCAAGCTTTATACACATTTTGGGGGGATGATTAGAGATGGTACCTATAATGTGCATGTCATATTGTCACTCAACAAAAGTATTTCTGCATTTAGCTTTTCATCTCATTTAAGCTATAGCTCCTTAATAACACAAACTGCATTTTTTCAAGTTTATAACACACATAATGCCTTGCACACTTAAATAATCTATTTAGGAGTAAGAGAACCAGAGCATCATTAAGACCTCACACAACAATGTAATGCTCTGGGGCTTAATGACAGGAATGAATTCTAAGCCACATTCTTTGGAGCAAATGTTTGAATTTGTGCACTAGATAGATTTTCATGACCTCCTAAGGCACAAAGTTCTGGAGACAGAGATAACTAATGATGAGTATTTGATAGGTTAATACATTGCATCCTACTACTAAGTAAATTGAAAATATAGCCCAAATTCATAGGGAAGATGCAGGTCATGGCAAATTCATTAGACTCCCTCCTCTTTTTAAATCTGTGTTCTGTCTCTGAAAGTTCAAACTCTTTTATGTTGTTATCCTCAATCAGAGCATCTAATAATCTAGTATGTGACTCCATTTGAAATTCCATAGATTTCATTTTCTGTTTGTATTTGTGTAGTCTAAATAAGACTAGAGGCTAGCCAGCAGAGACACACTGTATGGGGTACTGGCAGTATGAGTCTCAGTCCCTAGGGAACGAGAGCTACAGTAGAAATGAGCGATGGGCTAAGCAGGGATGGCACAAACTACCAAAAGCAACTGCCATAGCTGCACTTATATATTTTTAAGGAATAATTTATTATTCCCATTTTATAGGTCAGGAAACCAAGGCTGTCAGAAGTTTTCTTCCCTGAGGGCCATAATTAGAAACTTACCAAACCAGATTTGAAACTAGAGATATGTAATTTTACAGTTTCTTCCACACTACCCTGCAATGGAGAGAAGGATCACCAAAAAAAGTATAAACAATGTATATGGGAGTTTGGAGGAGAACATGAGTAAGGAAGAAAAGAAAAAAAGAAGCTGATAGTAAAAGAAACTGGTATTTGTTGAGCAACTACTGTGAGCCAAGCACTTTTATATGTTTTATCTTATCAAAGTCATACAACCACTTTGCTTGGTAGGACATTTTTGTCCACAGACAAGATGAGCCTCAGAAAAGTAAAGTGACATCCCTAAGGTCACACAGTCAGTAACTACATAGCTAGGAATCATATCCATAACTTGTGACCCAAAGTCACAAAGTCACTTGGGACTCCAAAGGCCATGTCTTAAACTAAAAGTACTTTCAAGCTCCTATTTCTATTGAGTTTTGTTCCTATCTTGTTTGACCAAATGTCAAGAACCAGACCAGGAAAGGGCCAAGACTGGATAATCAGAGAGGCCTTGTCCAGCAGGACAAGGGTGGCCAACCATCTTGGTTTCCCTAGGTCTGAAGGGTTTCTCAGGATACAGGACTTCCAGTGCTGAAACCGTGACAATTCTGGGCAGATGCTGATAGGAAAATTCAGTGGCTCAGCCAAAAAGGGATCCATTCACCATGAGATTAACAGTTCCACGCATAAGTGGCCTTAGCATGGCAGTCAAGTAGCAGGATGCCAGGATGGAAGGGCAAATCCACTAGGGGACAGGAAAGAAGACAATGAGATGCAGTTGGGTTCTAGGGATTCAGGAGACAGTCTTGTGAACGCAGCTCATTTAAGGTGATATTTCTCTTACACTAAGTCAAGAATGCTTTCTATATATGAAATATTCTTATAACACTGGAACTGCACTGACAAACATCTAACACTACCACTTTGTTCAAGACCAAGGGTTTTTTCCCAAGCCCTACATCCATCTACATAGCATAATTTTGAAATGGAAGGTTTTGAATTCTGGCTTCTCTATGTCAGTGTCTTTATCCCTCTGTTTTAGGCAACCAGCATTCTGAATTTTATCCATCTTATCAAAATGTGGAAAGGCTCTGCACTCAGTCATTGAAGCCACTAGTGTGAATTAAAGCCAGTGTCACTCGTCATTCTACATCTCCATCTAATGGAGTGACTTGCCTTCCTAATAGTATCAAGAGTACATGGAATAGCTGTTGGGGGGGGTGTGAGGAGTTGCAAATGGCTCTCCCTCACCTCTCCCACCAGCATATTACATGGAGTTGACAGAAGACAAGCAAATCAAATTCAGAATCCCAATCAACTGGTTGAAAAATTGGGTAAGGATTATCCTCTTTTGAAACTTTATTTACCTACCTTTTTTCCCAAAATTACAATGATAAAAAAGTTTTTAAAGTTATTTCCTTAGTCCAGGAGACATCTCTCTTGTAATAGTTAACTAAAAACATGCAGTGAAGGTGCCTCATTAGTGCAGTAGGTAGCACATCAGTCTCATAAAAACATGCAGTGCATTTTGCTCCATGAAGAAGACTGGCAAGAGTCCTTGCAGTAGAGTGCTTTAGGAAATGACTCTTCATCCTTTCGGAGCATGGAGGTGTTCAAGCCCCATTTATTTCTCTGCAGACAACGGTTTAAGGACGGAGTAAAGAGTAGTTTGAAAATTCTCTAGTAACTGTAGAGTACAACCTACCAAGAGCAGTTCTTCCCAGATGGCTGGAAAATCATTCCAGTGAAGGAGGCAGGATGGCAAAAGGTTTCTGCAATTTTTTTAACATTACTTTTTAGAACTTCTTATTGAAGTATTGTCTATGCATAGAAAAGTATACAAATCACAAATACACAGCTTGTATTTTTTTGAGAAACCGAACACATGCGTATAACCAGCACTAAGATCAGGAAATGATGTATTACCGGTACTTCATTAACCCTCCAGAGATAAACTACGATCTTGACTTCTAAAACTAAAGCTTAGTTTTGCCTATTTCTGCAATGCATAGAATTCAAATAATTCAATATGTATTCTTTTCTAGCTGGCTTCTTTCCCTCAATATTTTCGTTATGAGATATTGTTGCACGTGACACTAGATTATTTATTTTCACTGCTGTATAATCTGCCTTTGAATGGATATACTATAATTTATTTTCTACTTTATTGCTGATGGCCATTTGAGTGGTTTCTAGCTTGAGGCAAGTATCAATACCATTCCTATGAACTTTCTCATACATGTCTTTTGGTAAACATGTGTATGCATTTCAGTTGGTTATATATGCCTAGGGATAAATTGTAGGGTCATGGTATATGCATGCAAATGTTCAACTTCAGTAGATATTGCCAAATAGTTTTCAAAGCCTTAGTCATCTGGGGAGAGAGCACAATTGCTAATGGAATCACAGATTTAGAAGAAATTCTGGAAATCCAGTGAGTACATTCCCTGGTTTCTGGCTGACTGGCATTCCCATTGACTCCACTGAAGACAAACCTCCCAATAAAGAAGGTACATAACCTCCTGCCCATATCCTTTTTACTCATCATAACTTGGTAAAAGCAGCCATGGAATGGCCCTACCTTCAAATTTACAATCCCCCCTAAACTCCTGACTCCAAACTGGCCAAGCATGGCAACAGTTTAGAGCATACTTTCTAAGTACAAAGACCTGGATTGGACTCAATTACCTACTGGCAAGACATTCAGCTTCTCTGACCCTCGGTTTCCTTATCTGTAAGTTGGCAATTATCACCTAAGGTGTGTGCCCAGGGCTTGTCACAAAAGAGATTATATTAGTTACCTAGAGCTGCCATAACAGGTACCACAAACTAGGTGGCTTAAAATAACCAAAATTTATTCTCTCACAGTTCTGGAAACCAGAAGTTGGAAACCAATAGGTCAGCAGAGGTGGTTCCTTCTAGGAGAATCTGTTCCATGCCTCTCTCCTAGCTGCTGGCATTACTTGGCTTGTAGCTGCTTAATTCCAATCTCTGCCTACATTGTCACATGGTCTTCTTCCCTGTGTCTCTCTCTGTGTGCCCACCCTAATCCAGTGTGACCTCATCTTAATCTAATTAATTACATCTGCAAAGACCCTACTTCCAGGTAAGGTCACTGAGTTTCTGGGTTAGACATGAATTTTGGGGAGACACTATTCAACATAGTACAGAGGTATTCAATAAGTAGCAACTACTAGTATCTACAATTTTTATTTTACTGACCAGTGGATGGGTGGACCTTTCATTGATTAACTCAAATATTTATTGAGCATCTACAATGTGCCAGGTACAGTTATAGGTGCCGGCAGCAATATAGTCCTCCTCTCATGAAGGTTAAAAGATTCGCAGGACTATTAATAATCATATAACTTGCCAGGTGATGATGATAAGAAGAAAAGGAAGGCAGGAGCACTCTATCTAAAAATTCCAACTTGGTTTCCTCCATTCTATCCTGTATGCAACCTTCTCCTCTGGGGCCATGTCCTCTCAGCCTTTCGTTGTGTTCGTTGTAAAGGATGACATGGATTTTTCTACCTAAAAATGAGAAAACCCATTCCAGATCACACTTTCCATTACAGTGGACAAATTAATCATGATTATCCCATGAACTGGAGACTTGTATAACTGAGGAAATTGTTCCAAATGAAAGAATAGCTCACAGGGTAGGAGGTAAATCGAATTCCACAAGTGATAATAAGAGAGAGCAAAAAGAGGGCAGTTATGTATCAGGCTGCATGAATCATTTACTATAAATCCAGATGTTTGCAAAATGAAAAACAGGCCAAGTCTGTGACCTCGTGAACTGATGTAAGGACTGGTTAAAATATGATGGGAGAATAAATATGGAATTTTTTTTAAGTCATGAAAAGGCCATTTACCTATTTGTCACTTTGAAAACATATAGGAGATATGAAAATATTTAAAATTTTATTTTGAACTGCCATCAAACTACTTAAATTTTTTAGCAACCGAAGTTTCAATTATTATAAATCAGGAGCACAGCATGAGTGGCTTGTTATATCATTGTGGAGAGAAAAACACTTTGTTAAGCTCGTTTCCAAGGAAATGAAACGCTTTTCAGACATGTCATTAATGCTCATAAAATCCCCCGGAGCCAAGTAGAGGGCAGATGTTATTTTTCAGAATGGTCACAGACCATCAATAGAAGGAAATCTCATTTAATTGTTTGAGTATTTATTTGCTTATTTATACTTCAAGGAACTAATTTAAGAAATGAGACTGGGGTGATCTGTATTATTAAAACACATATCAAAAAACATAGAAGAAACCTACACATGAAGAAAATAATAAGTGAAGTGCACACGGAGAATTAACCTATCACAAACAGAAGCAAAACACCAAGAAAGTGGAAGCTGTCAGTTCTTGTAAATTCATGAAGCAAAGAATCGTGAGTCCCAAAGCCCCCCTCTTAAATTTGTACTAACACAGAACTGACTTCCACACTGGCCCAGTACATTACCAGTGCCCAATAACCTGCGTCAACCTGCTGGAACCCTCTCTCCTATACATCACACTCCCAGTCGTATTTCCAAATCCCACCTGTTCTCTGTATCTTCTCTGAACTGTCCCACTTCCCCCAGATGTCCCACTGGATGTTTAAACCACTATTCCTATCCTCTTCCTGTCCCTACCATTTTCTGGGAAACGACATTCCCACCTACCATGCATTCCCACTTAGTCCTTCTGTCCTCATTTTTCTCACTGAATCCACCTGCCTCCAATCTGCTTATCCTGACTTTAGGGTTGCAAGAGTTTCCCCTCCCTACCCAAGAAAGGTAGAGATCATCTCAGAAGCATAAAAGGCACCAACAACAGTCAGGTTGTCACGAGGGTTTTTTTGCCCATGTTGTCATAGGTGGAACTATGAAAGAGCCCGTGAGGCCTCAAAAGACAACTCTGAACTTTGCGGTGTGTTCCCTCACAGAATCCCTTGTTAACTAAATATTTATTGAGCAGTGTTGGGTGAGAAACTACCTTGACATAATGGTAGCCTCTAAGTACACTACCAGGCAAGCTCTCCCAGGGGTCATGGAACAGAAAGGCTCTCAGACTACATTAATATGTTGGAATCACATGGTTCATTAAGTGAATTTAAAGCACATAGCAAGAAGCAAGGGCAAAAAGATATGGTGTAAGTTATCACACTTGGGATCCAGTGCAAGCAGGTGGGGAGAAACTACATGACCAGAATTCTGGGTTCTGTATTCCCTGTGGATGGCAATGGTGTGAGCTTCAGAGTTAGTATGGGCAAGAGGGCCCAAGAGGTGAAGGTGCCTGGATTCGAGGGTACATACTTGCTCTATCAGAGTAATTCTATCTGGCCATAGCTGTAGTTTGGCAATTAGCCTATTGAGCAGCCACAGATTATATTTGTACTTCTTGAGTAGAGGATACACAGACCAAAATAGATGTGTCAATGAGTAGCCATATTAAGACCTCATAAATATTCAGTACCTTCTGTATGGTCAACATATCATGAATATGTAGTGATTACTTAGTCCACCCTTTTCTGTGTGCATTCACACAAATATGCTCTACTTAATTTATTTGTCAAACTGGTTACTCTATGCTTAACACATCTTAATGAGTTGCATCCATTCTTTCTGTTTTCTTCTATCACAGAACTGAACACTCTCAAACAATTTAGTAAAAGCACGTTAGGAGCAGTTACTGTATTTCTAGCTCTGGGGGCAGGAAGATCATGCGTAGAGCAGGAAGTAAATGCACAGAGAGTGAGCACTTGGGGACATGGGCAGCAAAGACATCCTAGAGGGGTTGCTATGTGAGGTGCGACTTCAAAACTGTGTAGGACCTGCCCTGGAGACACAGTCTGGGTCCTCCAGACAGAGGAATGAAGGACTGAGCAAAGGCACTGAGGAGTCACCCTGAGTGGCACCTGCAGCAAACTAGAGCATCAGGTGCAGAGTTCCAAACAGGTGCCTAGAAGCTGGGGCTGGAGAGGAGACAGGTGGCAGTAGGAGGAAGCTCTGTATCAAGCTAGAGTTGGACATCACTGAGGAGAAGGTGGGCAGCTGCCCATGAGAGCTATGTGCCAAGCGTGGGGCGGGGGTCCCAGCCAGGGCTACAGGATGGGGGCTCTGAGAACTGCCAGCCAGATTTTGGAAGTGGGGAAAATCTAACGTGGTGCAGGTCAGGAGGATAGGAGGTGCTGCGTCCAGGAGGCAGAAGAGCATGGTTTGGGGTGGCCCACCTCACCTCAGCCTCTCTGTTGCCACAGAGCCTTGTGGGCTGTTTGTCAGAACTGTCTCAAAGTAAATGAACCAGTTTTCACTTCTTTCATTTCCAGCAACTGATGCATAACTTCACCCAGCGGTGGACAGTGTTCTGCACTATGTCATTCAACATTACCATTCCCATTTGGTTTCTTGGGGACCTGGGGTCAGACTCAGAACTCAGCTTTGACTTCACAAAGGGGCACCTTTGCTCCACTCACTACAGCTGAACAAACCCCCTTTGTGGGCCCCTTTTCAACCAGAGCTGATTAGGTTCTATTTATAGTTGTGATAAAAAGGTAAACATATCCCAATTTCTCTAAATATCCACGATAGACTCATAAACTAACTAGTTTAACTCCTCATTCCCAACCTACAAACAACCTGGATGCAGAGAGGGAGCTGCAGGAAAGTAAGAAAATAAATATTTGTGAATTACACACAGCATGCTTCCTAGTTCTTCAAGCCAGCTCAAATTTACAATGGGCTACAAACGGCCATCAATGGATGAATGGATACACAAGATGGGGAATATATATATAATGGAGTATTACTTGGCAATCAAAAGAATGAAATCTTGGGGCGCCTGGGTGGCGCAGTCGGTTAAGCGTCCGACTTCAGCCAGGTCACGATCTCACGGTCCGTGAGTTCCAGCCCCGCGTCGGGCTCTGGGCTGATGGCTCAGAGCCTGGAGCCTGTTTCTGATTCTGTGTCTCCCTCTCTCTCTGCCCCTCCCCCGTTCATGCTCTGTCTCTCTCTGTCCCAAAAATAAATAAACGTTGAAAAAAAAAAAAAGAATGAAATCTTGCCATTCGCAACTACATGGATAGAACTAGAGGGTATTATGCTAAGCGAAATTAGTCAGAGAAAAACAAATATCCTATGACGTCACTCATATGAGGACTTTAAGATACAAAACAGATGAACCTAAGGGAAGGGAAGCAAATAAAAACAGGGAGGACGACAAAACATAAGAGACTCTTAAATATGGAGAACAAACAGAGGGCTACTGGAGGGGTTATGGGAGGGGGAATGGGCTAAATGCATAAGGAGCATTAAGGAATCTACTCCTGAAATCATTGTTGCACTATATGCTAACTAACTTGGATGTAAATTTAAAAAATAAATTAAATAAAAATTAAATAAAAACTTACAATGGGTTAATCCATGTTCTTATTCATTCACTCAACAAACATTCTTTGAGCCCCTAATGTGTGAGCAGCACATGTGTTTCACACAATGATTCACCATTAGGCAGGTAGGATTCAAATGACACAGTCTAATTAAATCAGAGATGGATGTACCTTAAATTAATAAAGCTTAAACCTCAGAGCACCTTCCCAGAATAGATACTTTCCAAGACCCCGGGAGAGAACTTAGCAAAGAGCTTGCATAGTTGTATGCTTTATGAAATGTGCAAATGTGTAATATTTTAACTGCAATTGGCTTAAGTCCATTATATACTTCCATTTTGGCTTTCCTTCAGCCACACTTACCCTCAGTTTGGGTGTTTTAGGAGTGGCTACAAACATTTTGGGGATCTAGCTTAGAAGTTAAATTGGGGGTACATTTCTGGTTTGCAGTTATTTCCCATGGATAGTTAAGTCATTACTAGCCATCCCAGTGTAGGACCTAATTCCAGGAATGCTCCTTTACCCATTATGCTGACTTGCTCTGCATCAAGACAAGTATAGGGCCAGAGGTCATATCATAATATGAATATGTCTTACTGAACCCCATACCCCAATTATGTATTTGGAGAAACAAGGTTTGAAATGTAAGGAGCCAAAAGTCAGTCCATGGAAAAATTTTCAGTCATCAGATGTGTAAAACTGGGTGCTTTGGTTGGGGAGAAGATATGGAAAGGTTCTTAAGATGAATTATTGCCCAGGATGCCAGGTCTACCCTGGGAGTGCTGGAAAACCAGGGACAATGTAGACCTACCAAGTGAAAAAAAAGGAAGGAGGCATTAAATGGATAGGGTGGAGAGAGAATGGAAAAGATGGCTTTGCTCACCTGGAAGAATTTTATGCTTTTACTGAACTAAGTGGTATGTAGGGTTCTCTTTAGTCTTAAAATAGGATTCTCGACACAAAATTATGTCTAGCAGTTGGAGTCACATATATAAAAGGTAGTTCCCCAGACTGTCAGGTCTTACCTTGGTAATTATTTGTATCTGTAGCTTTGAGTTATTTATACATATATTCTTCTGAAACCAGAAGAAAAGTCTCTGGCCTCAATTCCAGAGTCATGTTGGCTGAACACCATAGCTTACTTTTCTAAGAGAGTCTTTACCAACCAAAGATCTACCTCTGCCTTCCCCAGGAGCACCTACCTTCATATTCAGAATACATTAACACATGGTCCTCTCCACTCAGTCCTCAGTCTGGAAGCCCTCTCCATCAGAAGACAAACAGGGGGTGCTGTTTATCTTCAGACAAACAATGCCAAGTGTTGTTTTTGGGAAACTTTGGAAAGTTCAGTCCTTCTGTGCTCTGATGGGTTTCCAGAAAATTATCAGCCAACAGCCTCAGGCCCCCCCATACTTACAATGGAAAAACGTTATTCATGCACCTATAACATATTTGCTTCAGACATCCAAGGAAAGCAGATATACTAGAAACTTTTGTAGTAATGAGTGGGAAGTACAGTCTAAAATATTCAAGACATAAAAAGCATGAATCACCACAGTGTCTGTAGCTTATTGTCCTAGGTGGATAATGATGCTTGATAGAGTTTCTTCCCATTCTGATGGACAGTGCTAGAACAGGCAGTTCTTTACACAAACATCAGTGTAATTTAGGATGGGACACTTTGGGCAGAAAGCCTGATTTAACTAGCTTAAACAATAAGGAATTAATAATCTCAAATGACAAGAAGTCAGAGGTAGGGTCATTCTAGGGCTGGTTAATTCAGCAGCTCAATAATCTTTTCCACTCCACCATCCCCAATGCAGGTTTTCCCTTCCAGGTTACCCGCCCCCCTTCATGGTGCCAAGATGCTACTGCAGCTTCAGATAACACAAGTTGAAGGCATTGTCTGGAAGGCCAAATGGGTCAGTCTCCTCTCACTTATGGCTTTTTCTAATGTCAGGTTTGTGGATATATAAGTTATATACTTACATACATAAGTAAAATTCAACAGTTTTAATTAAGTATGCAACCGAAGTTTGACCATTGTGTACAGTCATATAACAACCAACGTGTAGAACATTTCCATCATGCCAGAAAGTTCCATCATGTCTGTTTGCAGTCAATCTCCTCCCTCAATCCAGCACCTCACAACCACTAATCTTATTTCTGTCCTTATAATTCGCCTTTGCAATAATACAAAAATACAGATTCAAAGGGGTACATGCACCCCAATGTTTATAGCAGCACTATCAACAATAGCCAAACTATGGAAAGAGTCCAAACGTCCACTGACTGATGAATGGATAAAGAAGATGTGGTGTGTATGTATGTATGTATGTATATGTGTATATATATATGTGTGTGTGTGTGTTTACATATATAATGAAATATTATTCAGCCATCAAAAAGAATGAAACCTTGCCATTTGCAACAATGTGGATGGAGTTAGAGTGTATCATGCTAAGCAAAATAAGTCAGTTAGGAAAAGAAAAATATGTAATTTCACTTACATGTAGAATTTAAGAAACAAAACAGATGAACATATGGGAGAAGAGGGGAAAAAAGGGAAAAGAGAGTGAAACAAACCATAACAGGCTCTTAAAGAGAGAGAACAAACTGAGGATTGATGGAGGGAGGCAAGTGAAGGATGGGCTAATCAGGATGGGTGTTAGGAGGACACTTGTTATGATGAACACTGGGTGTTGTATGTAA
The DNA here is from genome assembly GCF_027475565.1 of Acinonyx jubatus. NCBI lineage: Eukaryota > Metazoa > Chordata > Mammalia > Carnivora > Felidae > Acinonyx > Acinonyx jubatus. Next base: position 99,710,138 of record NC_069386.1, read on the forward strand.
GTGATGAATCACTGAATTCTATTCCTGAAACCAATATTGCATTGGATGCTAACTAATTAGAATTTAAATAAAAGTCTGAAAAGGAAAAAGATAATAATAATAATTTGCCTTTGCAAGGATGTCATATAAATGGAATCACACATTAGGGCAGCCATTTGTGTCTGGCTTTTTTCACTAAGCACAATGCATATGGGCCCCATCCATATTGTTGCATATATCAGTGATTTGTTCTGTTTTACTGCTGAATGGTATTCCATTGTATAGATATACCACAATTTGTTTATCCATTCACCAGTTGATGGACATTTGGGCTGTTTCCAGTTTTAACTATTATGAGTAAAGCTGGTGTAAACATTCACAGACAGGTCTTTACATCTCTCAAGTAAATCCTTAGGAGTGGGATTGCTGAGTTGAAATGTTAACACACGCTGCTTTTTAAGAACAATAAAACTTTTCCCAGAAGTTTCCCATAAGTATGTCTTATTGGTTAGACATGACACTGAGTCACATGCCCCTGCCTAAACCAATCTCTGGCAGAAAGAACAGAAAGAAACTCATCAAAATCCACTTCCACGGCTATAGGGAAAGGAAAATCTCCCCTAACCACATAATTTCCCAGGGAAACAAAATCCAGGCTCTTCCAGTGGGAGAAAAGAAAAAAATAAGTTTAGACAGACAACCAAGGGTGACCCACACAGGAACCACCCTACCTCTGGACTTCTTTTTCTTTTTTAAAGTTTATTTATTTTTGAAGAAGAGAGGGACACAGCATGAGTGGGGGAGGAGCAGAGACAGAGCGAGACACGGAATCCAAAGCAGGCTCCAGGCTCTGAGCTGCCAGCACAGAGCCTGATGCAGGACTGGAACTCACAAACCATGAGATCATGACCTGAGCTAAAGTCGGGCACTCAACCGACTGAGCCACCCAGGCGCCCCTGGACTTCTTATATTAGATAATTAGTTCCTTATTTTGTAAGCCACTTGAATCAGATTTTCTGCTGAAAGTATCCTAAATGGCTCTCATGTGACTGTCTGTAGCAGTTATACAATCAGAGGGGACTTTCATGACTTGTACCTCATAACCCTAGGGTCCTGGACCACAGCCGATTGGACTACATGCTGGTGAGTGGACCATACGGCTCATTGGGGCGTTCCACTCTAGATTTGGCTGAACTGATCACAAGGTCTCTGGGAGAGTGTAAGCTCGGGACAGAGGGAAAGAGGCAGTAAGTAGAAGAATGGCAGCAGGATCAGGAGACCAGCACAGAGAAAGCTAGCAGAAGGCGTGAGGGAAGGAGGGTAGAGGGAAGCCATGTCAGAGTGAGGAAGTGGTCCAGAGTAGCAAGAGCAGGAGAAGCAGAGATCAGCAGGCTCGGATGTAGGACCCAGTCATCACATTGGGGAGCACTGGCCAGCACTTCCGGGAGAGGGTAAGAGGCCCACTGCCATAGCTGCACCTGGAAGAGCATTCCGGTTTTGAAGACACTCGGAGATGACTGCCAGTCTCTTTGATTTCCCCGGGTGTCCATATACAGAAGCTGCCACCTGAGATTACCTGAGGTAACAGAACTGGTTCTGTCCTTTGTCCCCAGAGCTTGCTCACTTCATAATCTTCTAATCACAATGCGCCTGAATGTGTTCCTGAAGACCAAAGTTTACAGTGAAAACTTGGCCACAAATACGGTAACAACTATGTCTCTCCTGAGCACCGTCAGCTCCTGAGAGAGGCAGAGATCAGCACATGTGACAGTACAAACCAGCAGTCCCTGAGGGCTAACTCTGAGCTGGGCACCATATTAAGCTCGTCACACAGGCTAACTCACCGAATCCTAAAAACTCTACGTCCTAGGTGGTATACTTTTCTCCATTTTACAAATGAGAAAACTGAGGCCTAAACGCTAGTAATTTGCCCAGCTTTCACAGCCAGAGAATGGCAGTCATTTCCTGATGTGAACAGTTCCCACTGTCAGCCTATGGCCCTCTGATGGGGACACAGCATGGAGAAGTACCAGGAAAGGCAGAAGAGAATCTCAGTCCCACTGGAAATGCTGAGGAGGACAACAAGCTTATGAGGAACCCCAAAAGCAGGCTCATCAGGAACCCAAACTATACTACATGCACACACATTTCAAACCCTCTAGCCCAAGAAAAATGCCTCCCACTTCAGAACTCAGGCCCAGGGAGTGAATTGGACCTCGGGCCAAGAAGAAGCAAGTGATTTAGACTCAAGGACTTGTTCTCCAAGGATTCATGACTCAAAGTGTGGACCGTGGCCCAGCAGCACGGGCATCAGCTAGACACTCGCTCAATGCACATCTCAGACCCCACTGGAGACATGGTGAATTTGCATGTGTATTTGACAAGACCAAAAGGTGATACATATGTACTTAAGATTCGGAAATGCTCTGTTCTAAAGACACCTGGTGTCTTAGGAACAAGGGATAGAGGTCGGGAAGAGAAAGGAAGCCAGACCCTCTCTTATTCTGCCCTAGTCCAAACCTAAAACTGGCCAGTATATTTTTCAGACCTTGTATTTAATGATGTCAGGATGTATCCACCTCTGCACTGTGGGGTTGGTATTTTGAATGCCATTTAACAACAAAAACAGGAATTGGTTTTTTTCCTTATGAATTGCTTTCCTGAATCTCTTATATGTGCCTCATCTATTCTCTCTGGCTATGTGTGTTTTTGTGTGTGGAAAAAGCAGAGCTTAAATGTCAGAGGGAAGGGATCAGATTCCCTATCCTCTTGCCAACCAAGAGCACATTTACTAGTCTCTTCCCTCCATTAAACGTTAAATGATGTTTATGAAGCACCCACATGGGCCTGGAGCTTTTCTCGGTGCTTGGGGTTGCCAGGTGGCCAACATAATGGCATTACCCTTTATTTGAACTTTCTACTCTGGTGTTCTTGGAGGCTCTGTAGGAACATGAACAGGCTCATATTTAAAGTAAGAACCAAGATGGGAGACATATACAACACATGAGAAGTAGTCTCTGATTCTCAATCAGATAAATCAGGGAACAATGACAGGTCAGTTTCATCTTATCTCAGTTCCCCCATCAGCCCTGTCCAAGAGCTGTCCTCAACTTCTCTGGCCATCATCCACCCTGGCTGAACCCTGCCAGCTCCTTACTGTTCAGAGGAAAACTGGACAATCCAGGAAGTGCTGAAAAGGGTGTCAAAACAGACCAACTACTCCTATTAAAATTGCAAAGATGGGGGCACCTGAGTGGCTCAGTCAGTTAAGCATTTGACTCTTGATTTCAGCTCAGGTCATGATCTCACTGTTCATGAGATCAAGCCCTGCGCTGGGCTCTGTGCTGACAGCATGGAGCCTGCTTCAGATTCTCTCTCTCTCCCTTTCTCTCTGCCCCTCCCCTGCTCATGCTCTCTCTCAAAATAAATAAATAAACATTTAAAAAAAAATCTCAAAGATGGAGTGACCAGACTCACCAACTCCATATTGGCATTCATGATTTTACAATGAGAAAATACACTTCAAAGCAGAGCTGGCCTGGAAGATATAGATCATACAGTCACTACAACTGCAAACTTGATAAGTTCAAAAATGGGCATTTTATCCTAACACATGAGGAAAGGAGATAGGCTTCCTTAAAGATGAACTGCATCCTTTCTTTTGTGTCTGAACCTGAGATCTTTCAATATCTTGTTCTGGTTATCAATTGCTCTGTAAACTCAGCGTGGGTAATTATCTTCCTATGTCACCAGGAACTGAGATATATAATATATAAAGGTGGACTATTACATCCTCCTACTCTACAAATGCCATTAGTAAACTAAGCATCCACTCCAGAAAAAGCACACAGAGAGTCTTTCTCAGAAACTCATCTGCACAGAAGGCAGGAAGGAGGAGGAGGGGGAAAGCTGAAAGCTTGCAGACCACCAGCCTCTTACCCTCCTCTCTCTTGGAATCTGTGGCTTGAGTTCAGGGAAATGCTTTCAGGCCAGTAATGAAGAATCCAACGCCACCTCAATGAGATTTGCAGGTGTGAGTGGGAGGCTGCAGGGCAAACCCAGATGAATGGGAACATGGGGAGAGGAGGATTTCTGGTACACAAGCAGAAGCAAAAGCTGTGCTTGAATAAGCAGAAATAGGACTGATGCCTCTCCCTGAGGGAGAGTGGATGGGTCACCCCAAGAGGCAATGTAGAGCTCTGAGCTGCACAACCCTAGTGCCGCTGTCAGGGAAGAATGCAACAGAATGGGAGACTGCCTCATCAGACAAAAAGAGAATTGTCTGGTGACTTGCAAAGTCTGCCAAGCCCATAGGCACTAACTCCACAGCTGCCCAGGAAAGGAAGCAGTCTTGATACATCAACCGCCGTGAAAGCAAATGAATGGGTAAGCCAAAGGTACAAATGCTTGCCACATAGTAAGCACTCAGTAGTTAGTTCCTGAATGAATGAAGGGATGAATGAGCCCATTTAAGTTTCAGAGCCAATCATTTGGTGCAAGAACTGTATCCATTCATTCATTCATTCAGCACATACATTTTCAGCGTCCATTTTATGTCTTGAACTAGGCATCAGTGAATCAAACAGAAAAGGTCTGCCCTCCAGAGCTTCTAGTGGGGAGACACAGACAAATAAATATAAAAGCAAACAGATAGTAAGATAATTGATAGCCAAAGGCAAGGGGTACAGAGAAACTGAATGCAGTACTAGACTACAGCAGAGGTCAGCAAACTTTTTAAAGGGCCAGAGGGAAAGTATTTGAGGTTTTGTGAGCTGAAGATTGTCCATTGCAACAACTCGACTCTGCCACTGTAGCATGAAGGCAGCTACGGACGACATGTAAATGAACGAGCCTGGCTGTGTTCAAATAAAGCTTTATCTATTTACAGACACTTAAATTCAAATTTCATACAATTTTTTTATCACAAAATAGTCATCTTCTCTTGCTTTTTTCAACCACTTAAAAAAAATGTAAAAGCCATACTTAGCTCTCAGGCCATATGAAACCAGGTTGGTGGCCACTTCAGGCCCCCAGGGCATAGTTTGCAAACCCCTGGAAGAAAGTGACAGGGAAGAGAGAAGTGAGGCTCTGTGTGGAAAGGGATGTTCGAGCTAAGTCTAAAATGAGAATAAAGAACCAGCCAGGCAAAGAGAGTAGGGAAGAACATTCCAGGCACAGGGAGGAGTGGTGCAAAGGCCTTAGAGAAGGAATGAACTTGATGTGCTCAAGAAACACAAAGTTCATCCTAGTGGCTAATGTACAGTGAGTGAGAGAGAAAGTTGCAGGAAATGAGTGCTTCTTGAGGCACATGGTCTTTTGACAATAATAGATAGATAGATAGATAGATAGATAGATAGATAGATATCTCCACAGTGCTATACACCATAGACAATTGTTGATGGTTGTGAGGGGAAATGGGTCTAGAAGCTTCTGTGTTCTCACTAGGTCCCAGTCTCGGGATGTAAGGATGAATACAACCCTGGTCTCTGTTCTTAGCATGCAGGTGTGAAGTTTCCTGTGTGAGAGGCATACATTGTGCACTTTGACTGATGTGCATGTGTTTGGACAACATGGATTCTGACTTTCCTGGCCCTGGTTTCTCTTCTACATATTCCTTTATTGCTCAAGATTAGTCCTTCTTAGATTTTAAACTACAGCATCCTTCTGGAAAAACTGTGGGAGAAGCAGCCCACAAAATTAGATTGTTTTGTTTTAACGCATAATAGCCACTTCAGGGTTTACAACTTGAGGAGTGTTATAGATGGTTTGATTCCTGGATTCTAACCAACATCATCAGCCTGGTGCCTTTCACATGACTGTTTTGATATAATCTCATTAGATCCACATTATCAGAAGTCTTCTGGAATTCTGTATTCAAAGGGAAAATGGACAACTCCATCCATCAACCACACACCAAGACAACTATGGCTACCACCAAAATCAAAGTGAAGCAGGTTCTTGGAAGGCCCCTGCTACACCTTCTTCATCCCCTATACCTAGGGATAGAGCAAGAGGGGATGATGGAGGGAATCAGCCAGGCTCAGGTGAAAAGAATTTGTCTTTGCAGTATATTGTTCTGATTCTTTGGCTTCTGGTCCCTACAGCTTCTGGATCTGAGTCAATTCCCGATCTTGTGGAAACTACCCAAGTCCATACTTTACCCCTTCATATGTGGATTTTTACTTCATCAAATAACATTTCTTGCACAGAATTAAGGCACAGAATAGCATCTCAACCCTTCAAGATCCCCAATTGGGGGGCAAAGCAACTCAGCAGTTTTCAAGTCCTGGCAGCATCAAAAGAGCATCTGCAATCAATTACCACCTTTCCCCCCGCCCCTGTTTCTCACCATCCTTTGCTTAAAAATGGCTAACTTATTTTTTTCTCTCATATCCTTGTAAAAACACATGCACACACCAACACACACATGTGCTTCCAGGCTGAAATCACAAGTGCCAAAGCTCTGCCTGGAGAGAACGTTTATGACTGGCTTATACATCCCCGAAAATAGGGGTTTATAATGGAAATACTGACAGATCATTAACTATAATAGCATAAACCAAGGCGCAGAATTTTCACGTTGTCTCCATTTTGTTTGTGTCAGCAGGATTTCCAGACCAGAATCTGGTTGTAGTTCATGAACTATGCCCTCATACATGAGGCCAATTTGAAGACAAGAGGACAGCCCACAGAAAATGGCTCGGGACACTCAGAGTCCAAGATACTCTGGGATGTTTGGGTTTAGTAAAGATCACAGGAGTCTCGGCACGGAGAAGACACCATCTAGTCTAGAAGCTTAAATCCCTATCAGCTATTCATCTCAAATGACAGATTTCTCCTTGCCCCAAGTGCAACTTGTACTAATGTAAAGTAGCAACTTAGAGCAACAAGCTAGCAGTTGATAGATCAGAAGTATTCCCTACCAGGGCTCAGTCTTGGTTCTGGTGCTCTCCTCCAAGGACGGCAATCCACGAAGTCATCTCCCAGGCTTGGAACATTGCCTGACATACAGTAAATGCTCGATGCGTAGTTGGTGCTACACGCAAAGAGGGGCGGGTCAGCAAGCTAATGAGGGAATTAACAGATCTCTATTGGCCTCAGGTTTCTCATTTGTGGTGCAACAAGATCAGTTGTTCTCCACTCTAGTTGCATATTGAAATAACCTTGAACCTCTTTATAAAAATACTAACACCCAGAGCCTACTACCCAACAGATGAAAAACCCCTCAGGTGCTTCTAATGTAGACTAGATGATTCTAAAATTCCTTTCTGTGTTTAGAATTCCATAGATTGGAGCTAATCTGAGTCCGAAAATTCAAGGCCTAGAATTTGTTTATCCCCAGCTCAGACAGATTAGAAGAAGGAGAGTGAAACAACAGCGAGGAATCATATTTAGGAATTAATGACCATGTATTGGCTTCCTTGGTGCCAAGCCTTATGCATTGCATATCATTATCTCTAATCCCTCGAACAGGTGACATTATCCCATCATCCCTGTTTTTCAGATGAGAAACCTGGGGCTTAGAGAAATGAGTTGTTCAAGGGATAAGGAGTTATCCAGAGAAAGGCAGACCTCCTGAGGTGTCACAGGGTGTGGTCACTCAACTCCTTTTCAGAATTCATTGCTGTTCAGCATCAGACAAAGATGTGGCGCTCAGGCAGAGTGGAGGAAGAGAGAAGTGAGAACTTCAGAACGCACTACATGAAACTGAGGTTTAGGGAGGAGGAATTTCCTCCCAATCCTGCTCCTCTCCAACTTGAAAAAGGACAATCCTGCCTCTACCCCCAGGCCTGGGCCAGCTGTCAGAGATGAGCCCTGATAAAGGCCCCGGGCCTCCTCCTTGAATTCCTTTGTTCCAGAACCTATCCCATTAGAAAAAGGTCACACATCTTTGGCCCCTTTTAATTTCAGGGGTGGAGAGGTAAAAGCCCAGTCGGGGAAACATGTGCAATTATGAGCAATTACTTAAACGGCTTTCAGACAAGCCTTGGCCCTCCACCAGCAGGCAGAAGGGCCGGCGTCTGGGTTTTGTAGGCCAGGAGAGAGGGTAAGAAGGTGGGGGTGTGGAGGAGGGGGGAGGGGAGACAGCAAAGGCTTTTGTCACTAGACTACAAAAAAAAAAAAGAAAGAAAGAAAAACCCATCGGTATTTCCTGCCACTGGACTAGCTGACACTAACCAGCCCCAAGCAGGGGAACTATTCACTTAAAAGTCATCATTTCCTTTACTTATCTGGCTCTAAAGAAACAAATCTATTAGCAGCAAGAAATCACTCCAACGGCTTTAACTAAGTGCTTCTCCTGCTGAAAATGCCAAAGTCCTGCCTTCAGCTCCCACTAGCCAACCCCCGGCCTCTGCTCCTCCCCAGCAGCAGCTCGGAGCTGGGGAGCTGGCCCGTGTCAGGGTGTCTCTGGCCACTACAGATAACAAGGGCCATTACATTCCAAGTCCTTCCCCAACCTCCTCCCCTCCCTTCCGCCAAAATCCCAAACCCAATTTCTCCCTGGCAGATCAAAGGCTGCCCGAGCTACAGGAGAGCTCACTCGATCAATAAACTCTTGACACAGGAATAAACAGAATGATCCAATATTTTCCTTCAGGATTTATTTGGTCCATGGAAGAGCAGTGCATTGCTATGCCTTTCCTTTTGAGAGCCATGACGATTTGGTGTGGAGTTCAAAATAGTTTGCTCTCTGAATTAAAAGACAAAAATGTCCAAACAGCTCCAAGAACACTTTTCTAGCATTTGTTGGTCTTAAACACACAAACTGTCAGAGGAAGCTTAGCGGTACAGTTGGACGGCTTGGACCTTCCAAAAGCAACTTTCCCATTCCAACTAAGTTTACAAGAGTTACTAAAGAGCTACATACGCGGCTAGATCTAATTTTAACAATTCATTTTGCAATTTAGGACATATAATAAAAATTTATACACTTCTCTCACGGTTCATCCTACAGAATTCACAAGTACTTCACAGAAAACGATCTGAAATTGTGCATCCAAAAGTACAACAAACAAACAAAAAAATTAAATCCAGGACACCGTGCATTTGGGACATACAATTGTTTGTAAACCCATGACAATATTCATTTAAAAAATCAGTTCCACGGATTCCTGTTATCACTTTATGACTGTTGCTTTGATCCCTAAATCCTTAATCTATGAAATTGGAGGAGAGCATATAGAGACCTAAATTGCTAAAATAGTCCACGGGACTCATTCTGGGATATAGCCCCTTAGATTGCCCCATTAATTAAGATGTTATGTTTACTCGCACATGCCTTCATGTATATCACATATATATTATAATTTTAGAAATACATTCCTGCATATTCCTCCTTTATATCATATGTAAATGTATATTTAAATCACTCTGAGCTTTTCATTAGTATGGGAAATGTGCAACAAAGATCACTGAAGCATATTAAACCACTTTCATTCAGGATCCAAAGCAAAGTGGATCAGTGACATAGGCCAGAAAATGAGGAAAAGGTGGGAAAAAATGGTGTCTCCTGACACAATGACAGTTACAGCTTAAGCCCAGAAAATAGGCCATAGGGTGTGTCGTCTTTACATTTATAGCCTCCAGGAAGAATACAGACCCCTTGCCAAGCTCTTTTGTATATTTCCTCCTAAAGCATGACTTAATATTGATAGCCACCATTTATCAAGAGCTCGCATTTACCAGGCATGGAGCTAAGCGCTTGACAAGCTTTATATTATTTCTTTTAGTTCTCACAAGAGTCCTATGAAATAGGTACCATTTAACAGATGAGGTAAGTGGTCCTAAAGAGGCTCATTACCTTCCCCAGGGTCACATGGAAGTAACTGGAAATGTTGGGATTTGAATGGAGGCATCTAAGTTCAAAGCCAGCACAGGCACTGCCAACCTAAGACCAAAACGTCTATGACTTCCCTACCAGCCCACCACTTGTAATTTCAACCGAGAGGCAGTAGCCTCTCTTTTCTATAACATTTTTTCCAGTCTTCTCCATCCAAACTTTCATGAATTTAGCAATTTGTTTTATTCATGTGTACGCTTGCATTGCCTATCTCCAATTATATTATTATTGAAACAGTTTCCCCTCATTCTTGCATTTCTGTTAATTAAGTCAGGAGAAACTCAGTATTTCATGGAGGAGAACATGGATCATAAAGTGCATTTGCAAGGACCTAGAAATAGGTCCACAAATTCCTCGTGCCTTCCTCCTGAGTCTTGTGACTATCAGGAAACATATCTTTTATATTAATTTCCTTAGTGTTCAAGAGCAACATTTGAAAGAAGACTGGCATGATTTATTGACATCTGTCCCCCAGCAGGAGTATATCCATTTTTCTCCCTTCCTTCCTCCTTTTAAAATAATGATTTGTATTAATCCTTTAGAGGGGTAGTCAGGAAAGTTTGTTGTTTTAAGGTAATGTGCCATTGTCTTCTGACCCTGTGCTCAATGAATACTTTGCCAGTCCTCTCATGTAGTTCACCACAAAAGTTCAGGGTCAAACAGCCTTTGGATGCACACATGCCACACCTCTCGGCAAACTCACCTGGAATGGCCAGAACATAGAACTTGGCACCCTTGGCCTGAGATTGAATGACCAACACCTCTGAGCCACATTGGGGGGGAAAGTCTCTGAGCCAAACCATACAAAACCAAAGTGGTGGAGGGAAAAAAAAAAAAGCTCAAGCTAGCCAAAAGGCAATTTTTTTCTTCCCCTGTCATGGAAATCAGCCACAAAGGACCAGCGTGAGGGAGCAGAGCAGGGGCTGGAAGCTCCTGTAGTAACCATGGTGTATAATGGCCTCACAGGCCATTGATGAATGTGTTCTGGGGACTTGTCAGCTTCTTGGTGCTTTGGTTCATCCCTAAGGAGCGATCATCACCATGTTGGTGACCTTTTCAGTTTGCTGGTATCTTTTTTGGCTGATTGCAGTTCGGACCCAATTCCACCCTTACTTTGAACCACAGCTACAAAATGAAACCATTCAGCATCTCAAGTATCATTCACCTGTGGGAAAAGACCTGCTCTCCTGTGCTCAGTTGCTGAGGTCATGGAAAGAATTCCTCTACATGTAAAATCATCTCCAAACCCAGACTACCTTCTTTGACTGACTGACCTAGTTTGGCCATCAACTGCTGTAAGCATTCCAATTACATTTGAATATCTTATCCTGCAATGCAGACTGCAGCATTTTTTCCTACCACTTTTTTATACTTGGATAAATGATGTACCTCTTTACCCTAAACTGTGCCAACTCCCAGTGGGTGGACAGAGTGTCTTAGCAAACACAGGGAGAGCTGACTTGTCCAGTGAGAGAGCCTCCACGAAGAGTAACATTTCCTAGAATGTGACTTTCCATGGGATTTCTCAAATATCAGAGGCTTTTGCTGACAGAGAGAAGCCTCAGCTCAAAATGTCTCTGTGGAGACCACAGTGAAGCAATTACCCGCTCTCCCAAATGGCTGTGGTCACATTAGATCTTCCCTGTCTACTGACATGCTATCACCTGTGCTCCTCATGGCCAAAGGCACATATGCCTAAACTGGCTAAATGAATTCTTGGCCTTGTAACAGAACAAAGATAACCAACCACCAGTGCCTGACCCCACCACCTTGGCCTCATGAGCACCACGCTTTCCCCAACAAGGTTAAGTTGCTGTGTGCTATGCGGTCATGTCACCTAGCATGAAACCATCAAGCATGTGAGCCCTGGACAGGCAAGAAAAGTCTGGAGAAATTAAGGCTTAAAGAATGCCTACACATCTATTTCTAGGAATTAGAATACTTTCATACAACATGTTCCTATTTTCAAAAATATCAAAATTGCTACAGAATGAAAATAGTTGATTCTAAGCCTTTAATAGACTATACATATAATAGGAAGATATTTTGTATATATGAGATAATTACAGTATTATATATATTAAATTATTACTTATGTATATTATTAATTATATATACATTAAGTATATATAATTTTACAACCTTGAGGGGGAACTAAAATAATAGATAGGTAGATTTATATATATTTATAAATATATATTTATAGATTTATATATATATAATAAATTTTTATATATTGGTCTACCTATTATTTTACAGGTTTTTATTTTATATACACACACATAATATATATATATATTTATATATAAAACATATATAACATTTTACAACCTTCTCAAGGAGAAACTGAAATAAGGTGTTTCAGAAGCTTTCCAGTGGCTCCATTGCATTCAGGTGCACCAGGAAGGCTGGTGAAATGAGGATATTTTGTTTATTTCTTTTCCAAAGTAAAATTACCACCAAAATTGTAGTGTCCTTTTTCCAGTGAGTCCCCTTATTACTTAACCTCTTGGTCTTTCACTTTGTTGTGTGCCGAGGGCACAAGGAGTCCACCTACAGTAGAAGCCTCTTCTTGGGTGACTTAAGTGGAATAGTGGAGCAATTTCCTGAAGGGAACCCCTTTCCCCTTTCTAATCCTTTGTACCTTGTCTCTGTCTTCTCACCAAGACTCACCTGCACCACTCTCCCTTTCCTTCACCACATTCTTCACAGGATGGCCTTCTTTTTCTAACACACCAAGCTCCTTCCTGCCCACAGGTGCTTATATTTGCTTGTTCAAGTTACCTGGAAGACTCCTCCCTGTGTCCTTCTCTCCTTTCATTTCTTACCTCAATACCCACCGGCTCCAAGGCACTTCTGTGACCTCCCCAGCTGAATCAGTCCTCCACCTCCATCTGGTTACTGTCCATTATACCTCCCTCAGACTTTTCTTTGGAGTACTTATGCTCGTCAAAAAATCTTCTGTGTGTATTTATTTATTCATGGTTAACTCTCTCCTCCCTCTAGAATATAAGTTGCAGGAAGGGGAAACTTCCTCAATTTTTTGCACTCTCAAACACCCAGCACCTAGGCAATGCATGGCAGATAGCAGAAGCTAAAGAAATGGATGAATGGATGAATGAATGAATGAATGAATGAATGAATTGTCCAGTGTTCCTCAATGGAAAGGCAGAGCTTCTCCAGAGAAACTAACAAATATCTGGCTTGTTATGTAGGGAGTTTGAGACATTAACAACCTCAAACACCCTGACACTCTGCTTAGTGTCCAGGTATTAGGAGAACCTGCCTGACTTTAAGGGTTTCCTCTAGTTTCCAAACACAAAATAGCCTACATATTAAAATGCTTAGCTATATTTAGCATCTAGATAATGATAATAGTTACCATTTAGTGAGTACCTTCCCTGCCAGGAATGTGTGTAACACATTCTCTTATTAGTCTGCAGAACAACAGGATGAGGCAGGGATATTATCCCTACTTCACAGATGAGGAGATTGAGTCTCAAGCGATTTGCAAACACATGGAACAAATAAGTATTAGAGCTGGTATGTGAACCTTGTCTGTCTCATCCATCTTGAAGGCTCATGCTTTTAACCACTTCTTTGTTTTGAGGAGCCAAAACATCAATACAGTGAAGATAATCAGCTTGTGCTGCACACATATATGATACCCTTGCAAGGTTTGAAGGCATTTGTGTAACCTTGTTTATAGCAATGGTTTTCCAATAGTTTCTCATAGCCATTCTAGACAAGAGCTTATTTGCAAGACAGAAGTGCAACTACTTCAGATGTTTTGTGAGTTTTTCTGGGTTTTCAAATACTCCTTCCATTAACTCCAAGAAAGCAGAATTATTTAAGGTTTAGCACCTGTAGAAACTGCTGCTCTTTGTTCCAAGTGACAAACATCTTCTATTCATGAAGTATATAAACTGAGTTCCTCCTTATTTAGTAGTAAGCTTCTACCAAAAGTAATGTGTAAAGCTAAAAAAAAAAATCTTCCTAAGAGTAAAACTTTCTATAGAAGTTCATAATGCCTAATTTTTCTAAAATAACAGCCATATCATCTTCAACACTGCTCAAACAAAGCTATAAAAGCCATTAGGATAGGCACAGTCAGTTAAGCATATGAATCTTTATCTTGGCTCAAGTCATGATCTCACAGTTCATGAGTTCGAGTCCTGCATCAGGCTCTGGAATGATGGTGCAGAGCCTGCTTGGGATTCTGTCTCTCCCTCTCTCTGCCCCTTCCCCACTTGTGCTCGCTCTCTCTCTCTCTCTCTCTCTCTCTCTCTCAAAATAAACAAATATTAGGCTAATATTTCAGAGAAAAACAGAGAAGGAAACGACTTACTCTTCAAACTTTCAGATGGTTATTTCTCTTTTGTTCTGATACCTGAGTTTTCTTTCTCAATCTGTCCATCATACGGCTCATTCTGAGTCTCATTCTTTTCCCCTCTTCCTTCCTAGGCCTCATCACAAGAGTGTCTACCTAGTAAGCTCTCGTGCCTTCCACCGACCTTTTGATTTCCCTCCACCCCCGCAAACTTCTACATGAAGTTTACCAGCTCCTCCCTTGATTTTTTTCTTCTGTGAGATGAGCTTCCAAGTTCTTATTCCCTTCTGCTTGACTCTGTATGAAAATGCAAGTGTTTGAGATTTACAACTCTGCTTAGCAGGCTCTCTTTCCATCTCTTCTAGGGCTTGACTACTGAGCTAAAAATCCCCCAGCTGAAATAGCAAAGACATATCTTTGAAGACATATCCAAATCTCCCAGTTCAACCCAAAAAGCAACAGCTTTCAAACTTGTTACATTATGGTGGGAAAGGACCTCCACAGCCTGACCCATCTTTCTAGAAGGGCACTTTCAGCAGCCTCCAAAATGTATTAACCGAATGACTGAATTTAATAAGAACCTTTCCACAATAGGGAGAGACTGGGACACATGGACCTTCTCTCTCAGGCCAGTTCAGAACAGCAAATGTTCATGCCATAGGATGTCTTCCCATCCTGGTTACAGGTCAAAAAACCAAAAGGCAGAGAAAATACAATGTTGGAGAGAAGAAGAAAGTTGTATGGCCTGGGGGTTAAGAGTAAAGGCCTTGAAATCCCAGTTTTGGCACAAAACGATTTGTGTGATCTTGGGTAAATTAATTAACTTCTCTGAGCCTTGAGTTACCTCATTTGTAAAAGGGAGCTATTCATAGTATGTAATCTGTCATTTTTCCATAACAAGATAGTCACAATTTAACAAGATAGTACAAAAAAAAAAAACAACTTAATACTCTTATACCATGCTTGATAACTGGTTCCTATCATTATTGTTTTTATTTGCTATAACATCACAACCCAGGCAGCTTCTCACGATAGCAAAGGAGTTTATGCCAACAGGTATATTGTCAGGTTTCCCTCCTAGATAACCCTAATTTATACCAGATGAATTAAGTGGAAAAGAAGAAAAATAATAAACAAAGGGCCTTTTAAATGTGTTTCCAATATAAATGGTCTAGAAGCAGAAAAGAGAAAATAAAAGGAAAAGGGCAGACAAAACAGATAAAGCTTTTGCATCTCCTAGATTTCAACATAAACTACCATGGATTTGGAAAAGACTCATCCATTAGTTCCTCAAAGTTCTTTTCTCAAGGGAGAAGGATCTTCCCCCAAAGACAGATAATGACTGGCCTCAAAATACCAAAAGACAAAGTTTCAAACTCTGGCCTTCGTATTGAGGTAGCAGTCAGGGGCAGTGGGTCTGGAGTGTCGACCCATGCGCAGAGTTTCTGCTGGTGGAGCCGTTGAAAGAGGGACTCCCAGATATACATGTGTATGCTTCCCAGGGAATACACTGGAAGGGGGGCAAATTTCATCAACCCCACCAAGCTGGTATTTCTAATGGCTGATCCTCTGACCTTCTGGCCACCAGAAGGTCATAAGAGGGATATCTCCCTTTCTGAGATTCAGAGTAACCTCACTGAAAGGTTGCTCACAAGGCATGCGGTTCAGGCAGACAAAACAAATTCAGATGTGCCGCAGAACGGGGCCAATTCTGATGCTGAGACCAGAGTTAGGCTGCTGGCACTTTGCCTATTTAAAACTTAGTTTATTGGGACCAGAAAACTCAGCAGCTTATACATCCTGAAACGCAAGATGCCAACAATGGTCAGATGTTCCTTAAAATAAGCTTTCATGTTGATTATTTTTAGATGGAGCTGAAAAGAGACAGTTGGACCCACCTATGGATTGTTCGTGGCTTAAGTAGTCGATAAATCTCTCTCTGGTGTGTACTTTAAAATTACGTCTGTATGGAAAAGGACACCAGCCATGTGCCTCATTTACCTAAAAACCAAGCATGCTCCTCCTTACGGAAATTTAATTATTTTGTAAAATACGACTTTTTTTTCTTCTGCAGTATCTTTTTCACCAACAATAATTTTCAAAGGCTTCAAATATTTGAAATCACTGTCAGAGGCAAAACTCTGATTTAACTGCTTTTTTTCCTCTTCATGAAATAGCTGCTTAAAAATATTAATGGAGCCCAAGCCCATTTACATTCCAAACAACACGAAACAAGTTCCTTGTTTCTTTGACTCGCCTCATCTAGCAACCAACGTGTCAAGAGTAACAGCAACTAAAACCAACGATTCTGACCCAGTGCCTGGTGAACGTTTCTCCTTTTATAACTACTTGAGCATGGCAGCCTCTTCCTATTAACTACATTACATCATCATTATCAAAGACGAAAGGAAATTAATTTTGTTTTTCAAGGTCTTGGCAATAAGTCGGTTCTTTACTTCATCAGACATCTGCTGTTTTTCTACGTGTGTCATTTGCAAAGCTGAGTTTTCCTTATGACTTTATTCTCATAACAATTTATCACGCAACAGTGTTTACCAGGGAACCTTGTGCCGATGGGTTTTTTTCTCTTCAAGCAGAAAGTGTAACATTAACTTAAAGCCAATATCATAATCCATATTTCACTCTCAAGGAGTTTTCTGGGCTTAAAAAAAAAAAAAGCCAACAAGGCTGTCAAGAAAAAATAACCACTTACGGTCTCTGGCTGAAATGTATTGCCAATGCAACTCTACTTTGTTTTAACAGATGGGCCTTTATCAGCAAATTATGTGGGCAGTTCACCAACTTCCCTTAGGAATGGAGAGTGCTTCCATTTACTTGGGCTCTTATCTATTCACTTAAAGCCACATTTGACCACAAAATTCTGGGGATTTTTTTTTCATGTATTGATATAAAGAATAAACTACAGAGAATCTTCTGTTCTCCAATAATTAGTCATTCCTGGGCTGATTGATAGGTCCTTGGCCTTATTTCACATCGGTGGAAAAAAAACAAATTAGCTGGTTCACATAGATACACTGTCTTCTGTAATGTGTTCTACATTTATTCCCTTGCCTAAGTAGCAAGAGCCTCTAAAAAAGCTCTTCACAGCATTTATTTGGATGAATCGTCTGGGGTGTGACTCATTCTTCTTTGCCTTCTCCAATCCCTCACTTTTCTCTCTCTCTCCAGATGCTGGCTAACTACTAGTAGACTTGATTCTGCAGGTAAACACAGGAGCAAATTCATGGAAGGTTTTTGCTTCAGAAAAGAGTCAAGAGCTCTAGAACGGGGTGTGCAGAGAATCTGAAAACTGACTTCAAGGAATATTAGAGAAAACCTATATTTACCACATGCTTCATAGATGAACATGGGTTTCCTGTTTATGTTGTTTTGTGAAGGGGACTGGTGCCAACAACAAAAAAAAGACGAATGATGGCTCTTGTTTTTATTTTACCCCCAAAATTACTTTCACCTTTCCTTGTTACAATCTGTCATAAACATCTCCACATGAATCAAATCCCTAGGCCTCAGTTTCTCTAAACCTATTAAAAGGAAAAGGTTGAAATAGACCCAAAGTTGAACATTCACAAGAAACACCTAGGGAGCTGCTTCAGTGAACAGAGTCCCAAGTTCTACTCGGGGCAGACTTGATTCACTAGTGTTGAAATGGGAATGAGGAATATTCCATTTTCAACTTAACCATTGATGGGTCTAAAGCAGACGGTCCATGGACCATGCTCTGAGAATACTGGTCTGATGAACTCCAAGGTGTTCCTATTCCAGTTCTTCTTCCAATAGTCTGTGACCCTATAAAAACCTCAGTGAGATATTAGCTGATCATCTGGGCACAGCTTACATTAATTGACCTATCTGCATCCAGCTCTGCCTCATTGGCATCTCCACTCCCTGTAGAGATGAACTAGTTTGTGAACTATTTTGTGAACCAGCAAGCCCAGTGGCGGGGGGCGGGGGGGGGGGGGGGTAAGGCTGAGCAGGATGCGGGTGGTACCCCTGCCCACCAAGAACTGAGCCCATCACTCCAGCCCAGCTCACGCCAGCCCGTGGGCTCCGGCCAGCCTCAGAGACAGTGGGCTCTTCAAAATGTCACATCCCTCTTGTGTTCAAAATGAGTTCCCAAAACAGCAGGCACTGTATTTTCAAGGGTAAGTAAAGAAACCATTCATTTTAAAGGCAAGTAGTGACTTTGAGATCACCCATGATTTTTTTTTTAATCATATGACAAGTCTCCATTAGTACAATGAGAGAATGTTGCTGGGATGCGGTTAGAAAACAGATTACGACCCACATGACAAATGAACCACAACGGAGTGTGAAACTTTTCAAAACCACTCACCCTAACCTCAAGTCTCACCGATGAAAACCAGAGAAAGTGTGTGGCTGGTATGGCCCAGAGGCCCAGGGCTCACGTGTGCTGACGGAATTTACAGGGTGCTGTGTGCAGAAGACTCCATCTCATGGAGCATGTCAAAGTCAGGGACCAAGGCTTGATCACAACT
This sequence comes from Acinonyx jubatus, assembly GCF_027475565.1. Taxonomy (NCBI): domain Eukaryota; kingdom Metazoa; phylum Chordata; class Mammalia; order Carnivora; family Felidae; genus Acinonyx; species Acinonyx jubatus. Next base: position 99,728,805 of record NC_069386.1, read on the forward strand.
CCCTTACTAACTACTTATGTGACCTTGGCCAAGTACTTCACTTCTCTGAGCTTCCGTTTCCTTATGGATAAACTGGGGCTCATAGTTGGTCAACAAATATTTACTGAGTGCCTAGAGTGGACCAGGAATATATAATAAGCTTACATAATAAGCTCAAACAGTGAGTGAAACAGGCAAAAATCCCAGGCCTCAGGAGGAACACAGCAAAGAGAAAAAGAAATAGAAACTGCAGCATCAGGTAGTAGTAAATTAATACACAGTATGATGAAAAATATAGTGGGATGAATTAGAGTAATAAATTGCTATTTTAGCTCCCGTGGTCAGGGAAGGTCTCTCTGAGGAGGGAACATTTCAACAGAGGCCAGAAGAAAATGAGGACAGAGCCTCATAAAATCTGAGCAAAAGCCATGCAGGCAGAATCAAAGTGTAGGTGCAAAGGCCCTGAGGCAGCAGCATTTGAGGAATGGTCAAGTGACATCAAGGAGGCAAGTGTGGGTTAAGGAAGCGGAGTGAGGAGGATAGTGATAAGAAATGAGGTCAAGGAGGTTGCCAAAATGTAAAGGGCCTGAAAGTGAGCAATTTGGGTCTCATTCTATGTTGATGAGGGGCCATTAGAACTTCTGAGCAGCATAGACTGATGCATGTTCCAGCTGCTGTTTGAAGATGAGACTGGGGGATGGGGGTCAGGGTGCATCAATCAGAGTAGGTTATGTCATCTTTCATTGCTGCAAGTGGACATAATCATTACTACAAGAATCAACTCCCTTGGCCTCAGTTTCTCTAAATCTATAAAATGAGAAGGTAATAACCACAAAAAGTAGTGGTTTATAAAAGCAAAGGTTACTTCTCACTCATCCTTTATGTCCATTGTAAATTAGTTGGGGTCTGCTCTACCTCTCCTCATTCTGGGAGCCGGGATGGAGCAGCCTCCATTTGAATCACTGCAGATCACCATGACAGAGGGAAAGGGGAGCGTGGTGACTCATGCATGGGCTCTGAAACATCAACCTGGAAGTGACATGCATCACTTCCACTCATATTTCATTGGCTAAAGCAGATCGTTGGACCATATCTAACTTCAAAGGCAGTGGGAAAGTACAATCCTACCATGTGCCTGCAAGATGGGATATTGGGTGAACAGCACTAAGTAATACCACAGAGACCAGAGGGAAGCAGAGAGACCAATTAAGAAGCTTTTACAGTAATCCAGGCAAGAGATGAGAACAGCTTAGACCAGGCAGTCACAGGAGAGGTGTTAGGAAACAGATGCAGAAGATATTTTGAAGGCAGAGACAACGAGATTTGCTGATGGATTGGATGTGGAATAATCATAACTACCTCACCGTGGATTTATGTGGGTGCAGATTAAATAAGATGATGTATATGAAAGTTCTTTCACATGGCCAGACACACCATAAGCCTCAATAATGGTGATTATTATTGTTGTAGTTCTAGATTGAAGAGGTGCTTATGATAACAGAGCACAGCAGTTTAATTTTTGACCATCCAATTTTCCAAGACATGTGGTTACTTTACTTACGCTATTCACACACACACACACACACACACACACACACACACACACACACTTTTCTGAAAATAATCATGGTAGTTATTATCAATTTGACTTTAAATGGTCTTCACCTCCTAGGAAACTTTCTAATAATAAGTTAATTTTCCTAGTAACTTCAAAGAAGCTTTCATTCCTGTGGACACACGTTTGGAACCCAGAAAGTAGCCTGCATAAAAGTCAGGAAGCCCCGGTTTTTCTGCTCAGATGTTGTAGATTAATAGTCATTTGATTTGGGAATGTGAAATGAACTGATAAGAAAAGCTGTACGTACCAATGACATTCAGGAATGAAAACTGACAGATCACCTGCTTTAGAAGATTTGATTCTTCAGATTTTAAGGGGGTGTGGGGGAAGACCTTTAGTGACATTTGCTCTCTTATGGCTTACATTAAACAATTTAATATATAACATGAGGGAGAGAACATGATATAAACAATATATCCAGGAGGAAAAATAAATGACCTCAGTCCCAAGAGGCACTGTTATGCACTGGTACTATTCATGTACATTATAAGGAATGATGTATCAGTTTTACTTCTAATCAGTATCTAAATATATCACGGCCTGTTCCTGGAGTGCATTACACTATCTCACAATGCATACTCACATTTTACATTAATGTGGAAAGTATCCATCCGTTATCAGGCAGAACTTAATTCTATACTGAAAAATGAGGTGTCTGCTTGGTACACTTCTATTTTAAGGTTTAACATAATTGAGCAACCAAATCTAAAATAGAACTTTGGAACTAAACTATGCTGGTTTTTATGGCACGAATGTTAAGAGAGAAAGTTTTGATGGGTGTCTGACTCAGAGACATCACCTTTGGTGCCTCTGGTTTCCAGCCCTGTTTGGGGAGCATCTAACCCAGTGATGTTGTGAAATTCCTAAAAATATTCTTAAAACAAACTTTTAAAGAAACATAATACACACGGCTACCCCTGAGTTAATTATCCCTATAAGCAAGCAAAATATCCCGGAAACGTCGCAATTTCAGCTTCTAAATCCTGTCTCTTAAGTTGCTTCCCATCTATTCATGCGTCTGGATTTGGGGTTCAGAAAATATGTTCGCTGTAGCTGTAGGAAGGATAAAAAGGGCTGGTTGTTGCAATATCAAACAAATGCAATATAAGTATTATGACACGCCAATTGATGGGTTCCAGGGGATAACAAATATAAGCAGATTTAGCCAGCCAGGCCACGTGCTCAGGCCACTGTGGATATTCCATAAGAGGATCTGATGGATTTACTGAGCACCTGTGTGCCCAGGACAGCGTTAGTTGCCATGGGAAATACATGTGACTGTCTCTGCTCTTAAAGCCCTCAAAACAATTAAGGATACAGTTGGTCTCTGCTGGGTACAAGTGAGGGAAAAGTAACCTGATCCTGCTCAACCCCAACACAGAAAAAGTGTGGAGGGAGGTGGGAACTTACTGGCTCACCTGACTGAACTATGGGGCAAGTGTGTATCTAGCCCTAGGGACAAAGGAATGAAATGCTCAAGCACTCAAGTGCTTCTCTCTGTGTGCCAGCATCATTCTCTCAGACTGTTTTCCAAAAAACACAACCCTGGCACCTCCAGATTCATATCTTGACCACGTGGACAGCAGAGAGGGAAAATAAAACCTCTTTTCCAATGGTTCCAGGAAGTGGTGCAAATTTTCATGATGTGAATGCTCCCACCCTGCCCAGTTTCAAGCTGCCAGCCTGAGGTCACTCTGCCCTGAGGAGTAGGGAAGAGATGTGCACAGAAGGCTCTCCTGAGCCTGGCAGAGCAGGTACAAGGAGGTGTGACCCTGCCTCCGTGTCTACACTATATTGCATACCCCTCTAGATGCACCTACAAAATACTGAATTGTACCTAGTCCCTGATTTCAAAGAATATTTCAGAGGAGACAGAGAAGGAACTAAATAATTATAACATATGCTGTAGTTGCTATAATACAGACATACACAAGATACAAAGATGGCCCAAAGGTGGGGGTGATCCCCTCCATCTGGGCTGGAGTTGGGCTCTCAGAGGAGGCTTTACAGAAAAGATGCCTTTACAGTTGAGAATATGTTCACCAGATTTAGAAGTGTGGTGGGGGAAGGGCATGTGCAAAGAGCCACAGGAATGCAATGGAAAGGGGGTGAAGGGACTTTGTGAATGGCTGGAAGGAAGGTACAAGAAGCTGAGAGACACAAGGGAGCTGGGGAATGAGGGCAGAGGAACTCTGGAATGAGTCATGAGGTCTTGGGACACCTTCTAAGGAATTTGGATTTGATCCTATCAACCAGTGTTTTCAACCTGTTTTTAGTAGGGGGAACCATTTTACTATGAAATGTTAAGTATGATCTCTACTTACATAACAAACTTGTTGGGGCACCTCAGTAGCTCAGTTGGTTGAGGGTTAACTCTTGATTTCGGCTCACATCATGATCCCAGGGGTCGTGAGATCAAGCACTGTGTTGAGCTCTGCACTGAGCGTAGAGCCTGCTTGGGATTCACTTTCTCTCTGCTCCTCCCCTGCTCACATGCATGCTCTCTCTCTCTCAAAATAAATAAATACTTTTTAAAAAAAAACAAATGAACTTCTTGTGTTGTTAGTTCATACTCCTTGTATTAAAAATAAAGTGACTGTGTTACATTTGATGAGCACATGAGTTCATGAACTGGTGGTGTCCTGAGTGTTAAAATTTGGCGCATAATATGAGAAAGTTCATATCACTTGTTCTTAAATGATTTTTTTTCTGAAATAATTTCAAACTTAGAGTTGCATGCATAGTATAAAGCACACCTATATATACTTTTACTCAGATTCACCTATTGTTAACACTTTGCCCTGTTTGTTTTAACATTTATTTTCTTGCTCTTATTCTTTTAAAAAAATGTGTGTGTGTGTGTGTGCGTGTGTGTGTGTGTGTGTGTGTGTGTGTGTGTGTACTTGTGTATGCTTGTTTTTCTGAACCATTTGAGAGTAAGGTACATATATCATGGCTATTTACCCCTAAACCTCTCAATGTATATACTTAAAGTAGAAATATTCTTTCCTATAACCACAGTATAGTTATCAGTTCCAGTACATTAAACATTTATGTAAAACCTCACCCTTCCACCCTAATACCAATTTTGTCAATTATCCCCATACTGTCATTTAGCAGAAACCACCCCCCCCCCCACTTACAGGACCCAGTGTCAGACCACATATTGTATTTAGTCATAATGTCTCTCTAGTCACCTTTAATCTGGACCATTTCCTCGGCCTTTGTCTTTCATAACATTGACATTTTTGAATAATAATCTCCTCCCCACTTTACACTTAATAAAATGTTCGTTTTGAGTTGTCTGATGTTCCCTATTAATTAGATTCAGATGTATTCCCAGGAGAGACGGCATATGAGTGATGTGTCCTATAGGTACACAGTCCTCTGTGTGAGGGACAGTACTTCTGTCCCTCATTTGTGATATTAATTCTGATCTCCAGTCAAAGTGTGTTTGATTTCTCCATTCTATGTATAGTTATTATTTTTTGCTTTGCTATTAATAAGCAATTTGAGGGGAGACACTTTAAGATCACAGAAATTCCCTGTTCCTAATCGAAGTTTGTCTCATAGATTAAGCATCTATTGATGATTTTTACCTTAGGCAATTTTACTATGATGGGTGCAAAATGATGACTTTCCCACATTAGCACCCTTCCACATTTACCCATAGGTATTGGCACTCCATTATAAGAAAGAGACCTCCCTTCTCCTCCACTCATTTCTTTATTCATCTCTGTATGATCAGTATGGATTCATGGATTCCTTTCTTCTTTAGCGTTTTACAGTTCATTACTGTCTTTACTTTTAGTGTTCAAATTATCTCTGATTTGACCACTGGGAATCCCTTCAAACTGGCTCCTGTGTTCTAGTGATATATCTCATCAGCTGTTTGTTGTTGGTTTCTTTCTTCATACTTTCTCACTTTTTTTTTAAATTTTTTTTTAATGTTTATTTTTGAGAGACAGAGAGACACAGAGCGTGAGTGGGGAAGGGGCAGAGAAAGAGGGAGACACAGAATCTGAAGCAGGCTCCAGGCTCTGAGCAGTCAGCACCGAAGATGATGTGGGGCTTGAACTCACGAACCATGAGATCATGACCTGAGCTGAAGTCAGACGCTTAACCGACTGAGCCACCCAGGCACCCCTACTTTCTCACTTTCTAACAAAACAAGATATCCAGGTTTATCTTGTACCTCTTATAGTTGCCCTGCTTCAGCCCTGGAATCATCCATTTCTCCATCATCCATTTCTCCAAGGAGCCCTAGTTCCTTTCATGGGGGAATGTCATTAGACAACAAGATCTGAACATTAAATGTGCTCATTGCTACTGAGATATCATTGCCTCTTGGCCTTTTTAGTGGACAAAGCTGGGAAATATACATAGAAACATATCCATACACAAGACACACACACACACACACACACACACACACACACACACACACACACATCTAAATCTATGCCAGTGCCTCTAATTTCAATCCATTCCCACGGGGTTCTTTCTTGACTTCCCAATCCACATTTGTACCTCTTATTCCATAGTGACAACCCTCGCTCCCAACAACATGAACTAATTTATGCAACACTCAATCCTATAATACATCTAAAAGAGCTTCAAAAGGACTTCTCCCAAAAGCAAACCTACAACAAACAGTTCAGGACTTTTTGTTCTTCTCCTCATCTCCAAAGCCTGCCCAAGACCATGTGTATATAGTCATACTGTGTTCATAAATTACTTTGATCAGTTATTTTTCTCCTTCATAATGGTAATGTTATTCATATGAAATATAGCCAGGCTCATTTTCTTTTGTTTTCCTCCAGTTTCAGGATGTTTTCTTACCTTCCATCATTGCCGATTTTATTTCGTTGTTTGAATACACAGAGAATGCTTTCAAAAGTCAAAATTATATGAAAAGCCATACTCAGAGAAATTTGTACTGTGTATTATTCCTGTTTTTAAATAAGTAGCATTTTCCTACTATGGTGACATTATCAAATGAGGGAGGAGGAAAAAGAGAAGGATCATGCAATGGTCGGTCCAATGGCGATAGGGAGCAGGGAGGAGGAGGATGTCACATAGTTAGGAGCTGGCTCTAGACCAAGCTCTGTCATCAACATGGAAGGGGAGGGGGGATAAGGGTGCAGAGAGAGTTGAGGACTAGTCTCAGTTTTCAGGCTAGAGGGCCGGGTGAGATGGAGGTACACCTCTGCAGAACACAGCTCACAGGGGAAGAAACTGGTTTGGACAGAAAGACAATGAATTCTGTTTTTGACATGTACTATATTCTGGCCCAGCCTACCTTCTGGAAAGCCAGAAGAAGCAGGAATGAATGGGAGGAGAAAAGGAAAATAACAGCAGCAGGAAATGTGGGAAAGGCCAATGAAAGCTACACAGCAGATGAACACTTGGAATTCGCCCTTAAACTGTCCTGAAATTGCCTGTCTTTATTGACTGGCCCACCACCATCACCACAAACACACCATCCCCTCCGCTGCTCCCCAAAGCCTGTAGTCCTTCCTCCCTGTTGGCCCCTAGGTAGGTCCTTTACAGGAACACATGGTTTAGTGGCTTTGGAATCACCTAGATCTCACCTCAAATTCTAGCTCTACCTTGTACAGATCAGCTCATCTCTCTAAGCCTTGGGTAAGATGGAGAGACCAAACACATCAGCTACCTTGCACGTGCTATGGAGATCATGGGATACTATAAGGCAAGTGCCCAGCATGATGCCTGACACAGAGAAGGCATTTTATTTTATTTCCGTTAACGTCAGGGAATCGCGATTCAGTCTCCCTCGCGCTCTTAATATAAGCTATACAATACCCTACTGCCGTGACTCTCAACCTTGGCCACACATGAAATCACCTGGGGAGCATTTAAAAAATACCAAGACTCAGGCCTCACCGCCCAGAGAGTCAGACTTAATCGGTCTGGGGTGGAACTCAGCATCGGTGTTGTTTTAAAAAGCTCCAAGGTGATTGTAAGCAGAGTTCAGCACCGCTGCTTTCTTCACACACTAAATCTGAAGAAGGGCTCTCCTAGGTTGTACTCCCTCTTGACCCTTCTGACAGCACTTCAGAGGAGAAATAGATTGCTTAAATTGTTCTCTTTTTATCCCAAACAGCCAAAGCATATAGCAATCTGTTATTCTCCAGGAACCTCTTTTCTGAGAAACATAAATACCACCTTCCCCACAGGAAGAAAGGAATGTTCCTCCCCACCCAAAAGAAACCTGCTCCTTTCTCACCCACCGAGGCGGGCTAGAAAGCAAAACACAACTGGAGCTTGGTCAGCGCAACTCAGCCCAGAGGAGAGGAGCCAGTAGGAGCACGTGTTTCTGTGGGCACAATCCAAGTGGTCCCAACCAGCCTAGAGACCAAAGGCTGGGGGGCTCCCAGGGGGCTTTGCTGTTTCCACTCGTTGGACAGATCATATTTAATGGGTGTTGGCACTCTCTCACAAGTACACGAACCGCTGCTCTGCACCCATGTCACCCACATCCACCAAACCTGTGCATGCGTGTGCTGAAAGTCAATTCCTCAATTGATTTGGGCTTACTGTTAAAACTCTGATCTGCTGAGGAAGGGGAATAAGTAATCATAGGCAAAGGTATGGTACTAACAAATGGCTGAAGTCCATGGAGATAGGGTGGATGAATAACTTAGAGGAGCCAGGTTTCAGCCATTGCCTACTACCAGTTACTTCCTTCAAAGAAGGAAATAGAAATTACAGTAAAACCTTGGATTGCGAGTAACCTGTTCTGTGAGTGTTCTGTATGATGAGCAAACATTTCTGATAAATTTTAACTTGATAAATGAGCGATGTCTTGCAATATGAGTAGTACATGATGCGAAATGTCACATGATCACAACTGAGCCAACAGTTCTTGAAATTCGTTTTGATATACAAGTGCTTTAGATTACAGGCTTGTTTCCGGAACAAGTTACACTCTCAAACCAAGGTTTTACTGTATTCTGAAAATAGGAAGTAACTTTATGGTCAATTTATTTTTTATTTTGCAAAACTTTATCTAATCTGTTTCATTTCCATTATTTACTAATTTAGGAATGTTTTATAAGGGGAGGATATACCTTCCCTGGGGCCTTGAATCCCAAAACTCCAACTAGTAAGAAGGCTTGCTGCCTTGGCCTTGGGTCACCCAACTGCCCTCAGAAACCTGGAAGCCTGCAGATCTTTAAAATGGGCTGATGCATCTCAAAAAGTGTTGGACAGAGCACCTAAAAGGACAGTGCTTGGAATGTAGGTACCATTCCTCTATTTAGTTGTGAGCTCTATGTTTTTATTTTTTTATTTTTTTTGTAAGTTTATTTATTTATTTCAAGAGAGTACACACAAAAGCAGGAGAGAGGGCAGAGAGAGAGAGAGAGAGAGAGAGAGAATCCCAAGCAGGCTCCACACTGCCAGCAGAGAGGCTGACATGTGGCTCTAACCCATGGACTATGAGATCAGGACCTGAGCCGAAATCAAGAGTCAGACATTCAACCGACTGAGCCACCCAGATGCCCCATGAGCTATATGCTTTTAAAACATTGATGGGATCTTGAGTCTGGGCGGCCCAAGGCTCGGAATATCTGGTCATTCATGATATGCCAGGCAGCCCAGTCCAAACTTATTTCCACAAAAAGGGAGGCCTGATGGCCGGATGCCTAGCACAGATGGAGCCTTGGGACACCCACCAAATCTGAGCCATGACTGCTACACCTGCACAACCTCCCACAACCATGGACCCAGAGTCCTGGATGAGCCAAAAGTGGTTAGAGCAAGTCTGTCACCTCAACCCCTCCCACCAAGCCTCACCTCTTTATCTGAACCCCACTTGGAGTGGTAAGAAACTGAAATCTTTGGCCAAAGAACAATCTCTTTTATTCCCATCGGGTGTCAGAAAGACCCCAGGGTACTAGATGGAGGATGAGAGAGCAAGAAATAAATACATGTAAAGGAAAATAGGAGACTAAGGGTTTGGTCGTCAACATGAACAAGAAATTAAAACCCTTCTGCAAATCTACTCTTATTTACCACTGGTCTATAATGTGCAGAGGGACACTGTGTATGACTTGGTTTAAGCTATAAGTCTGGGGCTTGAGCTGCCCAGGCTCAAGAAAGCATTCTACTCAAGAATGCACAGACCTGCAGTAGTTGGCGAGAGTTCTCTTCAGGAAACCTAGATTCCAGAGGTAGCTACTACAAACGTCTCTTATTCAACTCAAGGCTCACAAGTTTAACATACTCAATGTCAGAAATGGGTTGTTGTTTTTAAAGAAAAGTAGTGGTCTGTTTACTAGGATCATGATGGATAGAAATAGGTTTTCATTGGTGAAATTAGAATTATTCAGTATGCATGTATTGATGACAAATATGTTATAGACCCTCCCCACCCTTGCATGAACTAGGTATAAGATTCCAGGTCTAGCCCATACCCAATGAGAAAAGATTACCCAAGAATGTGAATACCAGGAAGTAAGCATCATTCAAAGTCTGGCTGCCTTCTGTTATCCTGAAGGGTTCCAGATTCCAGATGCCAGTTATGAGGGTAAAGAAATCCTGCCTCTTTTTTGAAACTGAATCCTGCCAATTGCCTCAAGTAACCTTACATGTAAGATAGTGGGCAGAACACCCTCCATAGAACTCAATACCGAGCTCTTTGGTCAGCTCCCCTTTCTCCAGAATGTTCCTTCCTTCTCTTCCAATATAAATGAACCAAGCCTGTGTCCTGAATCCCAGTATCAAGTATATTTGGCAAGCGCATTTGACCTGAGGTATTCGTGTTAATGAGGCTTACAACGTTATCCTTCACAGGAAACACTTTTGGATTTTAACTGAAGCCTCTGGGGGTAGCACCTCCCTAGAAAGCTGTTTGGAAGATACTATGGAACACAGACATTCATGCTAAAAGGGACCTTTGAGATCAGAAAGTCCAATATCCTTGCCCTACAGCAGAGAAAAAAACAAAGGGCCAAGGGGGGACACATGACCGCAGACCTTCCCCTGTTCACATGACCAGAAACGAAGGGATCTTTACAATCAGTCAATCTTGCTCTCTTGTTCTCTCTCTCAAATGAATGAAAGGGAAGCCTTTTTGTCACCCCCAAAATGGATCTAGGGGTGGCAGTGTTAGAAGCAGAAAGAGAAGGATTATTGGTAGCAAACCCAGGGCTTAATGCTAACTGTATGTTTGTTGGTTTGTCTCTCAACACCCTCAGTCTTTTGGTATATTCTGGTATTTCCAAAGCTTATACTACCCAGCTCTCTTTACTCTTCTCCGCAGCTGCTGCATCTGCCTCTTCTATTATTTGGTTGCCCTAGACCTTGGCAGAGGGAGAGGCCACCATGGTTACCCTACTGATGGCTTTTCTCCAAGGATAATGTCTGGGGCTAAGAGAGACCTGAGAACTTGGGTGTCTAGTCCCCTTTGATGGGCTCCACCAGACCCTGTGAACCAGACCACCCTTGGAAGACAGGCTTCAACCTTTGACTTCATCTCTATGCGAGTGTCATCATTATTTGACACTTGGCAACACAAAGATACTCATGTTACACAAGCTGGTTAAGCAACTTCATCAATAGAAAGAAGCAAACCTCTGGGGCACCTGGGTGGCTCAGTTGGTTAAGCATCTGACTTCAGCTCAGGTCATGATCTCACGGTTCATGGGTTTGAGCCCTGAGTCAGGCTCTTTACTGACAGCTCAGAGCCTGGAGCCTGCTTCAGATTCTGTGCCTCCCTCTCTCTGCCCTCCCTCCCTTGGTCACATGCTCTCTCTCTCACACAAAAATAAACATTAAAAAATTAAAAAAAAAAAAAGAAGCACATCTCTGAAAGACTGCTAGTAGAATGTTAGCTCACCACCATTCCACATGATGTAAAGAACCCAGTTTGCACTCTGAAAACAAGACTACCTGGTCTGTCCCACCAGAGACAACAGAAGGGCAGCTATCTTTAAAGACAAAGGAATGATGTCTTTGGAAACTCGGTTTCAAAAGGCACACAATTCTTGATATTGTGCTGTTTGTTGGGTTTAAGTTGCTAGTATATTTGTTTGAGCCTTTGAAAAGGAAGCAAAAACCAGGCTTTATGGACAGGATTGGGTCTATGTGTGTGAATGCATATTTGCATGTTTACCACCCACAATCTTCTAGTGGAAAAATGACTTCAACAAGACTTTTCTGTGGTTTAAACCAGTTCTCAAAACCTGATACCTTTGGCTTCCTAAAAAGTTTGACTAGAGGGTGCACTGGACTGAAAGAGATTCTACCTGGGCTGGAGTTAGGGTGACCTGGGTGGCTGCTACCTCCGATGTGTCCTCGTTTGCAAATCTGTGTTCATGCTCCACCACACTTCTGGGAAGATGTTTGGCAGACCTGAAAGTCAGCCCGTGTGTATCAGTTCATGGTACCTTTTAATTTCCCTTCTTGTACCCCAACAAGATGAGGCATTTCCTGCCTTGCCACAAGCCATGCCCCAAGGTCAAATATCTCCCACTCACATTTTACTCATCAAAGACCAAGAGAAAATGATCGGGTAGCATTATATGACATCAAAGATCCAGCTGAACTGGGCCTAATGAAGGGCTCCGGGTACTATGGAACAGAGGAAAGCTTCTTACAGGGAGGTCACCCTAAGCGTGGGCTGCTCTCCGCTGCCACAGAAGAGTACCATGCATTTGCACATGCCAATTTAAGCCAGATGGCACACAGGAGGTGTGAGATTCCCTTCCTAAATGTCTGACACAGTGGTTTAGATAATGAAAATCTCTGATAATGGAAATTTCCTCAAGTGCTCTTACTTAATTCCCTGGCACTGTTACTTAATAGCTTACCTGTCCCACAGAAAAGCTATGACCCATTCTTCATTTATTCAATAAATATTTTTGAGTGCCTACTCTGTGCCAGACATAAGAAAACATTGAGTATTACCTTATTATTTTACTGGTAGAAAAATCATAATGCAGATTTCCAGTCCAGGCAGCAATCTATGATGCCAATGGTGCACAGATAATAACACATTCTTCTTTTTCATAACCTTTTCACTAAAACTCAGTGTACAGATACTGAGGCACAAATTTTATAAGTATGCAGCTGGATGAATTTTCACAAACTCAACACTCTCACACAACCAACACTCAAAATCCAGAAACAGCACATCATCATAGTACCTCAGAAACTGACTTTACATGTCCTTCCAGTCAGTGGCCCTCCACTAAAGGTAGTCACTGTCCTGGCTTCTTTTTTTTTTTTTTTTTTTTCATGTTTACTTATTTTGAGAGAGAGAGAGAGAGAGAGAGACAGAGCACAATCAGGGGAGGGAGAGAGAGAGAAAGAGAGAGAGAATCCTAAGCAGGCTCCATCTTACTGTTGATGAACATTTTGAGTAGTGTCCATTTGGGGGCTGTTATATAAAATGCTGCTATGGACATTCTTTTACATGTCTTCTGGTGAACACGTAGATGCATTTCTCTTGGCCATATACCCAAGAGGAGTGATATGTTCTCTTAAATAATAAAGATCTAAAAAGGCTTTGATGGGGGCGCCTGGGTGGCTCAGTTGGTTAAGCATCTTGATTTCGGTACAGGTCATGATCTCAGTATTCTTGGGCTCAAGGCTTGCATCACGCTCTGCGCTGATGGCAAGGAGCCTGCTTGGGGTTCTCTCTCTCTCTCTCTCTCTCTCTCTGTTGCTTCCCTTCTCTCTCTCTCTCAAAAATAAATACATAAACTTAAAAAAAATTATAAAATACAAGGCTTTGAGAAGTACATTATAAATCTGATTTTTGTTGCTGGTGGTACATATGGATCTACCTTGACCCAACCAATTTCTTCTCATATCTTCCTTTCCAATTTTGTGTCATGATCTGGTTCTGGTACCTGGAGCAAGTTTGGGTGGTAACTTCTGTCCTGTCAGGGAAATTCACTCAAGACTCAGGCCATGACCTACAGAACAAAGCAGTGGAGCATTGACTGAATGCTCATACACAGTTAAATAAATAGAAAGAGTTCTGTGGAGAAAAAAATAAAAATAAAAAGACTCAGGCCATAGCCAAGGTTGCTGAGCTGGTCAGCAGCAGGCAGCCTGGGAAGTAACCACAACATGCCCTGGGGCAAAGATGACAGGTTTGCAGAGAAAACCAAGAAGCCATTCTTTGGGGGCTTCCGAAATTACTGCCGCTACACTCCAGTCTCTATCTCCAGGGCTCACTGTTCCCTCTGATTTCAGACCCTCTTTGTGCCAACTCTGAATCTCTGATTTTCTCTGGAAAGACTGCGAGTGCTTTGTCATGAGCGTCAGAGACCAACCACAGGCATCCTGAGCATACCACTGTTGCTCAGATGGCAGGATTCACCTGATGCCAATGGGCCCAACACTGACTTGGCACATTCCAGAGAGTAAGGAAGACTTGGTCACTCTGCCAGTTCTCAGGCTGACTCCCCACACATCCCACCCCTGGCAACACCCAGTAAGGTTGAGGGCCTCCTGTGTAGAACTGGACAGATCTTCCAATAATTGAGTTCTCCCAAAATGGTAGGCTCTGGACAGACTTTTCCATTTGTATTAACTTGCTGAATAGTCACACCTATTCCCTCCGTCTCAGTGTGGTGGGTACAATTCCATATTACAGGTGAGAGGATTGGAGGTTGCTGGAGGTTATACACTTGCCTACTGTCATAAAGCTAACACACAGGAGAGCAAGAATATCAACCAAGATCCAAATCTCGGTGCTTTCTGATACAACTGGAGTCTCAAACATTTTAGTATTAGCCTAAATAAAAGATAGTCAGAAAATCAGCAAGGGTAGCTAATGGAAAGAACATGGAAGTAAAAAATTGGGAGATCCAGGTTTAGCCTTCCATTCCAGTTCACCACCACTAATTGGGTGACCCAGGAGAAGTCACTTAAACTGTCAGAGTAATAGTGCCTTTAACTGAAAATGAAAGGGTTGTATATTACCCACAGACCATTCTTCCATGAGGGCAGGGACTATGTCTTTTTCTCCTAACTGTAGCATTCCTAGCACCTACCATAGTGTCTGGCCCATAATAGATACCTAATAAGTATTGGATAAATGAATAAATGCATGGGACTACATATCAGAACCTCTTGCAGGGTTTTTCACATGTACACGCCAATGTCTCACCCCATAAGCCCTGGTGCATGAAGCCCAATCATATAAATTTTAAAAAGAAAAAGAAAACCTCTCTGGGCAGTTCTGATTCAGATCCATAGTATGAAGTCACTTTACAGCTCTAAAATTCTATTATTCTATTAAATCAGCTGTATAAACGATCCATTACTAAGTTCAACATAAATTTATTTACTCAGTTTTATATAGTTCCTTCTTCATTAGGAAAAATAGGCAACATGTGCTCTAGATTCCTTAATATCACTGAGAAATTGGTCTCATTTCTTTCCTTGTCTTCAACTAATGTGTCCCCATTTTTCCTTTCACTGCTATATCCGTCTCCCAGTTGCTTTTAAGAGTCTATTCTTTTCCTTGAATTACACCAGTTGGATTAAGACCATAATATCTATAAAAATAAAATACCCAAATAAATTAGAAACAAAATAACTTCTTATTTTGATAAAATTCCTATGTGCTGGTCCACAAGTATTTCCCCCTTTTCCTCTGGTCTTGAGTTTTCAGTTAGAAAGAGTCACTGCAAAATTTGTCTTTATTCAGCACTTGGTAAGTATTTCACATTAAAAAGAGGGAAAAGGAAGAAAAACTAAATCAAATCAACCTTGCAAATAAGTCAAATGACCTGGTAACCAGTATTGCTAACCTGTTTTTGTCTCAGCTGGGAAAAAGCTAGCTAATACTGGTTTTCTTCAGTGTTTTCCCAATTGAGGCATTACCCCCATCCAAATAGTATTTGTCAGGCTGCAAGGAAGCCATCCTTACATTAAATATTGACTTATTTAAGCATCTGCTGAAGGTTTTTCCAGAGCTGGAGCTTAAGACTCTTCCCTCTTCTGCTTACCTGAGAAACACTGACCACCCCTATTACAACAGGGTCGGCAATCCTACAGCCTTGCTCTCGGTCTTCTACACACCCATGTTCACTTAACCGAATCCAGAAGCCAAGGCCAAGAGCAAGCTACTCAATTTTCTCGCTTGCCCCCTCCGGTCCCTGGGTCCTCTGTGGCTTTTCCACTTGGGCGTTATTAAAAAAGAGAAGAGGGCAAGAGAGAGAGTGTTTGCTGGCTCCTTTGCCAACCAGGCCCTTCCTTCCAAGGCCACATGGCTCCAGTTTCTTTGTTTCCTCTTATGTTTAATTTTCTTTGGCCCAGACTTTCCTCATTGGTTTTCTTTTCGCATTTTATCACCATAAATTAATTAAAATGTTTCTGGCGCTGAGTTCACATCTGATCATCTTGGCAGGATCCCCTTACACAGATGGCGAGGAGATAAAGAGCGATCCAAGCATCCAAGAACAAGAACGGCCCACATAGGGAGCTGGGCAGAGAGACTGCAAGAGGAGAGGAGAGGCCAATGAAAAACAAATAGCCACCAGGCTGAACTGAAAAGTTGGGTTGGAGAGTGAGGGACACAGGGAAGTAGGGGATGATTTCTCAGGAGTCTTTGTATTCTTCCACCCCTTCCCCAAACCTCCCAGAAGACATCTTGTTACCAATTAGTGGAAGAACCAGAAGCGATTGTTCTACCTCTCCCTCCTCTCCCTCCTCTTCACCCTGCAGGTTTCGGTGGCCGGGATGGGCTACACAGATGCTGGGAGATGGGGGCCATGTCAGAAGAAAAAGGTGGCTGGAGTGGATGGGAAGAAGCAAAGATTAATCTTGACTGAGAACCCAGTATGGGTCAGACACTCTGCTACACCCTGGGAACATAAGAAAGAACAAGACATACGTGTTCCTTCTCCTCGTGGTATGACACGAGGGAAGACAAACATTCAATACCAAATGGTGGAGGGGAAAGAAAGCTACCCTAGACTCAGAACTTGAAATATGTTTTTGGCATTGATCAGAAGTGCATTGCAGGGATAGACATGATGCCAATGACCTAGAGACCAGGTCCAGCACTCCCAGTGGTCTGGCCACATTGAAATTACTCCAGAGGGGCCTGAGCACCTCGCCGAGGAAGCTCTTGGGCTCATGACACTCAGGTGGGAAAGAGAAAACCTTGTGATACTCAGCAAGGGAAGGGACGCAGACCTATGGCCATCCATAAACTTCCAGAAGGCTATTTGAAAGGAGAGTTAAAACCCTATTGATACTTTAACCTTGGGGTGCCTGGGTGACTCAGTCAGTTAAGCACCTGACTCTTGGTTTCAGCTGTCATGATCTCACAGTTTGTGAGTTCAAGCCCCACATCAGGCTGTGCTGGTAGTGCAGAGCCTGCTTGGGATTCTCTCTCTCCCTCTCTCTCTGCCCCTCTCCTGCTGGCTCTCTCTCTCTCTCTCTCTCTGTCAAAATAAATAAATAAACTTAAAAAAAAAAAAAAACTTTAACCTTTCTTTATCTACAACTACTGACACAGAATGTTGTCTTGGTATGGAGGGACCACTCTCCTCATCGAAACCAATAAACAGAATAATTAGTTTGTGACTAGTGCCTGAGCAAAATAAACAGGATGCTGGGCTGAAGAATAATAGAGGTTGTGACCACGTTCACTAGGGCAATCCAGACAGACCTCCCTAAGTGATGGCATGTAAATGGAAAGACTGGAAGGATCCCAGGGACCTCAAATTAAAAATGTAGCATCAGAACTACTACAATTCAACCAGGCTCAGGCCGTGAAGCACCAAAGCCCCATGCTGGTGTCCAGGGAGACTAAACAACAGCTCCGAGTCACAGAGCTTATGGTCTTCTAGAACTGCCCAGGCTTGGAAGCCAGAGATCTGGTCACTGTTTCCAGCAGATCTGGCCTGACCACGTGCTCACTGAAAATCAGTTAGGTCTGCTGATCCCTGGAGCAAAGCGACAAGGGCTTTCCAGGTGCTTATGCCCTCTACTCAGGGGACAAAGGAAACATAGCACAAATCCTTTGCTTCACTCTTTGGCCTCCATAAGTGCCAAGGTTAGAAGGGGCCACAAACAATTGCTTTATTGAGGCCCTTTTGTAAGAAGAAGAAAATCTCTCAAAAGCCCCAAATGGTCCAGCTCCTCCCTCTGGCATTCCTAGCCCTCCAGCCCTCACTGGTCACTTTTTCCCCCACCGCCTCCAAGTTTCTTGAGCATTTGAACACATGCATTTGGGTTACTATAACCCTATTTCCTACATGTCCAGGCCCTCCACCCACCCTGACTCCAACTACCTCTGACAGGACTATAAGCTTCTCAGGGATAAGAACTGAGTTGTGGGGCTCCTGGGTGGCTCAGTCAATTAAGCATCTGACTTCGGCTCAGGTCATGATCTGAGGTTCGTGAGTTTAAGCTCCGCATCAGGCTCTGTGCTGACAGCTCAGAGCCTGGAGCCTGTTTCAGATTCTGTGTCTCCCTCTCTCTCTGATTCTCTCTCTCTCTCTCTTAAAAATAAGTAAGCATTTTTAAAAATAAAAAAAAAAAAGAACTGAGTTGTGTACTTATTTTTTCCTGAGCACTTAGTAGGTGCTTGATAAACACAACAAATTTAATTTTAAAGTTACAACAAATAAATATCTCATTTCCAAATCGTTAAACATTAGCTGTTAAAGCATGTTTGTTTGGTTTTTTTTTTTGACATCTCTGAATTTTATCTTGCCAATTTATTTTAGAAATCTTCAAAGAAAGAGAGAGGGAGGGAAGAAAGCACTAAAGTCCCCTATTGTTCTTTACTCATTTTTTTTTATTATTCTAATGTAACAAGCAAAATCTATCCATGATGAATATAAATGAGTAGAGATCAACCATAAATACACACACACACACACACACACACACACACTGATTTGTTCGAAAAAACTTTCTGTATGGATTTCTTTTTCAAGAATATGATGGGACGCATTCTGAGAAGAAAACAAAAAATATTTTTAAAAATTTAATGTTCCAAGCCCTCCCTGTTTTTCTGTTCTTTGTTTCTGTTCCTAGAGTCCTGTACCCTGCTTTCCCAGCATCACTAAACTCAGAGAAATGCAGAGCAGATTAAACCATGAAACAATATGTTAGAGAGCTCCGAGGCCCCACAAACCTCAAAGATACGGGGTCAAGAGAGTGCTATTATTTTTATATTAGTTTTACATTTGTCTCTGCCTTTGAAACAATTCCTAATGTTTTTGTCTTGTCCTTGCACTTGCACTGGGTCTCGCGTGTGCGGTGCGGCTACAGTTACAAAGCAGAGCCAGAGAGAGTTCTCGGTCAGAGACTCGGGGCCTGAGAACAGGCAGGGTCTGAAAATCACTTGTCCAGTGGCTCCAGCCTGGAGGTGGATTGAAACCCTCTGGAAAATCGGACTTCTACCTCTGACGTGCAGGTTTAGGTTGCTCCTTAAAAACAGCTCGGAGCTCTGTCTGTCTGTGCTGGCTGAGGGACGTTTTGCACACATGGCTAACACTGTCCATCTCCCACCCCTCGGGATGTTGAGTCATGTGGATTTCCTAATCATCAGCCACACACTCTCTGTTTGGGGTATAGCGCCTTCTGTCCCATATTGCACTTTTTTTTTTTTGGGTATTTGAGGTCTCAGGAAGTCAGACAAGAGTGAGGCATGAAAAGATCTAGTTTAAGATAGATAATTTAAATAAGAACAACCTTACCGTAAGATAACTAGACATGTTGTTTCATTTAAGCACCACAAGAATCCGACAGGGTAAGCAATTAGTATTCTCTTTTGTACATTAAGAAGAGGAAGCACAGAAAAGTCCACTATCTTGCCTTTAGTGGGCTGGAGGGCTTCCAGGTAAAGCTGTGAACCCAAGCTGTCCAGCCCCAAAGCTGGTAAGATCTCTGCTGTGACACATCCTCTGCTCCTTGAAGTGCAGGCACACAGACAAAATTCCAGTTTTACAAAGGGCAGGAAATCAGCACGGAAGCAAAAGGGACTTGTCCACAGACTGTGAATGTGTCTCCAGAACCCATGAAAAAGTAGGTCTTAAGCCCAGCCCTCCTGACTCAATTTCCGTTCACTCTTCTCACAGATGATAGTCCCATCCTTTGTCTTATGAAACTCCATCTCAAACACACAGTTGACATTCAAGACATCTCAGACAACTCAAAATAAATTTCTTAACAAGAAGAATACCAAGCAACCACATTGAGGCACAGAAACCTTACCAGCTTGTCTTTTTAAGTTTTTAATTTTGCTACAAATCTAGAGGCCATGATCAGCTGCTGGTAAATTCTGCCATAAGTCCACAGTGGCTCCTTGCAATGAATTAAGACAGGCAACTATCTTGCCACAGATAGAATAGTATTATCTCTATTTCATTCAAACAAAATTCTTTTTAGATGATGCAGTCCCAACCTGAAGCCATCAGATACATGCCAGGAACCAGCCAGCTACTTCTTTCTCCTCAACACACACACACACACACACACACACACACACACACACACACACACATTTTTCTTTCTTTTTCATCCTTGTTGGGCAGATAGGGGTGATAGGAGAATGGAAAACCAAACTACCAGTTCACATCTGGAAGCCAGGCCCCTGATCCAGTTCAGCTCAGATAACCTGTCAACTGGTCATAGTCCATGAGATCAGAAACAGTACCTTTCAACTAAAACATTTTTCTCAGGGTAAATTCTCATGACAGTCCAAAGATACCGGAGTCAGGTTTGCACTTGCAGTTAGAAAGAGAAGTATTGGGGCGCCTGTGTGGCTCAGTCAGTTGAGCGTCCAACTTCGGCTCAGGTTATGATATCAGGGTTCGTGGGTTCGAGCCCCACGTCGGACTCTGTGCTGAACCTTGCTCAGAGCCTGGAGCCTGCTTCAGGTTCTGTGTCTCCTTCTCTCTCTGCTCCTCCCCCACTCACGCTCTGTCTCACTCTGTATCTCAAAAATAAATAAAAGTAAAAAAAAAAATTAGAAAGAGAAGTATTGCCTGTCTCCAGCTCTTGGGGTCACGTGCCAGAAGCAGTGTCTGGCATTCAGTCTGTGTTCACTGGTAAACATTAGCGACACCAGCTTTGACTGGCAAGCAGTGCAGTCCCCCCATCAGAGAGAGGTGAGATGGGGAAGCTGCTGCTGTTATTTTTAAATGTTTATTTATTTATTTTTGAGAGAATGAAAGACAGACAGAGAGCCAGAGAATCCCCAGCAGGCTTCCCACTGTCAGTGCAGAGCCCAATGCAGGGCTCGAACTCATGAACCATGAGATCATGACCTGAGCCAAAATCAAGTGTTAGACACTTAACCAACTGAGCCACCCAGGCGCCCCTCTCCGCAGTGCTCTGTAAAGCCTGGCTCCCCACACCCCCTTGCACTGCACCCAATAATCACACCGTTTCTCCCTGTGACTCCCAAAAGAATGGACAGGCCTCAGAACCCTGGATGTCCCACTTATCCCAAGTTGTGTAAGAGACTGGATCTCGCTCTGTGCATCCGCAGTGACCTGGGAACTGGGCACGAAGCCACTTGAAGGGGTAAAGGAAAATACCTCCCCTCCACTCCCCATAAAACTGCTTATAAAGAAAACAGAAGTAATTATGGGAAAAAATGCTTAAAAACCTAGAGGGCTCTATTAAAATGAACCTCACATGGATTCTAGTTTAAGTTTCCAAGACTCAGGCAAGAAATTTTCATGTTTAAAGCCTTCCTCGTCCAAGATGGTTGGTATAGCCAGCATGGTTGTCCAGAAGCCTAAACAAGCTCATCGAGGTGACTAGTGGCTTTTCTTTATTTTTCATTTATTGCAAAAAAGGCACTAAAATAGCAACAAAGGAAATTAGAAGAGAGAAAATTTCCCCCACTTTCACCACAAACCATGAACTTGCTTTTAATCTCATCTTCCCCCTTCTATTCTTTGTCCATGGGCCAACACAATTTTTACATAGTAAATAAATGTCTCTCTAATCTCATTGTTAAAAAATGTTTTCCAAGTAACTGAATATATTAAAATCCCACAGTGATCCATCTAGCCACACTCCGAGCCACATCCCCCCAGTTAGATCTGTACTGAGCCAGTCATTTTTTAGGGCTAAAGAATCTTTATTTGTACTAAAGCAAGCCAGTTCCAAGCGGGTGTGAATAGCACCCAAAACCCAATAAGTCAGAGCCGGACCATAAACTGCCAGTATACACTGAACACCAGCCTAGCTGGATGTCTTCCACTTGCCCCTCCAGATCTACCCCCTACCCTTCTCCACTCTGCTCTGTGCCCAAGAAGGCTGATCCACATGGACTTCGTCTTGGGCTCCCATCCCTCTGCCTTCTGGTTGAAGTCCACCAATGGAAGGCACCGACAAGAGATCAGAGGGCAAGAGGAGAGTGAGATCAGGGTATTTATTCCCCCAGCTCCTTCCCTGCTGGGTCTCTATGGATTGGACATGTCTTTCTCCTGAAGGCCACAGCTCCTCTCCTGCAACCTTCCAGTCCAGCCACAACTACCATTCTCAGGGCTCAGTAACTGTGCCCTCCTCTCGCTCCTGCAGTCTAATGGTGGTAAGGCTTTCCAATATTCCTGGTTTTCCTTGACTGTACCCAAACCTTTATAATTAAACCCTTTTCTTGGCTTGCTCTCTTGAGTATGCCATTGGTTTCTACTGGGGCCCTGACTCATTCATCAGGCAATGCAGAAAATGATTACTGAACACCAAGTCATGTTCTCGTTTCATCCTGTGTCTAAGGCCAATGGCGGAAAAACAGGGCATCCTATAGCTGTAGTCCATAGGAAAACTTCAGAGAAAAATCAATGAAACAGATGGAATTCAACACAATCTTGTAGAGGACCTAATACCTGCCCAAGAACTGTGCTTGGCCCTATATCTCAAGGCCACCCTATCATGCCAGGGCCACAGCTAGATGGACCCATGACCTTCAGATACCTCTGGTTCCCCTGCAGATCCTCTCAAGCCATTGCTGTAGCAATCAGCTGCACACAGGTACAGCCAGCAGCAACTTGGCCTCAGCTGCACCCACAATCTCTCATGTTTTGTCTGGGAGGCTCCTCTTACATGGCAGCACGGGACATCTTGTCATTCACATTTCATAAACCTGGAAGTTCAAGGAAGGTAAGCCCATGGGACAAACCTTGACCTATGGAGCATGGGAACCAGTGGACAAAGTGGTGCCCTCTTCTGTCACTTAGGCAGAGAATCCTGAGATGCATTCTCTATGACTCCTCACACGATTCCCAGTGAACTGAGTCCCAGTTGCCCAAAGTGGTGACCAGCTCAGTGATGCACCTTGTCTTGGCTTTCCCTCTTTCCAGGTCACTATTCCCAACCCTCCTTTCTCATTCTCTCTCTCTGTCTCTCTCTCTGTCTCTCTCTCTCTCTCTCATTCCCTTCGGATTGCACACAAGCCCTTCTCTCCAGCTTTGCTTTTTGGAGAAAGCCCAAGCTAAGGTAATGAGAACTTCTTAATTGCTCAAAAACAGAAGAAAAGCTCAGAAAACAGAGAAAAAAACAATGAGGAAAACACCTCCTTTTTATGCCTATTTGAAATTCATCCCCCAGGTCTCAATGGCCTGGCCAGCAAACCCCAAGATCTTCAAACTTCCTCCAACCCCATAAAAATATGTCCAGGCAGAACCACACTACAATACCAGCTATAAGGTATCTGAGCTTTAGATGACTCAGTACTTTACATTTGTTCTACATCTGTTCTCTTTCAGTGGGGGAATGAATAAACCAAGACTGGACACCCAAGAAATATGATGGGAAAGTTCTCTCACCCCCCAAAGACTTTAGGAAATGCACAAAGCTTGATTTCTACAATTTATCTTCAGACTGTTCTATTTGCCTGATGCATAAAGAATCATTTCCTCACACCTCAAGATTTTTGTTAATTATCTATCCAGCTTGTTTCCAGAAATTTTTCCCGGTACAAATCATCTTTTTTTTTTTTTTTAAGAGAGAGAGACTGCACATGTGTGTGAGCTGGGGGGAGGGGGAGAGAGAGAGGGGGAGAGAGAATCTTAAGCAAATTCCACGCTCAGCATGGAGCCTGATACAGGGCTCGATCTCATGACTGTAAGATCACAACCTGAGCTGAAATCAAGAGTTGGACGCTCAACCAACTGAACCACCCAGGTGCCCTGACAAATCATCTTTAAAAAAAAGAAAATGCTTTGCTTTCCCAGGAAATCAAGAAATGACTCCCCTAGTAGTCTTTTGAGTCTGAAAGGAAATATATTGGTTTCCTGCATCTGTAGTCCAGGGTGGAGGGGGAAGAGGAGAGAACAGGTGATAGAAACAGGTAAACCCGAAGAGTGGACACATAGAGGAAGAAAGCAGGGGGGGTGCAGTCCAGGGGTAAGGCACTGAAGACCAGACTTCAGCACTCAGGAAGCTCTATTCCTGGAGATGTCAAATGGAATAACTTTAAGCAAACCACTCCACATTCCTTTAAGTCGGTTAAGATTCTTTTCAGTCCATTCATCTGTAAAATGAGAAGAAATTCCACTTATCTGGAACAAAGATCAATAGCAGAAGACTTCACATATATGAATATGCTGGGGCCCACAAAAAAGAAGCTAGAAAGTCTGATAGAATGAGCTAGTCTGACACCAACCTAATATCCAGCTTCAAATTAAAATATGCCACGTGTTAGGTAGCCTTCCAAATAAGCCCCTTCTGGAGAGGTAAGCACAGAGTTCTAATTCCTAATAATGTTGGTAGGTTATATGAACAGGATTTCCACTTCTTAGTGTCTGCCTTAACTTTGTAAGTCAGCCCCCAGGCATGCATGCAATTCCTCCCTCTCCCTGCCTTTGTTATTTTATCCAGCAATAAAGCCCCGTGCCCAGGGCCACACATGGGGCTGAGATGAACATCACAGGCCCAAGCTTTGTGGAAAATAGTCTTTCAGCAGCAGCATCTGGCTTCTTGGCATGTTCCCCCAGCTGTTGTGCTGACAGCTCTGAAGTTGCTTTTTACTTTGTCATATGGTTTCGCTGCTAATGGGCTGTCTCTTCTTGCTTGTCCTCCTCTGGGTCATTTTTCCCTTCAACTCACAATGAGTTCCAAGAAAATTGCACACCATGACTTCCCTGAAGGAAAGCCCCTGTCCCTAGTTGCTGTGGCATTCAGAGGGCCGGGCATCCCAAGTGGGGGAGTAAGCAGTCCTAACACTTGAAGGGGAAACATCTCATTACACTACCCGGTACATTTATTCCGCAAGAAGTAGGTTTAGGAAGGGGCAATTAGGAAACTTGACAGGCACAGGTGGTAGACTACCATAAAGCATTATTTGTCTTTGTGTTTCCACAGGACCAATCGCCATAGTACCCAAGGCTTAAACAAGCACATAATTTTGACACAAAAGACCACAACTAACTTCTCATAATTGGCAATCCTGTTGGATTCCAAGTATTTTCTCCTCTTGGTGCCAATCTCAATACCCAAACGTGACATTTAGCACCTGCAAGTGGTTTCTCAGGCCCCAGCTCTCACATCGATAGTCTGTGGAGTCTCTGTATGTGCAATAACAGAACAGACAACGGCTGGATGTCCAAACAGGAGCCTGCTTTCCTAAAACTGTATGAGTGACTGAAGAAACCAGCACACAGTTGGCTTCTCATTCAATACATCTGGAGATAGCCAGGGTCCAGATGAGCCCAGGACGACTTACAAAATGATCAGAAGCCAGCCAAATGTGCACTTGACCTTTGTGAGTCCACAATCGGGCTGCCCCATACTGTTGAGGGGACTGAGCACTGCTCAACTACAGAAAATGCCATTCCTACAGGGTACTGATGGTGGGGCCCTGATGTTGTGCCACACAATGACCCTGCCCTCAGCAAACAGGTAACTAAGGCCCTGCCCTTGGTAAACAGGTGACTGGGGAATAGAGGACAAGGGCAAATAACCACAAATTTAAACTTCCCAAAATGTAAATGACAGAGGCTATAAGAATATTTTTAGAATATGTAAAACACAAATCCTTGAAATAAGTACAAATGAATTTCTGAGGTGACTGAAGAGAGTTGATTTAATCCTAAAAGTTGGAAGTTTCTGGCAGAGCAAAAGAGAGTGAAAAGAAAATAATCTGAAGAAGAAGGAGAAGCGGAAGGGGAAAGACAAAGACAATGTGACACGATAGCAGCGGAGAAGCCTAAGACAAAAATATGGATGAAGTTGGAGTTACTTCTTCAGAGAAATTCAGGGGACATCTAAACTATTGGTTATATGCCTAGAATCCAGTTTTCTCTCAGCTCTCTCATCCTTCATCTGCCAACCTCTTCCAACTCCATTCTTGTCCTCAGTGAATATTTGAGTTCCTGGACTAGGCCCTGAGGAGAACTGAAATATGAATAAGACAAGATGCCTGACTTCCAGAAGTCGAAATCTAAGGGATGAGGTAGGGCAGCACAGGACTACTCCCTTACACTGTATAAAATGCCACCAGCATCCCAAGGAGAGACAGGTCACTTCCAACAGGGTGACAGGGGAGTCTCAGGGAAGAAGTGGCACCTGGGACAACAGTTAGGATGTCAGCAGGTAGAGGTGACAGAGAGCACAATGCAGGCAACAGTAACACATAAATAAAGACACAGAAGCAAAGGGTATGGCATTGGGAAGAGGCGGCTTAGAATAAAAGGATGTGAGGGGAAACAATGGATATGAAGATAACTTCATGTAATTTAACATTGGAAAGTCTGCCTGAAGACTATCATTGGAGGCCTTAAATGAGTAAGGAGGCTGGACATTCTCTTGAGTCCATAGGAAGTAACCCACTGTCATTACTCATCTATTAAACTTTGAGCAGAGAGTGATATAATCAGAGCTGGGCTTTAAGAGAAGCTCTATCTGGGGTGCCTGGGTGACTCAGTCAGTTAAGTGTCTAACTCTTGATTTAGGCTTAGGTCATAATCTCACACAGTTCATGAGTTCGAGTCCCGCATCAGGTTCCTCTAAGAGTGGGGAGCCTTCTTGGGATTCTCTCTCCCTGTCTCTGCCCCTCTTTTGCTTGTGCACACATGTGTGCTCTCTCTCTCTCTCTCTCTCTCAAATAAATAAACTTAAAAAAAAAAAAAAAGAAGAAGAAGAAGATTTATCTAGCAGCAGCATTCTTATTAACTGGAGATGGTGGAGACTAGCAGCCCGGGACAAATTAGCAGGTGACACTGGATAGCAGCCGTGGCACCAGGAATGGAAAGTGGGAGACGGACGCCAGCAAAACCAGGCAACCTTCTTGATGTGGCAAGCAAGAAGTGGGAAGAAAGAAGAACAAGCTGAGGTTCCAAGAGAGGCCTAAGAGAAGAGGAACAGGATGCTAACTGGAACAGACAGAAGAGGCATGAATTTTACTTTCATACATTAAAATCTTGAGGTGCTGGTGGAATATCCAGCTGGAGACACTCAGTTGGAAGGTGGGTGAGTGCTGGCACTTGTGTGAGAGGTTGGACTGGAGAGGATGCCCTGCAGGCCCGGGGTCAAGCCCTGACTCTGCCTCTAGCGTGTCCTACTTGTGTGATTTGAAGCAAGTTAGTAACCTTTCTAGATCTCAGTTATCTCATCTGTAAAATGGGGATAACAATGGTATTAATATCCCAAGCATCCTTGTGAAGATTAAATAAAAGAATAGGTGCTAGCACAGCGCCTAGAAGACAGCAAGCCTTCGATAAATACAGTCGACCCTTGAACAACTCAGAGGTTGGGGCACTGATCTCCCCACAGAGTTAAAAATTCATGTATGGCTTTTGATTCCCCAAGAACTTAACTACTAATAGCCTCTTGTTGACCGGAGGCCTTACTGATAACAGAAACAGTCGATTAACTATATGATATATATATTTTATACAGTTGTGTTATATGTATTATATACCGTATTCTCATAATAAACTTAGAGAAAAGAAATGTTAAGAAAATCATAAAAAAAAAGAAAATCATAAGGAAGAGAAAACACATTTACAGTACTGTACTGTAAAAAATACTGTATAAGCGGACCTGCGTAGTTCAAACCCGTGTCGTTCAACTGCACTGTCAATGGAGCCATTCCCTTCATTAGAGTCATCAACTCAGTTCTTAATATTGCACCACAGCTGTCCTCCTGTTCCCTTGTCACTTGGGGTCCTTGTGTGGGCTTGACTTGTAGCCCACCTGCCTCCTTCTGTTCTCTGGGGTCTGGCCCACCCTGGTCCCTGTCTGATCCGCCCAACTCATGAGCCCCCAACTCTTCCCTGTGACATGCTCAAGCCTTGATAAACGCCGTGCCCCCCAAACTTGCCTTCCGTCATAGATCCTCACCCTGAATTCACAATCCACTGCTGCCCACGTCCTGGTGGGATGATTTGTTTTCTAACCTGGGGTCAACATGAGGGGAAATGGGCCCATGCCTCAGCCAGAAGGGTTTGACTTCAAGCCTTGAACAATATATTTCCTTACTATAAAAGTTGTAAAACATTGGGATAATGTTACCGTTTACTACCCCCTCCTCTGTGCTCCCATAGCACACTGTCCATTTCTTGTGACAGAATTTATCAGGCTATGTTATAGTTGGTTATGTCACTGCCTCCCCTGCTGAGCCACGGGCTCCTCCAGGGCAGGGACCAAACCTTATTCATCTTTGTTTCCCCAGGCCTACCATAGGTGTTCAATAAATATGGAAAGACAGTTAACAACAGCATGCATCTGTATAGGTCCTTATGTTTTGCAAAGGCCACTGAGGGAGATGGTGGAATCTGGCTCTAGAATGCTCAGCTATAATTTTTCTCTTGTTCAATGCACCTTGAGTAAGTATAGCCATCAAAATGGGAAGGAATAACAGGACCACATGCCAGTTTTAAAAAGCAGCAGTTCTAAGACTTTCAGATTTTACTGTTCGGCTTTTAAAAGAAACTTTTAATTGGGGGTAGAAACATGGTATTCCCAACGACTTATTTTGCCAAGTAGGTGCACTAAAGAATTACAATCGTTACCAACTGCTAACTCTTTTCATTTGGCAAGAGGAAGATTTTTAAGCATCCCTTCCTCAAAAAAAGGAGTGGCATAAACATAAGCCTAGAATAAATGAAAACCTTTTAAATTGATACAATTGGCTTCATGAAACCGTGGTACATTAGCCTGTCTTCTCTATAGTTCACCAAAGATGGCAGACGCGCTCCAGTGCCCCAACTCATGTTGGGCACTACATACCAGAGACTGTGGTGTTCCTGGCTGACCGAACTTGCTGCATTCAAGTTTCTTATTGTGGAAAAAATATATGTAACATAAAATTTACCACTTTAACCGCGTTTAAGTGCACAGCTGAGTGGCATTAAGTACATGCCTATTGTTGTGCAACCATCGCCGCCATCCATCTCCTAGGAACTTTTTCATCTTCCCAAGCTGAAACTGCAAACCCGTTAAATAAGAATTCCCCAGTCTGCTGCCCCTGGCAGCCATCTTTCTGCTTTGCGTCTGTATGAATTTGAGCACTCTACGTACTTCCTATAGTGGAATCATATAACATTTGTCTTTTTGTCACTAGCTGATGTCACTGAGCATAATGTCTCCAAGGACTGTCCATGCTGCAGCAGTGTCAGAACTTCCTTCTTCTTTAAGGCTGAATAATATTCTGTAGTATGAATATACCACATTTTTTCTAGCCATTCATCTATTCGACTTGTGGGCTGTTGCCATCTTTTGGTTGGAATTTTTTATTTTCATCACCTGTTAATAATCTCAAATAGGTAATATAAGCAAATTCAGAATCACCTTGCTGGTGCCGCACACGTGAGTCCTTCTCTGGGATGACCAAGCCTGCTTCTGCCTTTCCACAGTATGTGATCCACATGGGACAGTCTCATAGTACTTCACATTTAAGAACATTGTGGCGAAACTGAGTCATCACAAGGCACATATGGGCATACAGTGCTCAAAAGAACCATTGTCCTAACAGTTTGTATTCCATTTACAATGTGTGCTAATGCATTGGGTGGCCCCTGTCTTTGTATATCATTCTCTGCACCAGTTATTTGCAGTTTTACCTGCATAAAATAGCAAATAATCCAAAAAGAATATTTCTAATCCTAATCCCAACCATCTTTGAACCATACACCCATTTGATGCAGATTTCAATGCATTGCGTTGCTAATCTCACCTTCTATTTCAGAAGATACCTTCACACAATTAACTGATGCCTCATTCAAACTGGCATTTGAAAATTTTATTTTCAGCAAATCTTAGGTTAATATGAGATCTGACTTTCCTAAACTCACAAACAATGCCTTGGACTGACTAATCTTTTTCCTACAATTTCACTTGCATGTACAGAAAATCTCTGAACTAGCATCACCGAAGTTAAAAATACAAATTAAACACAGGACTGGATCTCAGGTTTGTGCTTCTGCTATGAATCAGGGATTTGGATTGAGCAAAATGACATCATCTACTCTATTTGATGGATGTTGTTATTTTGAATAGCATTTGTTTTGTAAGCATTAGGAATATATGTCCAACTTGACGCATAGATACAGTACAATAATAAAAAGGCTGTAAGCTAACACCAGGAATACATGAAGACAATGTTGTCCCTTTAAAAGAGGTCTGTACATTTCTCAAGTTTGAGAGGCAGGAGTCTCGGGCTCTATTCCTGGAATGCTCCCCTTCATGTAAGAAGCAGTGGGGCAGGTCAAACCAATTAAGTGTTCCTAAAAACAGAGCTCACCAAATACCATGGCTGCAGAATAACACCACCAAGAGCCAGCCAGCAGCTTAGAGTGGGGCACGGAGAGGAATGACCCCAGGGGATACCAAGTTAAAAGCTCATATTTCACTTCCCTTACTTAGCACTTTCCTTTCAAGCTGCACCCTCTATCGGAGCCCTTGAGAACAACATCTCTTCACTCCTCCCAGGGGTGAGCACGCTCTTTTCCAGCTCCTGGGCCAGATTGCAGCCAAATGATCCGTCAGGAACTCCCCGGGGATAGGCAGACATTTGCCCTGAGATCTATAATACAATTTGACCTTCTTTATGCTGAAGTAAACACACCACCTGTCACCTCTGAAACTTCAGCCTTAGAGTCAAGCACATCTGGAATCAGCCTATAAACGTAGTCCCGAGATTAATGTTGAACAAGAAGAAAGGCTAAGGTATTCTGCCACTGATTTCCACTTACTGACAATTCCCACTCAGCAGCGATGTTAGGCTTCCACATATGGACACCTGAACACTTCCCTGTCAGCAACACTGTGCTTAGAGTGTCCGAAAACAAGATTCGGAACACCTTAAAATACATTTTAGCTTCGTTTGAATCCCCAGCAGGTGGTTTTTCATTTCTCTGCCCTCAGTGGGCAGAATCAGAAATGCCAAAGCGAGTTCCAAACGTCCAACCACGCAGTGTTATGAGGTCTGCTCACACAAGACTGCCTCAGGCACATCTGGGGACTCTCCAGTTTTCACCCCTTGTCATTGTGGGGCCATAAGCTGAGATCCTAGATACTCAGAAATGCACAGGAAATGTTCAAAGCTGCCACCTTCCCCAGAAAGATTACATTCCCAAGAAACCAAAAGGAGAAAGAGAAGCATGAAAATGTCTTATCTTGAAGCTAACTGAAGTACACCTACATTGGATGAAAGGGTAAGTAAGGCCCCAGAAAGTCCCCATTTCACAAAAAAAGATCTCACCATGAACACCTGGAAATGAGCCTCGTGGGTCTTGACTCTTGAGATCAAGATATGGATCGTCCATAAGCCTAGTTCTAACTCTAACTGACTAGAGGACCGAGGCACCCTGTTGACAGCGAGGATGACTACTTCACAGTAATCGAGATGTATCTCATT
This sequence comes from Acinonyx jubatus, assembly GCF_027475565.1. Classification (NCBI taxonomy): domain Eukaryota; kingdom Metazoa; phylum Chordata; class Mammalia; order Carnivora; family Felidae; genus Acinonyx; species Acinonyx jubatus. Next base: position 99,760,223 of record NC_069386.1, read on the forward strand.
TCACAGCTCAGCACAACTCGGTAGGCTCCAGAGTTACACGTGCTGGGTTACTGAAATGGTGCCTCTTAGTCACAGCTCCTATGGTGTGTGCCAGGATTTAGCGGCACAATGTGATCGTATCACAAACATCCTGGCCCTCCTCCCTTTACCTCTGAAACCAATTTTGGTGACTGACGCTGCTTTCTTTGCAGCCTTATCAGCCTCTTCTCCCCTTCCGATTGTGGATCTGATCTCCTGCCCAGCATTCCTGTGTTTAGACTGTCTGGCTGAGGGCATTTCCCCTCGCTGCTTAACAAACAGGTTTCCGCAGCTTTCAGATTTGTTTTCTGTTTGTTTCCAACACAAGGCTGAGGGCACCGCTTTCTGGGAAGTTTCTAGTTGTTTCAGGGAGTTCCTAGTTTTTTCAGGGAGCTCAGCTTCCCGTTTTTCGAAGTGAGTTCCCTGAAGTCAATAGGTGATCGGCTGAATCATAAAAACAATTCTGCCCCCTGGAGAAACTGGCTTTCAAAGAAAAGTTTATGGCTTGCCTGTGTATTTGATAAGAGCGAACAGAAAAGAAAACAGAAGTCCTCCAAATCTTCTTCATGCCATTTTTCATGCTCTCACCCCAACTTCAATCCATCAAAAGTAATGCCACTTAGTCTTCTGTTAGATAGCTCTTACTAATGTACACTTCTCACTAACAACTATTAGAACTTCACTCTTACCTTGGTAACTGTAACTGAATATAAGATGGTAATCAACAGTCCTCTTATTCTTCCCTTGGGGCTTTGCTCTTACACATGGAATTTAAACACAAGAACACGTACTCCTGCACACCTCCCAAAGCCAGCTTGGCTTTATCATCTTCCTCCAAGACGTGGAACACTGTATCCCATAAACAGGGCTGGTAAGGGCATATCTGAGCCAACCTTTTCTTTGGCTGCCTTTCAAAAAGTTGTTTAAAACAAGATATGTTCTTGAACTGGAAAAAGGAATTACACATGATAACCTTGGAAAGCAGCTACTGGCTTTGCCCAACTAATATTATTGCACAACACCGTGACTTACCGTGGAATGGGACATACTCGTATCGAAATGTTATTCTGAGTATGACCATATAGTTGGTGTAATTAAACACTTACCAAATCAAATATGGGATAATTATGAAAAGGGTAATGAAAAACTCTGTGTTCTAATGAAGTAACAAGTGATTCCAGTTATTGGTCTGCAACCTCACCAACGAAATTCTAACAGTAGCACCTGCTCTGGGAATCACCTTTCTGGTCTTAATGAATGAATTGCCCTGAGTCACTCACACCGTTCCTCCACTCCCCAGGACAATGACCACATTTGTCAGAGGGTAGCCTGTGCAATCGAAACATGTCTTTTTCCCTAGACAGAGCTAACTAGAACCATTAACCCCTGATACCATAACACCAGAGTTACTTAGCTAAACCAATCCAAATAGACCCCACCCCACTCCCCTCAACAAGCAGATGAAACATAGTTTTCTTTCACAACCTGTTAAAACAGACACATAAGCAAGCCCGCATTCAAGCCAGTGGACAAAAATACAGTCTGGGCCTCAATGGAGTGGGTCCACAGATACACTGTCTAATAAAAATTAACAACATGACCCAAAGAACACATACTTCTTTTGTTTACTTTGCCGTTTGCTCCTTCAGTGAGAAGAAAGCTTGCTAAGAATTTCTGAACTGAGGTGGGGTTTTTTTGTTGTTTTTTTTTTAAGTTAACTGCAAGGCTTCCAAATGCTGTTATTGCAGAATTCTTCTGCGAGTGTGGTGTCAGTGTTACCGTGGAATCTAGAAGGGATGGATTCTGTTAACTGCCCCCTCAAGTACTCCCACCATCAACCAGATGTTAAGATAATGATCAGCACATCTTGTTCTCCAAGGCATGAGCCCCACCAAAATCAGCAAGGGATTTCTCCCTGTTTCAAACATATTCAAATAGCATGGTCAGAAGGGGCTCCCTGATTTTCTGGGCCATTATAGACTCATGCTTCCTCACGGTAAGAAGTAACTGTGGTCTTAGGGCACCTGGCTGGCTCAGTCGGTTAAGCATCTGACTTTGGCTCAGGTCATGATCTCACAGTTCGTGGGTTCGAGCCCCACGTCGGGCTCTGTGCTGACAGCTTGGAGCCTGGAGCCTGCTTTGGCTTCTGGGTCTCCCTCTCCCTCTGCCCTTCCCCTACTCGTACTCTCTATCTCTCAAAAATAAATAAACATTTAAAAAATTAAAAAAAAAAAAAAAAAAAAAGAAGTAACCGTGGTAAGAATCTGCAGTGAACACTGAACTCAGAGGGACCTCCTGGCATAACAGTGACCTTCTTGCCCCAAGCCCCAGGTGCTTGCAGCATCTTTTCTGATTCAGCCATCACCACGGACTCACCCTCTAACTAAAGCAAAACTCTTGATTGCCTTACACCCAAGTTCCCCACCTGCAATGTGGAACAATGGTAACCACTCCCAACTCAGGAATAAAGAACTGCAGGCTGCCCTGTGAAAGAGTCATTATTTCAGTGGTAAGGATTCCTCTATTACTCTCATGGTTTTAACTCATGAAACTCAGAATGCATCATATGACTTGGGATTAGTAAATTCCCCTCCCAACATCTTTGGGAGACACAATACAATTGTTCCATATAACTGTTCCTTTATACAGAAAAGAAGTTACTTACTCCATAACATACAATGAATCTATGGGGAAAAAATTTTTAATAAAAATATCTTTAGCATTTTCTTCTGTCCTCCTTTCAAAGTGTGGGATACCCATTGAATTGAATGGGCAAGCAATTACTCTGGTATTAGTCCTCTCTCCTAAGTCTTCTTTAAGTTTTATCATAAGGAAAGAAATTCCCAAAGCACAATTTGTACACAGAAAGAATCAAATCTCAACTCCAAAACTGAAAATCTAATAGCCAAAAATTAAATTCATAAGTTTTATTTAAAAAAAAAAAAGACCTGCAAAATTGCTCTTCCCCTCCCCTCAACAAATTCAGTACCCAACGCTTCCCTATAAATAGTTGTCAATAAACACAACTGCTGCAAATGTATTCAGTAAATGTTAAGGTCAAAGGCCTTCACTGTTTATTGCCTTGTAAACTCAAAGACAAGTGAATTTATTGCTTGAATGAGTTTCAGGGTATTGGCCTTCATAAAAGTTCTGAATCCCAGGTACAAAATGCTCCATCAACTCACACCAAAGCTATTCTGCACAGAACTTAGAGACCGCCCACCTTTGGATTCATAATTCAAACACGTCTTGGAAAGTGTATTGTTTGCCATGTTGCGTAGATCCCCATGGATTAGTGCTGAACCGTGCCTGTCATTATTACAAGAACTTGCTTCAACCAAACTATAAATTGCTGCTACTTCTAAAACAATATTACATATTAGCCTACTACTAAACTCTCCAAAATATAATAAGGAAAATGTCAAGAATGACAGAGTTTATCTTTTTTCTCTAATTTTCACACAAGAAGACCTATAATCTCCTTGATATAAACTTTGTCAAATTTAATAGAAAAGAACATTTCATATCAGATCACGTAGATCTGTATGGACTATTTCAGATAATTAAATTTTTATACTATTCGAAAACTAATTTTTATTTATTTATTTATTTATTTATTTATTTATTTATTTTTTTTTTAGAGAGAGAGAGAGACAGACCGTGATCAGGGAAGGGGCAGAGAGAAAGGGAGACACAGAATCTGAAGCAGGCTCCAGGCTCTGAGCTGTCAGCACAGAGCCCGACAGGGGGCTCAAACCCACAAACCGTTAGATCATGACCTGAGCCGAAGTTGGACGTTTAACCGCCTAAGCCACCCAGGTGCCCCTACTTTTTATTTTTTTAAGTAATCCAAACACCCAACGCGGTGCTCAAACTCATGACCTCGAGACCAAGAGTCGCACACTCTTCTGCCTGAGCCAGCCAGGCACCCCAAAACCTCATTTTTCTAATCGTTCTGTCATTTGGCAAGCTTTACAAATAAGTATGTATGCCTAGTAGCAGTAGCAAAAGGAGAGATCATAAGACAGTTATTAACTGTTGTTGCTTTTAGACATCCCCATAAGATAGGTGCCTGGGTGGCTCAGTCTGTTGAGCATCAGACTCTTGCTTTCAGCTTAGGTTATGATCCCAGGGTCATGGGATCGAGCCCTGCATTGGGCTCTGGGCTGAGCACGGAGCCTACTTAAGATTCTCTTTCTTTCCCTCTGCCCCTCTCCCCCGTTCACACTCTCTCTCAAATTAAAAAAAAAAAATTATTTTAATTTGGAAAAAAAGGAATCCCCATAAGAGTTATGAGAAAATTCATATTTATTGTTTTAATATAATTGAATAATTATTTATACATTTCACTGATCTGTGTTAATATTTTTCTTATGATACAGATATTTTAATATTAAATTTATTTCTATAAATAAATCTAGACTCTGGGCTCTAGGACCATTGGGCATTACCATCTTGAGTGAGGACCAAAGCAATGTAATATACAAAGGCTATGGTGTTAATATCAGAAATGCAATATTTATCATGAAGTTTAAAAGAAAATATCAAACTCAAATGGTAAAATAAAATTATCCTAGACTTCTGATACTTTTTCTGCCATGATGGCTATAGTCTCAGTCTCCAAAGAGTGTTGCTGAAATCATACCTCATATAAAACTGAATTAAAATAACATTAAATATCTTCCAACTGTCAAAATGTAGAGTGTTTTAAAATGTCACACACACACTAATCCCACTACAAAATTCAAGTCTGGGCTTAATGTTGGATTATGTCATTTTTTGACATTACCCAGGGAAGAGTTGTATTCTTAATCTATTTGCTCATTCATGTGAAATACTGGATTATATCACTTTTGTCCTTGATAAATTCCTTTTATCCTAACAAACATTAAACCACTCTCCAATATTCTCCAAAGCATGGTCATAATCAGGAGTTTCTTCACTGTATAAGATCATAAGATATTAAGGTACATTCTTTTTATCAAATTGGCTGTATGAAACTTAAACATATTATGATGACTTATAAACTGTCCTATGCAAAAAAGATATGCATTCTTTAAGAAATATTGATTAAATATCTACCTTGAGAATATCTGGTACTGAGATGATTAAGACAGGAGCCCAGCTCTCAAGGAATTGAGAGACCACCAGGGTGGGGAGTCTGGTGTGTAAACACATGATTACATGGCAACAACAGATACTTAAATGACTGAAGAGTTTAGAGGTGGGAAGGCAAAGCAGGAAGTGATAACTGCCTCTACACCTTTTTTCAAAAGATTTAAGCCCCATCTCCCCATATAATGAATTGAAATTCAAATTATTTTCATGCATAAAAACTCTATTCACCTGGGAAAAGACAAAAATAATATACATATCTACAAGACCTGTTTACAGTTCTAGAGTCACTATACAAGCTGAAATGGATCATCTTTTAGAAGAATATACCTCCTAGAAGGCAGCATGAAAATTCTACTCCAGTTACTCTTAAAAATGGTTTATGTGTTGGGCATTTATTCCAGAGATATGAAAAACAATGTTTACACAAAATCCATATACAAATGTTCACAGATGCTTTCTTTATTCATAACAATCCAAAACTGGAAATAGCACAGATGTCCTTCAACAAGTGAACTGTTAAACAAATTGTGGCTCATCAATACCATGGAATATGATTGGCAATAGAAAGGAAGAAACTATTGATACAAACAACTTGGATGAATCTCCAAGGAAATTCTTCTCCCCGGGGAATAACACTGAGGGGCAGGGGGAGGGACAGCAGTGATAAAAGGTTACACACTATATGATGCCATGTACATAACATTTTTGAAATGATAGAATTTTAAAAATAGGGGACCGATTAATGGTTGCCAGGAGCTAAGGAATTGGGAGGGGAGTGGTTAATAAATAATAAAGAGCAAGACAAGAGATCCTGGTGGTGATGGAAGCATTCAGCGTCTTGATTGTGGTGGTGGATATGTCAACCTATGTAAGTGAGAAAACTGTACAGGACTAAGCTGTATACACACACGTGCGTGGGAACACGTACAAAGTAAAACTTAAGAAATCTGAACACGATCAGTGGATTGTATCAAAGTCAATATTCTGACTATGACATATACTAGGGTTTTACAAAATGTTACCCCTGGGGGAAACTGGGCTAAGTGTATGCTGGCTCTTTCTGCTATTTCTTATGACCGCATGTGAATCTACAATTATTTCAGTAAAAATGTTCAAAAATTTTAAAAAATTTGTATTTTTTAAAATTAAAAAAATATTTTTTTTAATGTTTTTATTTTTGAGACAGAGAGAGACAGAGCATGAGCATGGGAGGGGCAGAGAGAGAGGGAGACACAGAATCTGAAGCAGGCTCCAGGCTCCGAGCTGTCAACACAGAGCCTGATGCGGGGCTCGAACTCATGAACCGCGAGATCATGACCTGAGCCAAAGTCAGACGCTTCACCGACTGAGCCACCAAGGTGCCCCCAAAAATTTATATTTTAAATTAAGAGTTATATGTTTGCAATATATTATTAAACGGTATGGACACAATGTGGGAGACTCCACTATCATGCACAACGTTAACATAAAAGGAAGAGCACCAACTATGATCTCTCTAGACTCCTCAAAAACACACCTTACACAGAACTGAATTATTCAGGAATACAAGGATCCTACCTTATGGTACTTCTAGACTGTGTCTGAATACCACTGGTAAATCTGACCTGGATTTTTCCAATCAGCCTCTAAAGGACTATTCCTCATTGATGAATTTTGCTGCAGGGCAGTGAGGCAGGTGAATTTAATTCTCAATCCATTTTGATAGCCACTATAATAAAAGAATCCTCATTAACTAATTTACTGCCTAGTACATTCTAGCTTTCAATTTTCAAAATGAGACTAAACCTAAGATATTGCAGAACATAAAGGCTTCAGTAGAACTAAAGTGGCCTGCATCTAGAAATATGTTAATTATCTGATGCTGAAACCATGGAAAGGATTAGAGGGATTCAGAGGCAGTTTGCTGAAAACTTCCTTTTTGCCTGGTCCATGAGGGGGGCTCAGATACTAGTAAGGCACTTCTCTCTCTCCCTCCCTCCCTCCCTCTCCCTCCGTCTCTCTCTCTCTCTCTCTCTCTCTCTCTCTCTCTCTCTCTCTCTGTGTGTGCATGTGTGTGTGTGTGTGTGTGTGTGTGTGTGTGTGTCTCATCCCCTCAGGCTCTTCAGGATCTAAGGCACTTTTGATAAAGATTGTCCATATGATCAAGGCATTGATTATACCTGTGTCTTTCAGCACAGGTAGGAATGTATTTCAGATAATACAATTCCGCGTTTGAAAAGTGATCCATAGTCTTTCAAGTAAAAAATGTTTCTACAGAAACACTCTTTAGAATAAAGCCTCCTAAGAAGCAAAAAGGCCTTTAATGTATAGAGGCTCTTATTCACCCTAAGTCCATGAAAAATCATGCTGTGCTGACCATTTATTGACATAACCAAAAAGAGGTATGTTTCTCTATGAACCAAGGGAGGAAAGATAGGACAAAAAAACACCGTGGATAAAAGGCTCCAATTCCAGCCTTACTATCATGGCCTGTAAGATGAAGGGGCCTTTGTTTATAGACAGCATGTATAAGGAAGGCAAAAGCACAATTCAGAACCAGAAGGTGCTTGGGTGACTCTGGGAGCATGACTCAATCTGACTTTATTTCCTAAACATCAAAATGGAAATCATGATTCCTCCTTTACCAAGTTTACCAGACTGTTCTAAGAATCCAAGGAGAAAGCATATACAAAGATGCTTTACATTTTTAAAGCACTGCACAAAGATAAGGGATCATTATTAATAGTCTAAAGAGATGTCTACAATTAGAAAGTCAACTGAATATTCCCTAACTTAAATCCTGAAGAGTGCTCCTAAATCAAAACATTACCTGAATATCTGTTGATAAGAAGAAAAAAAATACAGAAAGAGTATTTCATTGTTGAACCAATCTCCTTTGAGAACTCATGGCTGACGTAGAATTTTACTAGGTGCATTAGGTGATAGAAAAAAAATTATCTAGGATAATCATGAAATAATTTGGTCTAATGAAAGTTAATAGTCAAAGCAAGATTTCTGAAAGGATACCTGTTTAAGTCATTGATTAGGTTGCTCTTATCCGATTGTAGGGAAATCCCACCATTTGCTATGAGATTGCAAGGGCTGATGGTCCTGCTGTACATTTGAGAAATGTTGAGACCAAAGGGAATCAAGTCTCATCACTTTAATACATACAGGCGGATCTCACATAATTAATGCCAGCACACCTGATGCCAGGAAACATCCAACAGGGATGACACGTCTATGGGCAGCCCAGGATCTCGGCCAGATTGAGAAAAACGGCAAAGATAAAAGCACTTCTTTGGGCTCATTTGGATTCCCTGCAAATTCGGACCAAGTCTTCAGATCTGCCCATTGGCTTGGCTGAACACAGTGACTAGGCAACACTGCCTTCCAGTGGCAGCAATATGTTTTAAAAATCAAAAACCACACAGTGTATATAGTATTTTGACTACATAGTACCTGTGTGCCCTGGGGCTCAAGGAAACACCAAAAGATTATTTTCAAAGCTTTGGTATAGGCACTAATTAAAATTCCACTATTAGTAATACTCTTTCTTAGTACTTGTTGAAAAAATTCAAAGCACCTACCTCCCTTTTGTGGATGGGAATCCCACTCAAAGCAATTATGTTGTTCAAATAACGTCACAGAAGAACTCTGAACTGACGCAAGTGTGGCAATCCTGTATCCCATCATCAAAAGTATGCTCAGTAGCCAGTGATTCCACACATAGCAAAATCAAACCAATGTTTTGCAAAGTGGTTATTCAAAGCTGCTTGTGAACTTACGAAAATTCTAATTTTTCCCTGATTAAAACCAGTCCACCCATTCCTTTCTTACATTTAAGTTCTCCAAAACACCTAACACAGTATTAATGATATTCTTATCCTTGAGAAATAATTATGGTGTTTCACTTTTTAAAAGCCTATGCTAACAATCTGGCCACTCTTACTCTGTCTTAGCCCAAAAATATCTTCTCTAATTACCCTCCATTCTGTGTCCTCCAGTCCTGCTGGCCTGTCTGAAATCTCTCAGGGAGTTGATGGGATTTATCCCCTTTATTTTTATCTATGGCCTAATTGTCACCTTCCCTGTCTGTCTCATGGCAGGGCTTCTGTCTCTTGGAATCCACAACTCTAGTGCCCACATTCTTTCTTCCTGAGCTGCTGTTACCACGTAAACATCTCCAGAATTTATGTTTCTAAGGAATCTGAGTAATTATACCAAAAGAAACCGGGACATTTCCCAAAAGGCCTGCCTGGCTGCGGATAATTAGAATAGTGATGCCAACACTGTAAAGGCCTCATATATCTGAAAGCACTTCTTGAAAGTTTTCTCCCTGATAATCCCAACATCCTTGAGAGCTGAGCAGCCTAATATCATACCAGCTGGAGCTAGCAACGAAGACAAACAGAAGTTTTACAAATGTCTCAGAACCAGGGATTAGTCAAATGCAGTAAATCATTCTGTGGCATACTATGCAACCATTAAAATAATGATTTGGATAAATGTTTACTGAGATCGAAAGATGGCAATAATATCCCATTAAGGAGACAAAAAAAAAGGTCACCACTTTAAATATACAACATGTTTTAGAAAGTGTGCGCGCGCGCGCGCGCACGTTTGTGTGTGTGTACAGAGGCACCATAATCTAAAGCTACCCACATACACTTCCTATGAGCCCTCCTTCACATCAGATACTCCCAAATTAAAAAAAAAAAAAAAATCCAAGTAAAATCATTTCTTGGATTTTTTTAAAGGCTAGAAAGCCTAGAGACAAGGTCTCTAGTGGTGTACTGGTAAATGTTAAACAACTTGTTCTTCAGGGGGAAAGATCTGATTTTTGGCAGTTGAAATTGTCAATTTCCATGGTATAAATACTCTCAACATGATCAGTTTTGTTTTCTTTTAAGAGAGAATGTGAGTTGGGGAGGGCCCAAGGAGGCTCTGCCATGAGCATCGAACACAGGGGCTCCATCTCACCACCATAAGTTCATGACCTGAGCCAAAATGAGGAGTCGGGTGCTTAACCAACTGAGCCATCCAGGCACTCCTCAACGTGATCAGTTTAAAACTACCAACTTGATGGGGCTCATGATCTCTAGGTTGTGGGATCGAGCCCCTGCTCGGGCTTAAGAACTGACAGCATGGAGACTGCTTGGGATTCTCTCTCTCTCTCTCTCTCTCTCTCTCTCTCTCTCTCTCTCTCTCTTTCTCTGCCCACCACACCCCCCCCCCACAATCATGTTTTCTCTCTCTCTCTCTCTCAATAAATGGGTGAACTTGAAAAAAAATAAAAATAGAAAAAATATAAAACTACCAACTTGATGTTACTAAATGCAGTATTGGATAGAGATGCTCACAATAGGCTCAACCTCCCTCAGAAACCCACACCAACCAGCTCCAGCACCACCGCCCAGCCCCTACCTGCAAACACTGTAATCTGTAGCCCACCCTTGCAGAGAATAAACAATAGAATGTAGGTTTTAAGTGACTTCTATTTTTCTCTTATTGATCTTTATGGTCTACTTTTTTGACAAAGACCAAGTAGTGGCCTGTGTTGTTTTTTACTTATTCAAATTTAAGAAGAAATTATGTTTCTTTCATTACCTTGAAGTGGAGAAGATCTTTGTAACCATGTCATAAGACCTAGAAGCCATAAAGAAATTCGATAAATTTACATAAAAATAATAGCTTTTGCATGGCATGGCAAGAAGCTTTCATAAGCAAAGTTGAAATACAAATGACCAACTGGTAAGAAAAAATTTGCAATTTGCTTCTCAGAAACATCACCTACTCTAGTAGAAACATTTCCCAACTGACAACCTGGTAAGTAATGGTTTGGACAGTTCAAAAAGAAAAGAAGAAATGGCTCTTAGATAGCTTCCCCCCCCCCCCACCCACTCACAATAAGAGAAAGGCAATTTAAAATGTATTTAACCTACCAGACTGATAAAGTTTCAAAAATTTTGAATGCACATTGTGAGTGAGGCTGTGGTGGACATTTAAACTGGTACAAATTCTGTAAGTACTAAGTAGTCTGAATCATGACCCCACAAAGATGCCCACATGCTAACCCAGAACCTGTGACTATGTCACCTTACATGGAAAAAGGGACTTTGTAGGTATGATTAAGGTTATGGATCTTGAAATGGACAGATTATCCTGAGTTATCCAGGTGGGCCCAATATAAACACAAGAATCCTTATAAAAGAGGGGCTGGAGGGTCAGAGTCAGAGACAATGTGATGATGAAAGCAAGGGTCAGAGAAAAGGAGATTTGAAGATACCACACTTCTGGCCTTAAACATGGAGGAGGGAAGGGGCGCCTTGGTTGCTTAGTCAGTGAAGTGACTTTGGCTCAGGAAATGATCTCAACGTTCATTGGTTCCAGCCCCTCATCGAGCTCCACACTGACAATATAGAGCCTGCTATGGATTCTCTCTCTCTCCCTCTCTCTCTGCCCCTTCCCTGCTCTCTCTCTCTCTCTCAAAAATAAATGAGTAAAAACTTAAAAAAAAAAAAAAAAAGATGGAGGAGGAGGCCACGAGCCAAGGAATGCAAGCAGTCTCTAGAAGCCAGAAAGGGCAAAGAGATAGATTCTGCTATCGTGCCTCCAGCAGGAACACAGCCCCTGTCAGCACCATGATCTTAAGACTTCTGGCCTACAAAACTATAAGATAATAATTTTGTGTTGTTTTAAGCCACCACATTTGTGGTAATTTGCTACAGCAGCAATAGGAAGCTAATAGAGCAATTTGGAAAATTATAAACGCATGTACTCTTTGGCCCAATGACTCCACATCTAGAAATTTAGCTAAAGATATATTCACATACACACAAAATGATGCATGTCCCACATTGTTTGTCACAACAAACATTTGGAACCCATGTACGTATCCATCAAAGAGAGGCTGATTAAATAATATAATACACTTATGCAATGTAATATTATGCAGCCATAAAAAATGAATGAGACTTCTTTATATTGTGATATGACTAGATCTCTAAGAGCTAGTAAAGGAAAAAAGATGCTTTTAGTATAATAAGTATAGTGGGTACAGTATGCTAACAATTATATAGAAAAGGAGGGAAATATATGCCTATTTATATATATGTGCATAAATATGACTGGAAGAATAAAAAAGAAATCAATAGTAGTCGTTGCTCATGGGGAAGGGCACTGGATGGCTGGACATTGGAAGGGAAAGGGAAACTTCTTCCTATATACCTTTTATATTTTGTTGAAATCTGTACATGTAAAATAAATAGATTACCTATTCAAGAATTCAAATAAAAACAAAAATACTATAAATTAAACAGAAAAAAATTTATGTAGCTTAACCAGAGTCACCAACCAAGTCAGTAAAGATAAGATGCCTTTACCATCAGTGGGTCTCTGTAGAAACTTTCAATATCTTTGAGGTAGGCAATGCCATGAATTTCATGAATTCATTCTAGAACCTTGGCATTCTGTGTGATGTAAGGAGCAGGATGAGAGAATGAGGTCAAAATTCAGATGGGATGTGAAGAGAAGTCTTTGGGGAGCTACAGCAAAGCTAACTTTACATTGTCCCCAAATGAGGATTTATATTTCCTTTACATCATAGGTGAGGATTCTTTAGAAGTCCTTGCAGAAACCTTGTCCAGTCTCAGAAACCCTATAAGTAGGATTACCAAATTCACAAATAAAACTATAGAACACCCAGCTAAAATTTGAATTTCAGATAAGCAATGAATAATTAAAAATTAAGAATATTTTTAAGACTTTTTAATTTTTAATTATTTACTATTTACCTGAAATTCAAATTTAACTGGGTGTCCCATATTTTATTTGAAAACCCTACCTCTAAGTAACTCCCTTAAAGGCCACGTGGCAGCCATGGGCTAGCAGGTGAGGACAGATGTGCCTACACAGATGTGGATATGGCCACCATCACTCTCCCTTTCATAGACACTGAATACGCCCTTCTGACTGAAAAGAACAGAGGGCTGAACAGGTTTGTATGGTAAGGTATTGCTTTGCCGAGGCAGCATCAGTGGCCAAAGACAAAGGTACAGGGCTCTAGGTTAAGGTAATTCTCTAAGGTCACTTGTGGCCCCAGAATTTCCTGAACATGATGTGTGGAATGCTCCAGAAGAGGTTTGCAATGGGGGTGGGGAGTGTCAGGCAATGCAGAGAAATGTTCTCCCAGCCCAGCTAATAAACGTATTCTTTCCCCCCAAATACCGTTAAAGATGTTTTAAAAAAAAAAAAAAAAATCTTAAAAAAAAAAAAAAACCCTTTAAGCTGACCTCCTGCCAAAGTATACATCAATTATACAGCTTCAGTCAGGCGGATGCTCGAGGAAAGGGGGATAATGTTACACCCAGCTGGGCACTTTGTAGTTAGCACAAATGTAATATAAAGCACAGCAGAGTTCGTCAAGTGTCTGTCTGGATTTTCAGTTTTCATTAGTGCTATAATTAAAACCACATTTTCAGCTCTATTACCTGTAACAAGAAAGGAATGAGAAATGAGGTTGTCAAGGTCAGGCTTTTCCAGCTATTTATACTGAGTATCTGCAGGCCACAAGTTGTTGAATTTGGTGTAAACCAGAGAGACGGCTGAATGTCGCACAAGGACCCATCCTGTGTGGCTTGAAAGGCACGCTTATGAGGTCACTTCCTTTGAATGGCCATGGGGCCACGCATGTCTACTGAGCAGCAGGACCAGGAAGATGGACAGTCGGGCAATCCACTCTCAGCCATGGAGACTGGCCACAGAAGGGGTACTCTCCCATTAAATCAAACTGGTCACACATCTTGAAACAGCCCCGAAGGCAGTCCTCAGACACTCTTGCTGAGGACAAGAATCCTAAAAATCTAAAGGTCATCTTCTTCCTACCTTGAGTGTGAATGTGCAAAAGAGCGCTGGATGGGAATGTAAATGGTGGACCTCTATTATGGCACTCTCCCGCCCGCATACATTTCCCAGAGGCCTCGCTACGGGCAGCAAATCCCGTTGGCCTGGCTTTCAAAACACATCTAGAACCCAGCCTCTTCTCACTGCCATCTGGTCCACAGCGCCATCATCTCCCCTCTGAGTCCTGGCCAGGCCTCCCTGCGTCTGCCTCATACTCCCTGCTACGATCTGAATGTTCATGTCCCTCCAAATTCATTTGTTGGAATGCTAACCCCCAAGGTGATGGTCTTAGGAGGTGGGGCCCTCTGGAAGGTAGTTAGGTCATGAAAGCAGAGCCGTCAGGAAGGGATTAATGCCTCTATAAAAAAGACTCCAGAGAGTTCCTTCACCCCTTCTACTATGTGAAAACACAGCAAGAAGTCAGCCATCTATGAACCAGAAAGCACTCCTCACCAGACACCAAATCTGCCAGCGCCTTGATGTTGGATTTCCCGGCCTCCAAAACTCAGAAATTTCTCAGCCAACCCAGTCTATGGTATTTTGTTCTGTTAGCCCAAATGGACTAAGACAGTCCCCCACACCCAGGCACACACACACCCTATAGTCTTTTCTCAAGAGAGCAGCCAGATCATGTCACTCCTTTACACAAATCCTATGGTGGCTTCCAGCCCTCTCAGAGTAGAACCTGCAGCCCTCACAGTGGTCTTCAAGGCCCCCATCCCTCTGGCCTACTGTTACTTCTCTAATTGCACCTCCCATCACTCTCCCTCTCTCGCTTCATTCCAGGCACACTCCTTCCTCAGGGCCTTTGCACTTGCTGTCCCCTGAGCCCAGAATTCTTTCCTCCTGTTATCTATAGGATATGATCTATATATATAATCTATGTCTTTACTCAAAAAGCACTGTTTCTTCCAGTGAGGCATTCCTTTACCACTCCAGTTCATAATGTAAACCACCAGCACACCCCCCCTGCTCTGCCAACCACAGCATTCCCTATTTCCCTTCTTGCCTTTATTTTTCTCCATGGCACTTACACCATCTGATATTATTTACTTATTTTCTTTAACTATCAGTCTCTCTTCACTTCCCAGAATGCAAATTTCTTGAGAAAAGCGATTTTTGTCTGTGTTTATTCACCACTGTATCCTCAGTTGTTGAAAAGGGCTTGGCACATAATAGACATTCAACAAATGTTTGTTAAATGAATGAATGGATCCAGAAGTCACATAGATCAATGGAACAGAATAGAGAGTCCAGAAATAAACTCACGCTTATATGGTCAATTAATCTACAACAAAGGAGGGGCACCTGGGTGGCTCAGTTAGTTAAGCGTGTGACTTCAGCTCAGGTCCTCATCTCACAGTTCGTGGGTTTGAGGCCTGCATCAGGCTCTGTGCAGACACTCAGAACCTGGAGCCTGCTTCATATTCTATATCTCCCTCTCTCTCCGCCCTCTCTCTCTCTCTCTCAAAAATAAATAAACATTTGGGGCGCCTGGGTGCACTGACTTCAGCTCAGGTCATGATATCACAGTTAATGAGTTCGAGTCCCGCATTAGGCGCTGTGCTGACAGTGCCTGGAACCTGCTTCAAATTCTGTGTCTCCCTCTCTCTCTGCCCCTCCCCTGCTCATGCTCTGTCTCTGTCTCTCTCTCTCAAAAACAAACACTTTTTAAAAATTTAATAAACATTTAATTTTTTTTTAAATCTACAACAAAGGAGGCAAGAATATACAATAAGGAAAAGACAGTTTCTTCAAGAAATGGTGCTGGGAAAACTGGACAGCTACATGCAAAAAGAATGAAACTGAACCACTTTCTCACACCATACACAAAAATAAATTCCAAATGGTTTAAAGACCTAAATGTAATGGGAATGCAAGCTGGTCCAGCCACTCTGGAAAACAGTCTGGAGGTTCCTCAAAAAACTAAAAATAGAACTGCCCTACGACACAGCAATTGCAGTACTAAGGCATTTATCCAAGGGATACAGGTATGCTGTTTTGAAGGGACACATGCACCCCCATGTTTATAGCAACACTATCAACAATAGCCAAAGTATAGAAAGAGCCCAAATGCCCATCGATGGATGAATGGATAAAGAAGATGTGGTATACACACACACACACACACACACACACACACACACACACACACAATGGAGTATTACTCTGCAATCAAAAAGAATGAAATCTTGCCATTTGCAACTATGTGGATGGAACTGGAGGGTATTATGCTAAGTGAAATTAGCCAGTCAGAGAAGGGCAAAAATCATAAGAATTCCTCATATGAGGACTTTAAGAGACAAAACAGATGAACATAATGGAAGAGAAACAAAAATAATATAAAAACAGGGAGGGAGACAAAACAGAAGAGACCCATAAATATGGAGAACAAACTGAGGATTGCTGGAGGGGTTGTGGGAGGGGGGATAGGCTAAATGGGTAAGGGGCACTAAGGAATCTACTCCTGAAATCATTGCTTCACTATATGCTAATTTGGATGTAAATTTTTAAAAATAAAAAATAAAACAAGAAATTTTAAAAATCATAAAAAAAAAAGATAACACATTTGTGTACCTCAAATCCAACAAAAAAAAGACCTAAATGTGAGATGTGAAACCATCAAACCCCTGGAAGAGAACATAGGTAGTAATTCCTCTGACATCAGCCATAGAAACATTTTTTCCTAGGGATGTCTCCTGAGGCAAGGGAAACAAAAGCACAATTAAACTATTGGGACTACATCAAGATAAAATTCCTTTGACAGTGAAGGAAACCATCAACAAAATGAGAAGGCAACCTACTGAAATGGGAGAAGATACTTGCAAATGATATATCCAACAAAGGGTTAATATCCAAACTTATACAACTGAACACCAAAAAACCCAAACAACTTAACTAAAAAATAGGCAGAGGACCTGAATAGACATTTCTCCAAAGAAGACACACAGTTGGCAAACAGACACATGAAAAGATACTCATCAGTAATCATCAGGGAAATGCAAATCAAAACCACAATGAGATATCATCTTACACCTATCAGAATGGCTGGAATCAAAAAGACAAGAAATAACAAGTGTTGATGAGGATGTGGAGAAAAAAGGAACCCTCATGCATTTTTGGTGGGAATGCAAACTGGTACAGCCACTGTGGAAAACAGTATGGAGGTTCTTCAGAAACTTAAAAATAGAGGGGTGCCTGGGTGGCTCAGTTGGTTAAACGTCTGACTTCGGCTCAGGTCATGGTCTCGCGGTTCATGTATTCAAGGCCCACAATGGGCTCTGTGCTGACAGCTCAGAGCCTGGACCCTGCTTCGGATTCTGTGTCTCCCTCTCTCTCTGCCCCCTCCACCACTCGCCCTCTGTCTCTCTCTCAAAAATAAATAAACATTAAAAAAAATTTTCTTAATAGAATTACCATATGATCCAGTAATTCCACTACTGGGCATTTACCCAAAGAAAATGAGAACACTAATTTGAAAAGATACATGCACCCCTATGTTTATTGCAGCATTATTTACGACAACCAAGATATGGAAGCAACCCAAATATCCACTGACAGATGAGTGAATTCAGATGTGGTCACAAAAAAAAAAAAAAAAAAAAAAAAAGATGTGTGATATCCATCTATCACATCTTTTTATATATTTCTATTTATATATTTTTTATTTATATATACTATATTACATATTATTTTTATTTATTTTTTAACTTTTTAAATGTTTATTCATTTTTGAGAGACAGAGAGAGACAGAGAACAAGCAGGGGAGGGGCAGTGAGAGAGGGAGACACAGAAGCTGAAGCAGGCTCCAAGCTCTGAGCTGTCAGCACAAAGCCCAACTCAGGGCTTGAACCCACTAACCGGGAGATCATGACCTGAGCTGAAGTCAGACACTTAACCAACTAAGCCACTCAGGTGTCCCTTATTTTTATTTATATATATATACATATACACAATGTATATATGTATGTATACATTTACGGGTATATATATAAATAAATATATTTATATATTTAAATATATAAATGTATATATATAATATATATAAAGATGTATATATTTACACACATGTACACACACGATGGAATATTATTCAGCCATAAAAAAGAATGAGATATTGCCATTTGCGACCACAGTGGATGAACCTAGAGGGTATAAAGTTAAGTAAGTCAGACAAAGACAAATACCGGATAATCTCACTTATATGTGGAACACTGGAAACAAAATAAATGAACAAAGAAAAAAAGAAACAAAACAATAGACTCTTAAATATAGAGAACTAGTGGTTGCCAGACAAAAGGTGTGTGGGAGGATGGGTGAAATAGAAGAGGGGAATTAAGAGTACATTTATTGTGATTGGCATTCACTGAGTAATGTATAGAATTGTTGAACCATTAACATAACACTGTATGTTAATTCTACTTCAATTTAAAAAAAAAAGATCCAGAGGTGGCTCAAGTCAATACCAAGTAGGCTCTCTCTGGGTGAGTGATCAGTAGGTCCCAGAGGCCCACCCGGTAGAAAGTGTAGGAACCACCTGCTCATGGACCCTCTAAACCAAAGATGGGTCTCAAGCAAGTACTTGTTCTCTGGGTAAATCTCACAATGCTGAGACACATCCTTACCCATCACGACCAC
The DNA here is from genome assembly GCF_027475565.1 of Acinonyx jubatus. Taxonomy (NCBI): domain Eukaryota; kingdom Metazoa; phylum Chordata; class Mammalia; order Carnivora; family Felidae; genus Acinonyx; species Acinonyx jubatus. The sequence goes on from NC_069386.1 coordinate 99,778,880, forward strand.
CCATGATAATACCTTACCACGTAGGAGCTATATTCCCCTCACTATGTGGGAGATGGAACGTTCACAAATACTGCCCCCGCCCCCTGCATTCCAGCCCAGGCCCTGAGCAGGTTGAACCCAAGCACCAAATACCCAGTTTTGATGGTTAATCTTATAAACCCAACTTGGCTGGACTCAAACATTATTCTGGATTTTCTATGAGGGTGTTTTGGGATGGGATTAACATTTAAACTGGTGGACTTTGAGCCAAGCAGATTTCCCTCCCTAATGTGGGTGGGCCTTATCCAATCAGTCAAAGGCCTGACTGGACCAAAGACCTACCTCCCCTGAGCAAGAGGGAACTTTTCAACAGATAGCTTTCAAACTTGAACTGCAGAATTGGCTCATGCCTGCATCTCCAGCCTTCCAGCCCACCCTGCAGATTCTATTTAAAAAAAAAAAAAACTTGTCATATATATATATATATATATATATATATATATATATATATATATGGGTTGTGTGTGTGTGTGTGTGTGTGTGTGTGTGTCCTATTGGTCCTGTTTCTCTGGAGAACCCTAATACACCACCTAAGCTGTTAGAGGCATTTCTCCTGGGGATCAGCCTTCCTGCAGTAAAACACTCTCTTCCAAGTGCCAGCTTCTGTGGAAGCACAATCTGCTGTCACTGACAGGAATTCTTCCCTCCTTCCATGTACCAATGCTTACATAGCCCCTAGGGGTGCCAAAGGACACTAGCTGGTCACTTCCCTAGCCCAAAGGACGGACAGCGAAGAATCCCATAAGAAAGACTGCTGCTCTAGTGCTCTGCTAACCGCAGAAATCTTTATTTATGATGTCATCGTTGTGAAGAATCTTACCAGTGCAACAATATGAATTCATGTATCACATGCCAACATGACACCAGTACCTTGAACAAACACATGGCTGACACCTAAGAAGCTGAATAGAATTGGTTAAGAAAGTGAGCCCTAAAGGCTGACTCCAGGATTTGAGTCTCTGCTCCATCATAAACCAGCTGAGTAATGTGTGTCCATTCCCTAAGCCTCACTGTTCCCATCTTCAAAATGGGATAATAATAGTAGTGCCTATCTCACAAGGTTGTAAGAAGACCATTGTAATAAGTGAAAAAGATGTAAGTAGCACACACATCCCCATGCTTGGCACATGTTCCCTGGATGTTACTATTATTATTGCCATGGTATGATCCTAGCCCTTGAAGAGTTTTCTAGAAGCCCAACATAGCACTTGGTTGAATGGGATTAAATCAGTCACAACTGTGGGTTGCAAGTAAAGGACAGAAAATACTTGGGGAAGATCTGGAGACCAAAGAACTGTTACTGGAAATATAATGGATAGGAAGATGTTGCACAGAAACTTGGAAGCTTTGAATTGGAACAGCTCTTAGAGGTCATCCTGCCCAGCAACGCAGAACCCTCGTTGATACACTCCCACCATACGAGGCTGAGCCCACTTCAGGGCCAGTCCGACTGAATTGGAAAGAAACTCTACAAGTTAGTCATGGATTATGAGAATAAACAATAAGCAAGTAAACAAACAAATGCACATGTGCCAGGAAGAAAACAAACAGGGTGCTTTAATGGTTCAAAAGAGGAGGGTATGAATTATTCAGAATAGACAAATCCCCAGAGACAGGAGGTAGATTAGTGAATGCCAGGCACTGTGAGGAATGGGAGTGGGGAGAGACTTCATAATGGCGGGGGTTCTTTTAAGGGTAATGGAAATGCTCTGAGGTTACATCGTGGTGATAATTAATTGTACAATCTTCTGAATATACTAAAACCTACTGAATTGTGCACTTTAAAATGGTGACTTCTATGCTATGTAAAACATTGTCATGTGAATCATAACACAACTTAAATTTTTCTAATTAAAAAAACTAGATGTGCAGAGGCCTATTTTAGCTAGGGCTCACAAAGAAAGCCTCTCTGAGGAATTGATACGAAGCAAGGGACTGAGAAATGGGAAGGGGCTGGCCACAGAAAGACGTGTGGACAGGCTCACTGAGCAGACGCAGGAGAAGATGCAGAGGGCACTGAGTGTGGACCAGCTAGGCATAAACTGTTTCAGATTTAGCCTGGAAGGCAGGGAGGGAGGTGAGGGAGAGACAGAATGTTGATGGTGGGGAGAGGCTCTATACAAAAGGCATTGGTGGGCACAGTAAGAAGTGGGGTTCATTGTAAATGAGATCAGAAACCACTGAAGGCTTTTATGCAGAGGGGTGCCCTGTTCCAACTGCCATTTTTGAAAGACCAGTTACATCTCCCTGCACACACAGCACCAGTTACCGAGGGGCAGGACCACCGCAAGGTATAAAACATTAAAAAGGCTCATTCTCACTGGGTAGGGCTTGCACACTTCTTACAAAACCATCATCAAAAGATGCAAACTAGAAGATAAGTTTATTCACAAGAAATAGACAATTTAGTGTCTATTCCAAAATGCACCTTATTTCCTTCCCCATAAAATATCTAGCAATAAAAGGATATTCTCTCCCCACAACCTGGCTCCTTTTTCTACTGCTGATGGCAGTGCTATTATTAAGACACTCGCGCCCTCTACAGCTATGAGCCTAGATTGCTCCTTACTGCTAAACAACTAATCCCGGAAAAAGGCATTTTTCTAACTCGTGTGACTGAAAGATTACCATCCCCCAAGCCCATGTCACCCATGGCAAGCTAGATCCTCCAACACTGTCCTGAAAACTAGAGACGAATATAAAAAAAGAAGTGAAATCGGCAATTTTCTTGGACAATTATAACGTAAACACAGATTCATCTGTCTGCTCTTTTGGGTAATGTGTTCTCCCTCCATAGACCAAAAGGAAGGTGTGTGTGTGTGTGTGTGTGTGTGTGTGTGTCTAAATGATCTTCCTTTGTTCATCAAAATACTTGGTTTCAAGTCAATGAAAACTATTTGCCATAAAACAATAGAGCAACGAGGTTAAGGGGCTGGCTTTCCCTGGCCAGGGACAGGAGGCCAGGGGAAGAACTGTAATCAAGCAGCTGAACAATGGTACGGACGTGTTTGAAAATGCAATGGACACCCAGAAGGGAGGCCCTGAGTGAAAAAGCAGAAAAATACATGCAAATATGAAAATCTGGTGTGAGATGATTAAAAAAAAACAAAACAAAAACAAAAACAAAAAAAAAGAAGAATATCCGTATAGAGGTACCCAGTGTAGCAGCGGGAAAGGGGATAAGGAAAAACTGTATGACTGGGGTTGATGCTCTTCAACCAGAGCTCAACAGCTCGGAAAATGGGAAAGCACAATTTGTGAAGTGCTCTTGTTGCTCCCTGCATGGTCGACTCTTTGTGCCCAGTATTCTTAGGCAAGGCTATTGGGGAAGGGGAGATGTACCGGGCATCTGGGCACAGCATGTGAGTTCAGACCTGGTCTCCCTCTAAAACTTCCAGGCCACCTTAAGTACCAAGAATAGGGAAATGTCCCTGAGAGCCACAAGAGGCACAGGGGAGGGGGTAGAAAAACAGATTCCATTCTGCAACTCTGCTTTGCACTGACTAACACAGCCATTAAAAAATGAAATCTGTTCACTAGACAAAATATAGTCAAACATTCCTGCGTGCTCCATCCTTTAAACAGATTTAAATATTGGCCTGTCTTCTCTGTGTTTGTTTTGGTTCCCTCAGCCCACATTGAAGTCCACGGGCTCTTTCACTCACTCATCATCTCGCCTCCCGCTGCTTCGGCAGAGAATGAAGTAATAATTCAGCAAGCTGTTCAGGGCTTCCCATCAGCCGGACGGCACAGCGCTGTGTGTTCACAGCTCAGGCATTCGTGGCCTTGAACTCCACAGCCCAGCAAGCCACGGGAGGGACCTTGCTCACACTGACTCTCCCGCCTCAGTGAAGGCAATTTGGGAAGCCAAGAGAGAAAAAGCACTAAAAAAGCACATTAATTTCTCCTCGCTGGGTCTCACATACACTTTCTTATGAGGCTGGATTGTTTGCAGCCCACACTTCAAGTGCACAGTGGTGAGGGGTTCAGAAATAGCTTCGAAAAGAAAGTACAAATATATCTCAGTAAAGTTGGGGAGGGGGAAGAAAAGACGGCTATCCAATAGAGGCTGGTTAATAGATTGCTTAAAAATAAATCACTGATGCTCCTTTCCAGAGAGCAACCTGCTGTGGTCTTTGGAAGGCTCCTTTTGTGTCCTTGCTTTGGCTTCTGCCTGAGCTGAAAGAGCCTGCCAGAGTCCCACTGTTTGCGTCATTACCCAGCTCATCCTTCTCCCTCGGAGCCTGGTATTAATGCACGAGATAGGATGTGCTGGTACCCAGAACTCTCCAGAGTCAAAAGGTTTCCAAGTGCTTCACAGTAACAATTTAGTCATGAATGAATTTTCAAATGTTAGAAAAACATAAGTGTTTGGAAAAAAAGGCAATCCTTCCCCCATCTTAAAACAGAAAGAAGCGGCCTCTGAACTCTTGAAGGTACTACCCAAATCCATGAAATATTATCTTAATTATTGAACACGAGCTCTGTAGGACCCTCAGGCCTAGTGATTTTCTGGAGAAGACTTGATGTCAAAGAAAAAGCTTTCCCCCAATGTAATGTAATGTTTTGTTTTGTTTTGTTTTGTTTTGTTTTGTTTTGTTTTGTTTTGTTTTGTTTTAAATGGACTTTCTGTGTTAATTGCTGACTTAGTTTTGGCGCTGGAAAATCAGACTAGGCACTCCACTCTTTTCACGGGACTAAGTGTTGAACTTTCACATAATGAGCACAAAATAAGGGGACAAGAGGCTGCCTGGAAATCGTTCGAAGCTGTTTCTGAACCATCACGACAGAACTGTGAAGGATGAAAGCAATAATATGGTTAACAATCCCAAAAATGTTAGGATGGGCAAAGTGAGAATGAGCAGGAGAGCCACGAGGAAAACTACATCAGATATTATATTTTGGCTGCTGATTCCTAGCAATAACACTAATAATAATAATAATAATAGTATTCTATTATAATATGACCAATGCACCTTTTAAAGAGAAAATATTTTTACATGTAATATATAGAGAGAAACAGGGAGGAAGCATCATGGAAAACTACACACTGTGGGTAAATGGCATAAACTTGGGAGCAAGATCCAAGAGACTCCCCAGATGCAAAGACCCTGAAAGTCATGCCTGAAACAACCATTGTTGTCATCTTAATTCACTTAGCACGCAGTCAACATGTATGGATAATTCAGCTCCAGCCACCACAGTAGGGACTGACAGAAGTTTCAGGATGCCTTAAATCGAAAGCTTCAAAGGGCAGAAACTCTGACTACCTCGCTCATACAACAGCACAGAACTACAAGAGGTATGGTTTTCACGCCATGTCTTTATTTTCTTATCACTCTCTGCTTCTCGATTTGTTTCCTTGTGGTAGTATGTACATATGTATTTCGCAGATAACGAGAACGAACATTTATTGTTTGCCGGGTGCCAGACACCATCCTAAATGCGGCACACACCCTCAAATTAGGCCCCATGAAGGAGGTGGCATGGTTGCCCCTCTCTTTGCCAGAGGGAAAGGCGCAGAGAGACTCACATTCTCTATCTCTATCCCCCATTCCAGGTGCTGGCAGGAATTACACTTCTGGCCATTTCAAGTTTAAAATCAGTTCTGGAGTTCCTCCTCCCCCTCCTTTCACCCTGAGTGGTCTCCAAGCTCCTGGGGCCCGTGCAGCATCATGACACCTGGAGAAGGCCTCTCGCCACTCATTGCCATCATCTGTCCTGCACCGGCTTCTGCTGAGATGCTTGGCCCTGTTCTGCCCTTGGCTCTGATGGATGACCCTCCAGGCCTGCATTTGCTGAGGGGGCTGAATTCCCATCTGGTCTCCAGCCACACAATACGTATATTCTCACCACGGCTGGTCTCCCTACCAAGAGACCCCTTCAGGCCCACCTGCTCTTGGCTAGCTTCCAAGTCCTTTTCAATGTGAAACTGTGCCTGCTCTCCCATAGCTCATTCCGCCAGGAAACATGGCGGGCCATTGAGGCCCTGTCTGTGTTGACACATTCCGCTGCCTTATCTATACTTCTTCGGGGACATCTCACCAGTGCAGTAGGGAAGCTCCGGAGTCCGCCTTGCTTTCCCAGAGCCCACTCTGAACATAATCACAGTCCCTCTGTCCTCCTATCCCCTTACACAGCTGAGTGTCCTGCTATGCTGCCCCTCCCCCAACACATGCTCTCCAAGGAGGGGGTGGGGGACAGCAGAGTTCCTTTCCCCAGGAACACAGCAGCATCCAATACCTTCATTTCTGCCTCTATCTCCCCCTCCAGGCCATAGCTTTTCACATCTGTGGCTTGTGGGAAAAAAACTAGCTCTTTAAGTACTCTTCACAAATCTTACTTATACCCATAAAATGGTTTTTTAATTTACAGTGAAGGTCAGACACTTGTGTTCTCTACTTTCACACCAACAACCTTTCTCTAAAGTGATGGTGAATAATGTTGCGTGCCCCTGGCTCTGGGCAGGGCCTCCATATAAAAATGAGGAAGTTCAATGAAGCATAGGGGAGGAAGGTGCACACAAGTTATGGCCCCAAGATACCATGCCCCCATAGAACCACTGGGAGAAAAGCTTAACAAGCGATAGAGACTTTGGAAGGCATCCATGCCCTCTAAAACAAAGATCAAAACATCTCATTGAACTAGAAAGGCTACAGATTATATGATTTTATTTATACGACATCCTTGCAAAAGCAAAACTAGAAAGACAAAGAAACGATCATAACCATACAATGGAATATTATTTGGCCACAAAAAGGGAGGAAGTATTGATATGTGCTACAAACAGCATGAACAGCCAAAATATTATGCTAATTGAAAGAAGCCAGACACAAAAGGTCATATGTTGTATGATTCCATTTATATTAAGTATCCAGAATAGATGAATCCATAGAAACATAATGTAGAGTGGTGGGTGCCAGGGGCTGGGGGTGGAAGAGAATGGGAGAGAAAACTGTAAGGAGTCTTGCTTTGGAGTAATGGAAATGTTTTGGAACTAGACAGAGGTAGTGGCTGCACTATGTTATGAATAGTAAAGTGCCAGTAAATTAAAATAGTTAATACCACTTTATGTGTATCTCACCTCAATAAATGGTTTAAAAACAAACAAACAATAAAATATCAGTGGTCAAGGGGGAGGCCTGACTACAAAGGGGCACAGGGATATTTCAGGAGGCAACCAAACTGTTCTTGTACCTTGAGCATGTGGTGGTCACACAGCTGTCTACATTTGTCAAGGCGTGCAGAGCTGTGTACTGAAAGGGTGTGCATCACTGTATGTAAATTACCTTAATTTTAAAATGGGGAAAGAGAGTTCTCCAACATCTAGAAAATAAATAAATGTGTTGACTAAAATCTGTCACAGATAATTTTGCTAGAGAATGCTCCATAGAAAGGACCATAGGAAATACTTTCTACAATTCCATGCTCATGAAACAAAAAATACACTTGGTACTAGAGGATGGAATTTATACTGGCAACTTCTCATCATCACGTCAGTCACTGTGGGAGAATTTGGTGGATACGAACCTGTTAGAAAACTTAACTAAGATTTTTTGATGAATATATAAATGTATCAGTAGTACATAATTTAGTGAAGGAAACTGCACATTTAAAAGCTCTTACCAAGGGGCACCTGGGTGGATCAGTCGGTTTAGCGTCCGACTCTTGATCTCAGCTCAGATCATGATCTCACAGTTCATGAATTCAAGCCCTGGATTGGGCTCTGTGCTGACAGTGCAGAGCCTGCTTGGGATTCTCTCTCCCCTCTCTCTCTGCCCCTACCCTGACTCTATCTCTCTTGAAATACATAAACTTCAGAAAAAAAAATTTTTTTTAAAACCTCACTGAAGCATGAAGTCAAGCAGGTTATTTGTGAAATAATGTAGCACAGAACTCCAAGGTCAATTGTAACACAACAGGTTAAACTATTCTTTTTTTTTTTTTTTAATGTTTATTTATTTTTGAGACAGAGAAAGACAGAGCATGAACAGGGGAGGGTCAGAGAGAGAGGGAGAAACAGGATCTGAAGCAGGCTGCAGGCTCCAGGCTCCAGGCTCCAAGCTGTCAGCACAGAGCCCGATGCGGCACTCGAACTCACGGACCATGAGATCATGACCTGAGCCGAAATCAGATGCTTAACCGACTGAGCCACCCAGGCGCCCCTAAACTATTCTTGACATAGTAATTTCAAGCACATTTTATTTGCTTCTAAGGTGTTCTGGCTATCCATCCCTGTATTAACAAACCACTCCAAAACTTAATTGGCTTCAAATGTAATTTTATCATTATCACATAGTTTTGTGGGTTGAATGGGCTCAGCTGGGCAGATCCCACTTGCAGAGGGGCATCAGGTAGTTAACAGTGCAAAGTTGGCTGTGGCTTCAATATGAAGGCTCAGTTGGGCTAGATGACCAATATGCCCCACTTCCATGTTGGCAGTGGATGCCAGCTATTGGCTTGAGGCTTCAAAGGAGTCTATATCTGGCCTACATGTGTCCTCTTCATGCCTCTCCACACAGCAGAGCAGCTGGGTTACCAGAGAGACTGAAAAATAGTAAGCATTCTAAAAAACTCAGATGGAAGCAGTAAGACCTCTTCTGACCCAGGCTTGGAAGTCATACAGGGTCTCTTCCACCTTACTCTATTGGTCAAAAAGCAAGTCACAGAGCCAGCCCAGATACAAGGGGAGGGAACTACACAAGGGCATGAATACTGGGAGGCATGTTCACGGGTGGCCATCTTTGGCACTGGCTTCCCAAAGAGGCACCAATATCATAGTATCAGTTATGAAGATTTTGGAATGATATTAGGTTTTTAACTATAAAATAACATTTTTGGTGTTTCTTTTTTATTATTATTATTTCTTAAAGTCTATTTATTTTGAGAGAGAGAGAGAGAGAGAGCGCACGTGTGTGCACAAGCAGAGGAAGGGCAAAGAGTAGGAGAGACAGACTCCCAAGCGGGCTCTGCACCATCAGCACAGAGCAGGGCTCAAAACTCACAAACCGTGAGATCATGACCTGAGCCGAGATCAAGAGTTGGACGCTTAACCGACTGAGCCACCAGGCACCCCTAACATTTTGGCATTTCTTGATAAAAAGTAAAGTGAGTGTCAGTTTTAGAAAGTGCACATCTAGTTTATTCATTCAACAGATATTTATTAAGTGCCTACTATGTGCTAACCACAGTGCTAGGCCTTACGGATATGTGGATAAACTTGTCATGGAAACTGTCCCCTTGCAACTTATAGTCTAGAGACCGCATAATGGAAACAAAGAACAGAAACAAAAGAAGTTCCACAGAAACTGTTGGAGGACAAAGGAAAATGACTTGGTTCTCCATAAAGTGGAGTGAAGGAATGTCAAGAAATGCTTCAGAGAGAAGGGACTCAGGAGGAGGGACTTGACAAATTAGGATAAACTCCAAATTCCTTAGCATTTATATGGGAGAAGGGTGGGTGGGGTGGGAGGAGTGTGAGAAGGAAGGAAGGCATTCCAAACAGAGCAAGCCAGCAAAAACAAAGGTGAGGAGGCACGCCACATGCTTAGGGCACTGGAAGCAGTTCCATGTGGCTACGATGCAGAATTCAGGGGGAGTTCTAGACACAGGCATCAATCTTGCACAATCTTGCACAGATGTGTTTCATTTAGTCCACAGATCATGTGTTTTCCTTTTTCACTTTCATAATGAACTACCGCATAATGTTTTTTAATTTTTAAAATTAGTTTCCAACATTTAACAAATAGAAAGTGTAACATAAAAATCCAGCTTCTTATGGAAAAAAAAAAATCTTTAATTTGGCTGTACTGGGCCCAAATTCCCACCAGGCAACAACAGGCTGGAGCCACAGAATGTCCCGTTTAGATGGGGTCATAAACTCTCCAATTCACAACACCCCCATCTGGTCCCCACCGTTCCCTCCACTGTAGGCGTTTGAATCTGAGCCCCCCAACCAGAAAGCTAACATGCATAGTTTATGTGGGGGGGTGGGGGAGCAATTAACAAACAATATTTTATGTGATGCTCAAGGTTTGAACTTCATCCTCATTTACTAGTGGAGAACTAGTAAATGGTATTCAATAGGGAAGTGACATGATCAGATTTGCCTCTTAAAATGATCCTTCTGACATCATCAAAAGATTTATGTGGAAAATGCCCTGAGGAAATATAGGAGCAGAAGGAAGCAGGCAGGTGGGAAACCCTTCCAATAGTCCAGGTGAGAACTGATAAGGTCTGATCTGTGGCAGTGGGGATCTGTGGGGTCTGGTCTGTGGGGAAGGAATAGAGAGAAGGAGGCCCAAACAAAAGATGATACTTATTGTGCAATTAAGAGGTTGGGTTTATAATTATCTATTCACTCATTATTCTCTCAACAAATATTTACTGAGTGGCTATTATGAGTCAGGTGCGGATCAAGAAAGCATTGACAGTCATTAACAAAAAACACAAAAATTCCTGACTCGTAGAACACATATCCCAGTCCTCTCCATACATGCCAGGATAGTCCTTGCTCACATCCCTGAAAAGCGTTTGGTTTCTTCCACCAATTTCCACTACTATACAGAAATGCCAAGCAACAGCCTCTCTTTCTACTAAAGGGCTGAAGCACAAAGAACAACTGTTAATCGGGTACAGTTGAGGACAGGTGGGTTAATACTCATTCAAATAAAACCGGAAGGACATTTCAAAAAAGAATTGCCATTACTTAGTTTGGAATTCGGCCAGGCCTCCAGATTTAACAGTCTCTGAAAGAATTAGTGTTTTCTAATAACCCATCTGACACATTATGTTCTGAATGTGATTTTCTGATTCAGGCACGAGGCATGAAACTACTTCTGGATAAGCAGCAGACAGACGCTGTAAAGCTCATGCAGGCTCCCTCAGGTGTTTGCTGCGGAAGCTGAAAGGGGCGAGGGATGTGGCCATATCCTTTCTGGTCAAGTTTCAGGATAAATAGATTTAAAGGACAGAACTTAACCAGGATTTGGCCACCTTGGGAAGGAACGTGGTGTTTGAACAACATCCTTCCCAGACTGAAAGCCGCTCAGACATGGATCATCATTCCAGGCATTTGGCATGCTGCTTTATACTAGCAGCCAAGTGCATAATTGCCAGGAACTGGCCAAATCCACGGAGACACCAGTCACTTCTGAATGCTGAAAAATGTTTGTAATATACCGTAATAAATGTAAGCCTGACTCATTTAATCAGATCTCAGTCCTACACTGGGGATTTCTGCACAGGAGAGAGATGTTTACTGAAACTACTTTTCTCCACTGCCCTCTCCCATTCCAGGAAGAACAGAACTATTATCTGGTTGGCCTTGCCAATCTCTGTTTTATATTTGAGGTCATTAATATGGATGCTTATAACATACATGTTTCCAACTCATTCCGAATTCACTTCAGCATAAAGGGATGAAAAGAATGCTTTCTCCTTATTTTAGATTGTATTGAAAATGAACCTAAGTGTGACTGAAAGGCAGAGATTTGAGAGTCTCAGACTCTTCTCCATTCCTGACAAATTTCACAAAGTAGTTTCTCCAAAACCAATGACATGAGATGGGGGAAAAGGTTCTAGTTGCACTGGCCTGTGAGAAGCCATCTCATTCAAGGCCTTTCTGGATTCGAAGCAATTTTGGGATAGGTGAATAGCTCAGCTGGCTAACCTTTCTCCTAATGTGAAGATGGAATATCAAGTTGGCTGTACCAGGTTCTCTTCCCCAGCTTCTTTTTATGTAAAGCCTTGATTCCTCAAGTTCAGAAATCTGATTTTTCCAAACATTGACCCAACCCCATAACTGATTTATACAAAAAAACAAATTCTCTGGGAAATTCTCTGAGCCCAGAGGTACACTTTTCAAGTAGCAATTTCATTTCATATGCTACACATGAGGAGATGGTAAATCAGGTTAGGTGACTGGGTAATCAGTTTGCCAAGGTCACACAGCTAATGACAGAACTAAGACTTGCATCCAAGTCTTTGGACTTCAGCAGCCTTGCCCTTTCTTCTAGAGCACCTTGCCTTCCTGGTGGGAACCTAGCATGCAAGTGTGATAAGAGGTTACAAAACTTCCAGAGAGCAGAGTGCACTGACTGAGGGATCAGGGCTGGCACAGAGTAGGACAAGCTGTATGGGAAAACCTGGCAGTGGACCGCAGAACCATATGACTGAGGGTCAGGAGCCAGAGTCCAGTTCCAGGGCATGCCACAGGATGGGGTAAATGGCGAGAGATCATTAGGGCCCCATTCAGAACTAAAGTATGAAAAAAGGAGGAACTCTTGGGAACACAGCAGAAGCCAGATTAGGAAATCTGGGCACAAGGGCATGCTAGGTGGGCCCACTACTCCAAGTATTAACCTCCAACTGAGTTTCAAGCACTCCACTCCAGCTCCGTGAAAGAAGCCATCTGGGATCAGAACAGAGAGGAGCCTGTAGGGGGAGCCAAGCGGCTACCAGCTGGAGGCCCAACAGGAAGAACAGGGGCAAGACAGAAGGCAGGTCAGTGCACCGTCAACACCAGCCTTCAGAGTTCAAAATCCTCTTCTACATATTCTATTTCATGACTGCTCTAAAAGGTACTGTTGATTCTGCTTTACCTCTGAAAGACTTCCCTAAAGATGTTTAGAGAGGGTGACTAACTTACACCCAAACGCAGAAACTTTTGAAAGTAAAAGAGAGAGCTGTTAATAACTATGCCAGTGCAATAGTCATAAACCAGGACTAACCCAGGCCGACCCAGACGTGCAGTCACCCCAGCTTGAGACCAAGCACTCAGGACTCAGACATGCCTGGGCACAGCCGGCAGAGGGTGACATAATCTTGCCAGGACTGTTTACAGGAGAGGCCAGAGAACTCCTGGAAGTAACTCATCCAAACGGAAGAGAAGATCAAAGCACACAAGTTAGGCTCCATGACATTAAGACAGGGCCAGAGGGGAGGGATGATTCCCAGTTGTGCCCAGTGTTGGCCACACCCAACGTCCTGTGACCAGAGCTTTAAAAAGCCAGTGAAGTTAAAAAGAGCTGTTTCATTAAAATTTCCATAGGGCATGAAGGTGCATGGGTTAGCGAAATCCCGTGCCAGGAATTTCATCAGTGACAGAGAAGGTACAATTGGCACTACAAATGGGTGGGACGGCAGTGGATAGTCACAGCACCTTTGGTGGATGTCAGCATGGCTGCTGCTCCAGGCTTGGGCAGTGACCAGACACATCACCCCAGCGAGCGAGAGCAGGACAGCCAAAGGCTGTGCCTTGCTCTTGTATCCCAGACCATATGGAAGGCCATCCATGAGGACTCACTGAACTACCATGAGGAATACAGAGAGGCTGCAGTTTCACATAGTGGATAAAGGAAGAACCAGAGGAATATTATTTCATAAAAGATGATTCCTGGGACTTTCATTTTAGCCCCAAGCTGGCGATGCCTTGGGAACTTAATTATTATTTCTTCCATCATAGTGTGAGGTGCTCATCGATGTTATCTCAATTTGAGAAACTTCTTAATTTGGAGCCACTCAGTTCATATCAGTAGCTCCACGATCTAAAGCAGGCATAAACCCTCAAAATATATATGTTGCAATGATACATACATTTCTAAAATAATACAGAAAAATACATGTACATAGTAATTAACATATAATACAGAAAAAAATTTCTTAAAAGTCCTAAAAATTATGAACTTTTGCTACCTCTTAAAGAACAGCATCTACTGATTCTGTTATCCAACTGATTAGTGTTAGCCTTTCAACAATTTGAAATTAGATGCTGCTTTAAAATAAAATTACTCACACAGTGGCTAAAATGAAAAAGACAGACAATACCAAATGCTGGCAAAGATATTGAGCTAGAATTCTGACACAGCATCAACGGGAGTGGGAATAGGTATAACCTCTTTGGAAAACTGTTTGGCAATAGACTAGGAATGAACAAGTACACTTCCACTCCTAGTATATGCCCAACAATGTATACATATGTTTACCAAAAGACATGGACAAGAATGTTTATAGCAGCATTTTTTTAACAGTCCAGCCCTGGAAACTACCCAATGTCTACCAACAGTGGATTGGATAAATAAATTGTCTTTACCATCCAGATGGCCAAACGACACATGAAAAAAATGCTCAATATCGCTCATCATCAAGGAAATACAAATCAAAAGCACAATGAGATACAACCTCACACCTGTCAGAATGGCTCACGTTAACAACTCAGGCAACAACAGATGTTGGCGAGGATGCAGAGAAAGAGGATCTCTTTTGCACTGCTGGTGGGAATGCAAACTGATGCAGCCACTCTGGAAAACAGTATGGAGGTTCCTCAAAAAACTAAAACTAGAACTACCCTACGACCCAGCAATTGCACTACTAGGCATTTATCCAAGGGACACAGGTGTGCTGTTTCGAAGGGACACATGGACCCCCATGTTTATAGCAGCACTATCTGCAATAGCCAAAGTATGGAAAGAGCCCAAATGTCCATCGATGGATGAATGGATAGAGAAGATATTGTATATATATACAATGGAGTATTACTCAGCAATCAAAAAGAATGAAATATTGCCATTTGCAACTATGTGGATGGAACTAGAGGGTATTATGCTAAGCAAAATTAGTGTCAGAGCAAGACAAATATCTTATGACTTCACTTATACAAGGACTTTAAGACACAGAACAGATGAACACAAGGGAAAGGAAGCAAAAACAATATAAAAACAGGGAGGGGGACAAAACATCTCTTAAATATGGGAACAAACAGAGGGTTACTGGAGGGTTTGTGGGAGGGGGGATGGGCTAAATGGGTAAGAGGCATTAAGGAATCTGCCCCTGAAATCATTGTTGCACTATATACTAACTAACTTGGATATAAATCGTCTCTTCTCCTCTCTGAATGCCCCTCCCGCACCCGCACTCTCTCTCAAAAATAAATAAACATTAAAAAAGAAAGAAAGAAAAGAAGAGCACCAGCAACCAAAGCACACAAAACAAGAAAGGATGCTCCAGTTTGTGTTACTTGTCTTCCCTGGACCAATAACTGTGACCAAAAGAACAGGGAACACTTATGAGTCAGTCCCATCACATGCTTAACAAGATCACATGAAATGAAAAAGGGGCAACTCTCCAAAGGGAAAAGCAATGGGGAAACAACATATGCTTACTGTCGTGTCATATGCTGTATCTGATGGTCACCACCATAAGAGAAACTCTTAAACTTGGTATGTCAAGAATAAGGAAGTATGTTCCCTCAAGTTGCATTCAACTCTAAGGTTCCAGTGTTCTTTCCCTAACACACAGGTCATATCCATTAGTATTAATATTAAAATATTTTTTAAATATGGATCTAGTTGTAGAACGTACATCCAAGTGCAACTACTGATAGCAACCATGTTTCGTTTCTCTTTGAGCATCTCTCAAAATACTCACCTGTCTGTGAACACGTGTTAACACTTTTCCCACTGCTAGTTTGGATAAATATTCCACATTGTTTTGACCACATACATTTCTGTTAACAGCCATGAAATCACATACCAACAAATTAACTGAAGACTACAGGTGTAGCAGACTGAACTTAAGCCCCCGAGAGAAACCAGGTTACTACTATGCCAGGTTAACCAGACAGCTCAGCCAAAGGCCTTGTCAGTTTATGTGGGACCCTCCATAATAAAGGGACCACATCAAGCAGAGAATATTTCTTTAGCATAATAAGGCCAGGACTCTTATTTTGCAAGAAGTAGACTTAAAATCATGTTGTTAGAAGACATATACATTTCTTTCATAGACTATATACCAGGGGTGGGCAAACATTTTTTGTAAAGGGCCAGATAGTAAATATTTTAGGCTCTGCAGGCCATATGGCCTCTGCTGCAGCTACTCAGCTCTGTACTGCAAAAGCACCATAGACAATACTTATACAATTGAGTATGGCTCTGTTCCAATAAAACTTTACAAAAACAGGCCTGTGGGACTTGGTCCATTGGCCATCGTTTGCCAACGCTGGGACTAGACAAAAACATACAAACAAAAACAAACTACATCCTAGAGGTGAGATGTGTTTGTCTAGGTAAAGACAAAGCCTGAACACAGCCCTGCTAATGGAGAGAACAAACCAGAAGTTTACTCCCAGTTTACCCCCAGCCCTTCCTACCCCCTTCCTACCATGAGACTAAAGTTCATCTTCCCCAACTCTGCAGAATCAGCAGGAGCTACAACAGATTGATTCTGTGTTCACATGCAGCTGAGGCCAAGGTGGCAGAATTTACACAACACTACTCGATGGAGCTGGGACTTCATTAATTCCGAGGAGGAAGGTATATTCTGAGGAACTGAAAGATGCTGAAGATTAAAGAGATCTGTGAAAACAACATTGAGAGAAGTGGAAAGAAGAGAATTAGAGAATGAGGGAGTACTGAATATCCACCAGAGAGGACTTCCCTGGAGTCCAGGTCGCAATCTTTCTTTGGACCCTTTCCTGAATCTTTTAGAAAAAAAGCTCTTAAGCCTCCCACAAGGCCCTGATTTATTTCCTACTACTCGCTGCCTCATTCACCTCCTCATTCTTCTACCACTGGCCTCCTTGCTGTTCCTTGAACATACCTAACACATTCCTACCTCAGGGCTTTCGTGCCTCCTTACTTTTTATTTTTTATTTTTTTTAAACATTTATTTATTTTTGAGACGGAGAGAGACAGAGCATGAACGGGGGAGGATCAGAGAGAGAGGGAGACACAGAATCTGAAACAGGCTCCAGGCTCTGAGCTGTCAGCACAGAGCCCGACGCGGGGCTCGAACTCACAGACCGCGAGATCATGACCTGAGCTGAAATCGGCCGCTTAACCGACTGAGCCACCCAGGTGCCCCACCTCCTTATTTTTTAAACAGACTGAAAACTCTTCTTCTAAATATTCAAATGGTTCGTTCTCTTTTCATTTGGAGTCTCAGATGATGTCTCCTCAAAGATGCCTTCCTTTACTTCTCTACCTAGAACAGCATCTTTATCAGGCTCTGCTTAATTTTTCTTCACAGCACATCACTACCTAAATCTCTTCCCCAATAGCATGTGAGCCCCATAAAGGCAAAGACTTGGGTTCATTCATTCCAGTTTATTCCCAGCATTCTGAATAATACCTAGGACACAGATGGTGCTCAATAAATATTTTCTGAATGAATCAATCAATCAAGTCCAGCACATCTATGATGGCTAATTTTATGTGCCAACTTGGCTGAGCTATGACACCCAAATATTTAGTCAAACATTATTTTGGATGTTTCTGTGGAGATGTTTTTAGATGGGATTAATAATAAAATTAGTGGATACTGAGTGAAGCAGATTGCTCTGTATAATGTGGGTGGGTCCCATCCAATCAGTTGAAGGTCTGAATAGAACAAAAGGCAAGAGAGTCTGCCTGTCCTGGTTCTAGTCCTGGTTCTAAAGAAGACTGCCTTTGAATTCCAACCGCAACTCCCTCCTGAGTTCCCATCCCCTTAGACTCCCCCTATCAGACTTTGTGGACTTGCCAAACCTTCACAATTGGGAGAGCCACATCCTTAAAATAATTCTCTGTTCTGTTTCTCTGTAGAACCCTAATACACATTCCTAGTCAAACTGTGCTATCTTCTTTACTAAAGAATTTCTCCTAATGGCTGTATACCCACTGGTTTTCACAACATGAGTAAGGGAGCCAAAATATCCACATATTCCGCAGATGTGCAGGTAATATTGCTACCAGTGACTTTCTCCCCATGGTCAGCTAAATAAGGACTGGAGAATGGGGGAGAAAATAATCAAACACAGCTCTTAAATATTACAGCCGATTAGGTAAAAACACTGGCACTTAAAATCATCTGGAGACTTCTCTTCCCTTCATACAAAACTATTTCATTCATATTTAGCGAACAGGAAAGTGGATCTACAACCTGTCTAGATCCTAGAATGTTAAAGAACATAAAATATCAAACATACAAGTATGTTTATATTCTGTATTTTTAGCCCTGTGACCATAAGTATAAAGTCTACGAGGTGTGGTGTGTTTTCATAAGGTGCTCCAGGACAGCGCTCCCCCTCTGCCCTTAAAAATTTTTTAAATAAAAGAATTAAAAATTTTTAAAAATTTAAAAAATCAAGAAAAGAGACAAAATTCCCTACCCTGGTACCACTCTGGAATCCTGCCATGAGAAAGGCTTTCCAGCATCCTCAAAAGTGTTAGGGGCCGTTCAGAGGCTTTCTCCGGGCCCCGCGCTCCGCCCCCTCCCTCTATGGTGCCCTCCCAGCCAATCAACGTTCTACAGGGCCCTCCTCCCGCGCGTCTTTCAAAAGCCCCCTAGAAACCAATGAGCAGTTAAAGGTACTCGGGGGCGGAGGAAGAAATAGGGAGAGGGTACCTGATTGGTTTCTAGAAGTCGCCGCGTCCCGCCTCACAGAAGGATGTACCAATGAGCTGAGCGGAGGGGCTGCCTCCGCGCGGGGCGGTCGCTGAGGCGCCGGTGCTGCTAGACCGAGGCGGCAGCCGGTCACGACGTGGGGCGGCCAGCGATGAAGCCGGTGAGTCGGGCCGAGGCTCGGAGAAGCGAAGCCACAGGGAGAGAAGCGGTCCCCGAAGCCAGTTTGCGGGCCCAGGGACAGCCCCGGCCTGGTCCCGGGCCTGACTCGCGCTGTAACCGTCCGAGGTCGGGGAGGTGGCGCTTTCCTAAATTGGGGAGAGCGATGATTGAAAAGGAACAGGGTCGGTGGCGGACGAGGGGAAGGCGGACATTCGTTGTGAACTTGTCGTGCACAGGCTGGGCACTGTCTCCTGCAGAGTCTCCTAAGCCTCAGGAGAGCCCTGCCAGAGAGGGCTGAATCCCGTTTTATGGAGGAAACTGAGGCATGGAGAGCTTAGGTGTCTCCGTGTATCAGTTTGCCTGATGCCCGGCCCCAAGGGATGTCCGGGGCTGCCCTGCGCCCGCTGGAGAGCGGTCCTCACCGCAGACGGGGAAAACCTCACTATAAAAGATTGCCAATCCCCATTTGTGGGTGCTTCACCATCCCCCAGGGCCAACTGGCACTGCGTCCTTTTCTGGGGTTCAGAATCCCTGGGCCAGGGGAAGCAGAAACATCCAACTCTGTTAGGATTTGTAAGCCTGGCTGGGAAAGCCTGAGTGAATGGGCCACACTCTCTTTCTTTCTCTCTCTGAAAATCTGGAATCATCAAAACTGCTTTAAAGAGAAAGGAAAAACAGGCGCAAGGTGCTGTGGCCCCACCTGACTCACATCACCCACCACCAGGGTTTGCAGCCTATTGAATATTTAAAAACCTTTGAGTTGATAATAATACAGAGATCCAAAGCAACTCAAATCCGTAGCCTAAATGGCTCTGTAATGTGATCTTGTAGTAACAAACAAGACCATTATAGAATATAGCTTCAGAGCTGGAAAGGACATTAGCTACTTACACTTGCTAATCCCCATGGTTCCATGTGGAGAGGCATCAGCTGTCCTTCACTCTTGGCCTCTTTCTCCACTTGTCCCCAGAAGGGACAGAGTGAGGGATCTGATCCCCCAGTTTGAGAGGAGCTGAACACAAGCAGCTGAACCCTTTCGTCCCTTCTCTCTGCAGAGATTACTTTCTAGGGCGCTCTTGGCCACTGGGGAGCCCTGGGTTGTCCATAGCTGCCTATGACTGGGGGAATGAGTCCAATTCTGGAGTGAAGAATTGACAAGCCCACTTAACCACAGCTTTAAAGCCACGTCCTCCCTTTAACACTCAGTAATAAAACTAACCTCTTGATTTCCATTTGCCTCTCCACTGTGTTCTCTCTCAGTTGGTTCCAAGTAGGAAGTAAGAAGAAAGGTGTGTTTTTCACTGGTCCTATGAAACAGCTGTCCCTCCTTTAGAAAACAGGCCTACAGGATTGAGTTCCAACTCTTTAGATCATTGTGCAAAGTCCATCTCAGTGTGTCTAGTCCACGGGTTCACAAAGTAGCAGGTTATCCTACCTGTACACCCCCATCCACCAAACTAGTAGGCTGTTAGGGGGGTTATTGTTTGAGAAATGGAGGAGGCAAACTACCCCAGTTTCATCTTCTCTGCCCTGATGTTTCAGTTCCTGAAAACAAGCTCTTTCCCCTTTTGCCTTTATTGCCTTAACTTCTTCCCTATCTGCCTAAAAACCTCCTGCCCATCCTTTAAGACCCAGCTAATGTATGTCCGCTGAAGCTCTGTCCAGCTCCCTGACAGTCACTCCCTTCCCTGCCCTAAAGTGCATAGTTTATGCGTCCAGGTTAGCACTTACAACTTTCTTCTGTAATCTATGCACATATCTCTCCCTCCAACTATACTGAAGCTATTTATTTCATGGCTCTTTGCATCTCCAGAGCTTGGCAAATAAAGGTGTTCAAGAAATGTTTGTGAATGAATGAATATATCTCCTCACTTTCTAGTTGTGGAAAACTGAGACCCAGAATAAATTGGAGTTGCTTGTCCAAGATTATATGGTAAATGGCAGAGCCAAGACCAGAATCCTGGTTTGTTACCAATCCAACTCTCTTTCCATCAGAGTGCTGTAATTATCAATAGGATGGTAAAATCTATTTATTTTTGCTGACCATTCTCATAGTCCAAATTGAATAAATTGCAAATATGCATTCATTGTGTTAAGCAAGGGTCAGCTTATATGTAAATATTTTTCTTTACAGTTATTTAACATAACTGATTTCTTTTGAAGCCCAGTTCATTGCAAACAAGTGAGTTTGACTCATCAGATGAAGAGCCTATTGAAGATGAACAGACTCCAATTCAGATATCATGGTATGTTAAACTTCTGATCAATGATGAGCTAAATTATTTGATCTGTACATCACAATCCATGTAGATACATAGTCCACATATTAAAAATATTTAGTGGGGTCCCTGGGTGGCTCAGTCATTGAAGTGTCTGACTCTTGATTTCAGCTCAGGTCATGATCTCACAGTTCGTGAGATCAAGCCCTGCGTCAGGCTCTGCGCTGACAGCCCAGAGCCTGCTTGGGATTGTCTCTCTCTTTGCCCTTCCCCTGCTCACTCATATGCACATGCTCACTCTCTCTCGCTCTCTCTCTCAAAATAAATAAAATAAATAAATAAATAAATAATAAATATTTATAAATAAAATAAATAATATTTATTTTATATAAATAAAATAAATATTTAGTGATTTTTTTCTGCTGGTTGTATAATTCTAATCTTTAAGGGATTTTCTAATTCTGCTTTATTTACTATCTATGATATAATAATAAATAAAATAAAAATAAAATAAATATTTATAAATAAAATAAATAAAATAATATTTATTTTATATAAATAAATAAAATAAAAAATATTTAGTGGTTTTTTTTCCTGCTGGTTGTATAATTCTAATCTTTAAGGGATTTTCCAATTCTGCTTTATTTACTATCCATGATAGAATAAGGCTTTCCTTTTTGGGGGACTTAGGGGGAAATTGTTCTTCTGC
This sequence comes from Acinonyx jubatus, assembly GCF_027475565.1. Classification (NCBI taxonomy): domain Eukaryota; kingdom Metazoa; phylum Chordata; class Mammalia; order Carnivora; family Felidae; genus Acinonyx; species Acinonyx jubatus. Next base: position 99,800,387 of record NC_069386.1, read on the forward strand.
ATTCAGAAAACCATAGTAGAAACAAGTAACTAAGGAGTTGAGATAAAATCAGAATATCTCCCATTTGGTACCAAAACTCACTTATTCTTTTAGGACAAAAGAATAGTATACCAAACATAGGATGAGATATTTAATTGTTTGTCATTTAGTCAAATCCTAGAACTACTTGCCACAGTCATGCATCTACTAGCAGACCCTGCTTAAGATAAAAGCCATATTACCACAGATACTAGAGCAAAAAACAAATGTTTCTATATAGAATCAACTTAAAAATCTTGGCAGTGACTTCTGGTTACACCAGATTCTCTACAACAATCAATGCTTTTTCTCATCCCTGTAAATGTAATAATCTCTCTTTAAGAAAACACCATTCCCACTCTGAAAAACAGTATGGTTTTCCTCAAAAAATTAAAAACAGAACTACCCTATGACCCAGAAATTGCACCACTAGGTATTTATCCAAAGGATACAGAAGTGCTGATTCGAAGGGGCACGTGCACCCCCATGTTTATAGCAGCATTATCGACTGATAAATGGATAAGGAAAATGTGGTGTATATATACAATGGAATATTACTCGGTGATCAAAAAGAATGAAATCTTGCCATTTGCAACAACGTAGATGGACCTAGAGTATATTATGCTAAGCGAAATAAGTCAGGGAGAGACAAACATCATATGATTTTACTCCTATGTGGAATTCAAGAAACAAAAGAGATGAACATAGGGAAAGGGAAGCAAAAATAAGATAAAAACAGAGGGAGACAAACCATATGAGACTCTTAAATACAAAGAACAACCTGAGGGTTGATAGTGGAGTGTCGGGTGGAGGGATGGGCTAAACAGGTGAGGGAGCATTAAGGAGGGCACTTGTTGGGATGAGCACTGGGTGTTATATGCAAGTAATGAATCACTAAATTCTACTCCTGAAACCATTATTACACTATATGTTAACTAACTTGGAGTTTAATTTTTTTTTTAAGTTTCTAAAAAATTTTTAAAAAGAAAATACCATTCCCAACTATAGGAAGAGAAAAGAGGGTGTTATCCCTAAAGTTCCTTTTATTCCACCATCAAATAGCAATTATCTTTCATTTCCCTCCTTACCCCCCTTTCAAACTCAAAACCTCATCTAATTTTCAGAGTCACGTGGTATTTATATGATGACCTCTGTTTTCCTCTAAACTCATCTTCTGTCTTGTAGACAAGGTTAGCCTCTACCCACTTTGTCCCTGAGTACTGTAAACTGGGAATATGATTTCTTGAAATTGTTTTATTTTAACCAAAATCTATTACAACATGGGGTGCCTGGGTGGCTCAGTCAGTTAAGCATCCGACTCTTGATTTTGGCTCAGGTCATGATCTCACAGTTCATGAGTTCAAGCCCTGCATCTGCCCTGTCAGCACAGAGCCTGCTTGGGATTCTCCCTCTCTACCTCTCTCTCTGCTCCTCCTCTGCTTGTACTCTCTTTCCCTCTCAAAATAAATAAATAAACTTCAAAAATATTTTTTTAAAAGAGGAAGGCTACAAAGAAATCTTAAAATAGTAATATACAATGAATGCTGGGGATGAAATCGTCAGAAGGTAATTTTCTAGCTTATTCCCCAAGGTTACTAATACAAAGTATCTCAGATATCATACCACAGGGTAACTTAAAACCTTAATGCTTTACACTACCTGTAGGCAATCTAGGCATTATTATCTTTAAGGTAAGTTTAAGTTAACTTGCCACTTTTAAGACTTAAATTGTGACAAAGTAAATGATAAGTCCCTGTTTTAAAACTACCAGCCTCTTTGGGCCTTTTTGTGAACAACACATTGATGTTTGCATATGCATTTTTGTTTTATGACTATGGTCAAACTTTAAAACACCCTTGTTCAGTGCCAAGCACACATGTGTTAAACTGAATTTCCATTTACAACTTTTTAAAAAACTGAATTAAAGTTTTATTCTTTTCAGGCTACCCCTGTCACGAGTGAATTGTTCTCAGTTTCTTGGTTTGTGTGCTCTTCCAGGTAGGTTTACAGTTGGCTTCCTATTGAGATACTTCAGATAATTTTTTGTCAGCTAACACACCATACTCTGTACTGAGCAGTAAGAGAACTTCATAGATCAGCAGCCTGGGGAAGTCACTTTTGGAAGCCCTCCTGTGGGCTGTAGCTAAAAGAACACAGATCACTCTTCAACCCTTCCAGACCCACATTCATGGTTCTATATTTCTGACTCACCTACCTTAATAAAACGTAAACACTGGGGTACAGGTGAGGCTGCGGGCAACAAGCAGTTACTTGTTATAGAAAGGACACAGAGCAAAGAATCTTTGGATGAGGAGTTCCTTCAGCTGGGATCTCTGAATCCCTGCAATTATATCACTAAGAATATAAGAAATCGAAATCCATATTCAAAATGAAATCGCAACATATAAATGATCATATGGTATGACTTTCTAAAGTAGCTGTGTTTGTGTTTAAGTATATTTCTTATATATGATTAAAAACTGACTTTTTCACTTGCCTTATTACTGCTTATAGGTTGTAAATTTAAAAATGTTAGAAGAAATATCCAAAAAGATACAGGTAGGTGTAACATGAAACAACCATATTAATAGTTTTTTTCTGAATAACACTGAAAATAATCTCTTTGTCAAAAAGAACAAACGTTAGTCTCTGTTTGGTATACCACATAAATGTTTGATATTTCATAGTTTTAAACTATAGATTTATTCTAACATGAGAAGAGGTATTTGCAAAGGGCACAGAGAACTAACTCATTTATTAAACATAGCATTGCTTTTCACCGATTGTTGTAGTTACACATAGAAATTGCATTTGAGTTTAAAATGTATACATTAGAGGGAGGAAGGTATGTAAACAGAAAACTGACATTTCACTGCCAAGATCTTTGAACACACTATCCTTTGCAGACTTGATTGTTGTGATAGCAGAAATTAAGCCTGAACTGGGAACCCAGAGGTAGTAGTGAAATTGTCCATCCTGGTTAGAATTTAGAGATCCAGCGTCTAGGTGAGAAAGATGGAGTAGGGCCAATCGTCACAGGCCCAAAGATGTTCATACCACTATACCCTCAAGTCTAATAATCCCACAAATATTCTGACAATCCACCCCAATTTGGAGTTTACATATTCCATGGTACTAAAAAACTTGGATTTTCAAAATATTTTATCCTGCTTGGCCTGGAATAGCTCAAGGCTAATAGTCCTACCAATGTCCTTATAATACAACAAAATAAATATAGAGATAAATATAATATATAAATGATATATATAAATATATAAGATAAATATGTAATATATCTTGATTCTGACCAGTAAAAATTTGTTGGATCTTACATTTTTTTCCCAGTTGTTTTGGAGTATCAATTTATTAATGTACCTTCTCTAATTTATTCCTTACCTACCAAAAAGGACTGGAGGCTAGTAGATTAGTTGACTCTTGCAGTATTTGTAAAGATTCTCTGATTTAGAGGTACCTGCCATGGTAGAAACTTTTCATTTGGAGACCATTTAAGTCATAAGCAAAATATAATGAAAATCACTAGTTCAAGAACCAGTCTTGCACATTTTGGAAAGCCCTGTTCCCTTCCAATATTTTGGAATTTGGGATTTCCAATAGTTTACCAAACCTTTTGTCTTCCATTGAGATCTTGAATGCAATCCAATCCAATGTATAAGAGATGACAATCTGATGATAGGAGAGACCTAGACTCTCCCTGCACCAGCTCCTGTGGCTCCTCCTCAGAGTCCTTTCTAGGAAAGCTTGAAAACCACTGTATAATAGCAGTTATGTGTGCGAGAGGCAGATAGAAAATTACCTACTCTTGAAAATGGTGAAGTATGCTAACTACAGGTTTAATCCTTTTAGAAGTACAAAAAAAATAATAGTATTACCTAAAGCAGCACTGTCCACTGGAAATATAATGGGTGCCACAAATAGAAGCCATGTATGTAACTTTACATTTTTAAGTTGCCACAGTAAAAAATTAAAAACAGATGAAATTAACTTGATAATATATTTTATTTAACCTAGCATAGCCTAAATAGTACATTGTCAATGGCTTTAAATATAAAACAAATTATTAATGAGATATGGGGGTTTTTTTAATTTTTTTTTTTAATGTTCATTTATTTTTGAGACAGAGAGAGACAGAGCATGAACGGGGGAGGGTCAGAGAGAGAGGGAGACACAGAATCAGAAACAGGCTCCAGGCTCTGAGCAGTCAGCACAGAGCCTGACGCGGGGCTCGAACTCACGGACCGCAAGATCATGACCTGAGCCGAAGTCGGACACTTAACCAACTGAGCCACCCAGGCGCCCCAGATATGGGTTTTTGTACTTAACCTCTGAAATCAGATCTATATTTTACACTTAAAATACATCTCAATTTGCACTAGCCACATTTCAGGTACAAATCTGGAGGTTCATGATGAAAGGCACTTTGTGCTTAGTTAAATGGCCCAGGATTTGGGAGGCAGGGGGAGAGAGGAGACTGAGATCATCCAGAATTAGTTATTCATTTTGAACCTAATGGTCTATAATGAATATTGCCATAAGGACATTCCAGTGTATAGAATGGCCTATAGTACAATTGCTTGGTTCATATTCATTATAGTGAAAATTAGCTAAGTTGCATAATTCTAACACAGTTAACGTTTTATTTCTGGAGACCTAGTTCACAAAATTAGATGCATGATGGGGTGGCACAGTACAAACATAAAGGAGAACATGAGCTCAGGCACCATGGGCATGCTGGAGATTTACATACAAGGCGTAGGGTCAAACAAAACAGCAGTGATGAAAGTAACAAACATGAATTTTGTGAGAAAAAATCAGGGGGAAAAATGTGCTGTCAGTTCTTCACAAGAGTTTATCTTGAAATATTAGATGTTTCAAAATTTACTTTAAAGCAGTATTGAAAAGATCTTTTTTCAAGAACAGCAATATAATTGACTCATCTTAAATTCAGTAAAAAGCATTTTGAATTATTAAGTCAGGTTTAATTTTAAGCACCTTTTGGTTCAGGCATTTCTAATTCCTATTTTGTGCTTAGTGACTTGATTTTTACCCTACTTTGAAGACAGATTAATATTGTTTTAGATTATCAATAAGTATTTCAAATGTATAGATTATCATCTGTTAGTTTGGCTTAAGAAATTTAACACCACATTCTCTGTCTTGACTGTATTTAAATTTGTAATATTTTGTACATGTGTATCCGTCTCTTGGTCTATTGGCAGAAGAACTAAAGAGCTATGGTATACAAGACATATTTGTTTTCTGCACCAGAGGGGAACTGTCAAAATACAGAGTCCCAAACCTTTTGGACCTCTACCATCAGTATGGAATTATCACTCATCATCATCCAATCCCAGATGGAGGGACTCCTAACATAGCCAGCTGCTGTGAAATAATGGAGGAGCTCGCAATCTGCCTTAAGAATAACCGGAAAACCTTAATACAGTACGTTTTTCTTTTCTCTGTTTGTTACATGAGAAATGTCCCAGTCAGAATGATTTTTCCAATTGTTGCATCCTTACTTATTACTTACCTTATAGTTTGGTGCAAGGATTAAAAGGAGATAAGGCATCAGGGCACCTGGATGGCTCAGTTGGTTAAGCACCTGACCCTTGGTTTCGGCTCAGGTCAGAACCTCACAGCCATGAGATTGATCCCTGCATTGGGCTGCATCAGGCTCCATGCTGTCAGCTCAAAGCCTGCTTGGGATTCTCTCTCTGTCTCTCTCTCTCTCTTTCTCAATCCCCCCTCTCAAAATAAATAAATAAACTTTAAGGAAAAAAAAAGAGATAAGATATGAAATTTCTAGTACAATGTCTGCTACAGAGCAAGCACTCAGATATTTACCTGCTTTGGATTCTGTGTCTCCCTGTCTCTCTGCCCCGTTCTCACTTGTGCTCTGTCTCTATCTCTCAAAAATAAATAAATGTTAAAAAAAAATTTTCTGGGGCGCCTGGGTGGCTCAGTTGGTTGGGTGTCCGACATCGGCTCAGGTCATGATCTCACAGTTTGTGAGTTCAAGCCCCATGTCAGGCTCTGTGCTGACAGCTCGGAGCCTGGAGCCTGCTTCGGATTCTGTCTCCTTCTCTCTCTGCCCCTCGCCAACTTGTGCTCTGTCTATGTCTCTAAAAAAATAAAGAAGTGTAAAAAAAAATTTTTCTAATTAGCAAAGAAATCATTCATAAGCAATGAGCAGTCTTAAAAATATGACTGGAAAATTACATTTGATGATATGAATTTCTCACCAAAATGAAGGAGGGACTCCCATTGCTTGTCAATGGCTATGCAAAGCTGCTGGTATGGAAGTTTAAAACAAAATAAAATGTGTTAAGGAAGAAAAAAGGAGAGAAAAAAAAGCACGGAGAAAGGAAAAGGGAGTGACAATCAGCAACGGACAGTAGCAATACAAAGATTAGAAGTGGTACTATGGATAATAATAGTAGATGCCCTGCCAGCAGTGAGACCCGTTAACAGTAGAGGGCCGGCCATAGGCAGCAAACTAGTCCTTCTCTGTGCTTCTTGTACTTTCTGTATCCTAATAAACTGCTTAATCCTTTCTGGAACAAGATAGAGTATTAAACAGTTTGATACCTCAAAAGCCCTAAAGTCACTGCTTTGAGCTAGAAAGTATGCAGACTATACCAAATAACCAGAGCGCCGGGCTCAGGGCAGCAAGGGAAAGGCAAAGCCCAGCTACCTTCTCTCCTTCAATCTAGAGCTCCAGGGCCTCATGTCAACAGTTTCCCTTTGAAGGCAAACCAGCTAGTACAAGGGTCTTTGGGGACACAAACCATATGTGGCTGAACTAAACTCTAATGTACAGAGAACTATAGCCAGGAGAGTAAGGAATAAAGAGAAACCATCCCGCATTCTACAGTTTCCAACCTTTCTCTAGAGAAAAGCATAATCTGTAATTGTAAGCAATTACTAATTGCTTTACTAATTATAAAAGCAAAACTTTAGACTAAAGTTGACTCTGCTAAATTTTCTAGTAAGACTAAGTTAAATAGCATTAGATGATTAGCTGTGGCTGGTGAAAAATATTTTCCAATTTTTGGACCTATTTTTTAAAAATTTTTTTTAATGTTTAATGTTTTTTTTAATGTTTTTGAGAGAGAGAGAGAGAGACAGAGTGCAAGTGGGGAAGGGGCAGAGAGAGAGGGAAACAGAATCTGAAGCAAGCTCTTCAGATGCAGGCTCTTCTGTGCTGAGCTGTTAGCACAGAGCCTGACATGGGGCTCGAACTCACCAACAGCAAGATCATGACCTGAGCTGAAGTTAGATGCTTAACCAACTGAACCACCCAGGCACTCCCGGGCCCATTTTTCAAATCAGTCCTGAGATTTTTTTTTTTTTTTTTTAATAAATCCTTGGAAGCAGCCTCTACTGAAGAGTTTCCAGAGATCAAACTAGCTCAGATAGTGAAATTTAACAAATACTACTCGAGCAAGTTCTAGCACACCAAATGCTATCTGCTGTTTGAACAGAATACAAACAGGATGGAAAGATGGTTGGGTAGCCCCTGCATATGTTGAATGCTTCTGGTTCCCATAAAATAAAGAATCTGATGACTGGAAATTTTCATTGTCCTAGAGCTTTCAAAGGTGTCCTATAGTGACTAATGTTTGGATAAAGACAATTGTCTATCCATTCTGCTATCTTTGAGTGCCCACATTGCTAGACGGCTCTAGAGTTTATCTCTCAGAAACTAGATCTGGTAAATTGTTTTCCACTGTCTTGCTGCCTGCCAATACTGTCTCACTGATTCTCCCTGTGCATTTCTGTTGCTTTATAAAATCAGGGGATGCTACTTGCCTACTGTACTGTGCTGTTTCTAAAAAAAAAAAAAAAAAAAAAAAAGTACTATAAAACAGGTAGCTTAGAAAAGAAAGTTATTCTCCCCCAGTTCTGAAGCTACAAGTCCAAAATCAAGGTGTCAACAGGACCATATTCCCTCTGAGACTTTGACAGAATCCTTCCTTGCCTCTTCCTAGCTTCTAGTGGTGGCCGTCACTCCTTGGTGTCCTTGGGCTCACAGCCATTATCACTCCAATCTCAGCCTCTGTCGTCACATGATTCTGCATTGCTGTGTCTTCTCAGGGTACTTCCTCCTATAAGGACACCAGTCATATTGGATGACCCAGTTGGGTTAGGGCCCAGTGACCTCATCTTAACTTGATTACATCTGCAGAGACCCTATTTCCAGATAAGGCCACATTCACAGTACCAGGGATTAGGACTTCAACATAGCTTTATGGGGATACAATTCAACCCATAACATCCACTGTGCACCAAACACTAAGAATACAAAACACACACTGTGAGGCACAGTCCCCACCCTCAAGGAGCCCCTGCTAACAACACTACATGTAAGTGCAGTAAGAGTCACACAAGGTATGCACAAGGCAGCAAAAATGACAGTGATGGTTTCTGTGGGGGCACAAGGGCAGTTCAGAACTGGACTTGAAGGATAAGCAGGAATCAGAGGAGGAAAGATAAAGGTAGCAATGGGTAGAAAGCAGTGTTCATCTTGCAGAAAACCACTGAAGTGTTCTACCTCTCTCCACCTGTCTATGGTAGATCCTTATATCTGGCATATTTGTGGAAAGCAAGTTCATGAATACATAGGAGTCAGTATCTGTTTGCTCCTCTATCTCACATCCTATCCCAAGACCTGTATCTCCAGCTTCATCTTTAGTACACCACAGTAATTTATGTTCCTGATAAGTCAGCAGCACCAAATTAGGTTCAGTATACCCTCTAAGAAAGTCAGGAATTGTACAATACATTTTTTTTTTTTTTAGCATCTTTGAAAGTAGTTAGAATGAATGGTTTTATTGCTTTGAGGTTAATCATGATTTTTTTCTGGAAAATCCAGTTATACAGACTGCTGATTTCTTCACAAGGCTAGACAATAGCAGCTAACATTCATTTACTTCTTACTCTGTGCCAAGCTCTGTTGTAAGCCCTTTACAAATGTTAGTTATGTCATTCAGTCCTAACTATGATACAGATTCTGTGGCTGTCACTATCTGATAGATGAAAAGGCTGAGACCCAGAGAGGTTAAATAACTTCCTTAGGTTCACACATGTAATAATGACAGATTGACCATTCAGCCCCAGACAGTAGGGCTCTAGAAACCATGCTTTAAATCTCTATAACATGCCACCTCTGTATTCTTTTTAGATAAATAAGGAGTTGTTGTGTCATATGGACTTGTCCCATAACCACTAAGGTTTTGTTTAGACAGAGGAAATAAACTGGCAGTTGGTAAAAATAGTCTGATTTCTATCTATTTAGTAACATGTTCCACTTCTCTGATGTGGATACTGGTGTTTAAAAAGATCAATAAAAAGGGCCTGCCTGCATTGATCCTTAGAGGTATTCAGAGAATACCTCCCAACAAATGAACAAGCACACTTTACTCTTTATTAATGTAAAAATATTTATTAACCTCTGTGTGCCAGGCACTGTGCTAGCAAGCACTATTAAATTTAGAAACAGAAGGCAAATTTAGAAGGAGCAAGTCTTTAGTTCTAATTGGCGGCGTGAAATGAAAATGTCTAATATTCAAATTGTGCTTCCCTTTCAGCTGTTATGGAGGACTTGGAAGATCTTGTCTTGGTAAGAAATTTATTTTCATTATTCAGTAATTTTTTTAAATCCTCAAAGTAGACAAAAATATCCTGTTTCTGGGCCATGTGCTCAGTTTGTATTAAAATGAGACAAAACACAATATAAATCTGCTAAGACCTAAAGATTTATTTAAAGGGGCGCCTGGGTGGCTCAGTCAGTTGAGCATCCGACTTCGGCTCGGGTCATGATCTCACGGTTTGTGAGTTTGAGCCCTGCGTCAGGCTCACTGCCTGTCAGCACAGAGCCTACTTAGGATCTTCTGTCCCCCTCTTTCTCAACCCCCCCCCCAGACTCTCACATGCTCTCATAAATAAATAAATGAATGAATGAATTTCAAGGCCCTTAATTCGGTATTCTCTAGAAAGCTAGGGTGGGAATGGGAAGTCTTTTCAACATTATTTTGAAGGATTCTGCAAAACATACTGTGCAAGTCTTAGCACCTACATTCTTGTGTTTTGTTTTCTAATGCAGATGTTAGGATACTGACAGTAAATTCTAAATTATATCCATGGGTAACATAAGTATGAAAACCAAAGTTAATTACTTCATGTAATTACTGTTCACTTTTTTTTTTTTTTTAACGTTTATTTATTTTTGACACAGAGACAGAGCATGAACGGGGGAGAGTCAGAGAGAGAGGGAGACACAGAATCTGAAACAGGCTCCAGGCTCTGAGCTGTCAGCACAGAGCCCGACGCGAGGCTCGAACTCATGGACCGCGAGATCATGACCTGAGCTGAAGTCGGCCGCTTAACCGACTGAGCCACCCAGGCGCCCCTACTGTTCACTTTTTAATAAATGTGTTAGAAGGGGCGACTGAGGTGAAGCGTCCAACTCTTGGTTTCTGCTCAGGTCACAATATCACGGTTCATGGGTTTGCGCCCCGCATCAGGCTCTGCACTGACAGTGTCAGGCCTCCTTGGGATTCTCTCTCTGCTGCTCTCTCTGCTCCTCCCTGGCTCTCTCGCTCTCTCAAAATAAATAAATTTTTTAAAAATAAAATAAAAGTATTAGAAAACAAAGTTAATGAAATGCCATACTAGAGTTAACAGTTATTCCTTTTAATGTTGGAAAGTATCAAAATTAAAAGCTTTTGTGCTTCTAAGAACATTATCAAAATGAAAAGATAACCAGAGAATGGGAAAAAAATATTTGCAAACCATATATCTGACAAGTGACTTACCTAAAAAGAATTCTTACAACTCAATAATAAAAAGACAGCCCAATTTAAAGGATGGACAAAGGATCTGAATAGATATTTCTTCAAACAAAATACACAAATGACCATAAGGACATGAAAAGATGCCTACCATCATTAGTCATCTAGGAAATGCAAATCAAAACCACAATGAGATACCACTTAATACCCATTAGGATGGCTATTACCCGAAAAGTAGAAAACATGCACTGGGATTTGGGGAAATTGGAACCTTCATATACTGCTGGAGACAGAGTAAAATGGTGCAGCTGCTTTGGAAAATAGTCTGGCAGTACTTCCTCAAACATTTAAACATACAGTCGCCCTTTACCCAGCAATTTCACGAGGTATATGCCCAAAAGAAATGAAAACATGTCTACACAAAAACTTGGACACGAACATTTATAGCACCATTATTAATAATAGCCAAAAACTGGAACCAGCCTAAATGCCCATCAAGTGACTGTGGGTAAACAAAGTGTGTATCTGTACAATGGAATATTATTCATCCCTAAGAAGGAATGAAGCGGTTACAAGCCTCAATATGTGTGAGTCCTGAGCACGTTATGCTAAGTGAAAGAAGCCCATCACAAAAGGCCGCATATGGTTGCATTTATATGAAATGTTTAGGCAAATCCACAGACAGAAAGTAGATTAGTGGTTGCTCAGGGGAGGGGTGATGGGGGACCAGGGAGGATGACAATGGAAGACAGGGTTTCTTTTTGAGGGGATGAAAATGTTCTAAAATTGTGCTGATGGGTGCACATATCTGTGAATACACTAAAATCCACTGAATCGTACCCTTTAAATGAATGAAACATATGGTCGATTAAATGTAATTCAATAAAGCTGTTAAAAAGAACGAAGCCAGTGTTAAACTTCAATTCAACCGCAGTCATTTAAAATCATAATTTAACTGTCAAAAAACACATACTAAAAGACCTCAGTCATTTAATTCGTTTGGAACAATTACACCAAACTCCATCTTCTGCACCAGCTGAAGTCTAATTAAATATACAATGCTCTACCCGATCATTAACAATACACTATTTTCCTAACATGTTCTGTTAGTAGCCGCTTGTCTCCTACTATACCTGTCTGACACAGTTTCACCAGAGCAAGCCATAGACAGCCTGAGAGACCTAAGAGGATCTGGGGCAATACAGACTATAAAGGTAAGGAGGTTTGACTGTTCTGTGTGGTTGTGGTTTAGGGGCAGTTATAGACACAGTGTCCTGTATCATCAAAAGGGCACTGAAAACCCACTGCATTCTATTATTCAGATATCACCTGTTCAACATTTATGTTTAAATATAACCTGGATGTCTGAAAAAGTTCACAGTGTTTCAAACAAAATGATGAAAAATCTGAACTTGCCAGTTTACTCTCGCAGGATCTACTACTGTTCACTTTTTACCCATTTAGTTCTCAGAATGAATCCTCTCATCTGGAAAAATGAGGGGATTACCATAAACTTGGTAGTTTCTTAGCCTAAAAGATCTAGTGAAGATCCTCTCACCAAAATATTTAATAAACATAGATGAGAGGCACCTGGGTGGCTCAGTCAGTTAAGCGTCTGACTTCGGATCAGGTCCCTCATCTGATGGTTCGTGGGTTCGAGCCCCACATTGGGCTCTGTGCGGACAGCTCACAGCCTGGAGCCTGCTTCGGATTCTGTCTCCCTCTCTCTCTGCCCCTCCCCTGCTTGTGCTCTGTCTCTCTCAAAAATAAATAAAAAACATATAAAAAAATTTTTTTAAAGTAGATGAATGACTAGAATACAAAAAATGCAAAGCAATACTAATTATCCTTTGCTGTGGATAACTAAAGTGACATCTTCCACATTTACTTTCCCCTCAACAGCCACAAAATCTCTGCAGTAGCAATGCCCCAAGGATATTATTATGTATTAATGTTCCTGAAAGATTCTGCAGATTTCACTTTATTTCTAGATATGTAAAGCTAATTTGCCTTCCTTTCCCAAGTGCCCTGTGTCAGCATTAATCGACTAAACCAGAGGATCAGGCACTCTTAAAGAGGCCTGGCCTTTAGTGGCTTCCTGGCCTTGAGTCCATCTTCCCAGGAGCAGGGGTCTACCCAAGTGTCATGGATATGAATTATTATAGTAACTAACAAAGTCACCAAGCAGCATAATTCTCAGGACTTAAAGAAGGTTGTTCAAAATAATCCATACAGGATGCACTTCACTGTACAGGTTCTAAAAACAGAATTCACCTTCTTATCTGTTAAACGATTCTTCAAATTCAACATGTTCTCAAGTCTTTCAACAAAATGGTCAAACATTTGCATATGTGTTTTACACCTTTAATCTTGGAGTGAATTAAGCCCACATTATATAGGCTGTCCAGTTGATCACCTCAGCATTCTGTGGCCAACAGGCTTTCCCATCTCTGTGCTGATGTGCTGAGCAATGTGCAATTTCAACTTCCCAATAATGAGAAGAAATGAGATGATTGGAAGAATAAGAACATCCTCTGGGAAACTATTAAAACTCCAAATAAATTATTTAAAGTTTTTTTAATTTTGCTTATCTGTTAAGATTAGTCATTTTTTTAAAAAAAATATTGACTACTCTGAACATTGCTGCAAATGGGTTATATCACAAGTAGCAGAATCTAGGGCTTCTATAAATGAAGAAATAGATTTTCTTGAATCTACCACTGTTAACTATTACAGAAAGTACCCTCTCCTCCCTACTTAACCCCCAGAGGAAAATACATTAGCAAAAAGAATGCCTTCGTGTACTATTTTTAATTTTAATTTGCTCCTGCCAGTAAAAGGAGAAAGGATTTTACAGATTTATAAAACATTCATATGTATTACACATTGCCTTCTGATTTTGAGAGACTTTTCAAGTAAGTTTTTTCACACCATATGCAGCTTTATCAAAAGGTAAAACTTCTCCATAATGCAAACGCTTCCTTACCCAAAAGGATGTAGAATTGTTCTTAGCAATTATTTTTTGATTCCTAATGCCTACTAGGATTGTACTACTCTGCTAACTAGTTTTCTACAATGTATTTCAATATATCTTTACTTTTTTCAGCAATATAATTATCTTCATGAGTTTCGGGACAAACTAGCCGCACATCTATCATCAAGAGATTCATTATCAAGATCTATATCTAGATAAAAAAGAATTTCAAATAACATATATATGACCATGTCTGAAATTTAAGAGCTATTTAACATAATTTGTATTGAAACAAAATTTACTAGTGTTATCAACTTGAATGTAAATGTGTACGTGCAAATATTCCTAAAGCTTTTATTGACAAATTTCAGTTGTATCTCTTATCTCTTCTAGAAGATCGAAAAACTGCTATATAATGTCTGATATGTACTGTCTCCTCTGGTATGTTTTACTTAGAAATAATGCTGAAGTGAGCATATGGAAAAATGTTTCACTGCCTATTTTTATTATTTACCACACTTTTACCTCATTTTATGATTTGTAACTACCAGGTGGAATGAACATAGTAATAAATGTAAAAATGGGTATGAGTACAAACTAAAATCAAGTAACTTTCACCCTCTGTTCCTCCCACTTTTCCTCCCATGGCTTTTCCTCCTTCATAGACATACACGAGTGAGAAGGATCCTATGAATCTTCTGGACACCTCCCTCCCATGCTGGATCATCCCCAATAGGTGTTTATCCAGCATTTGCTGGAACATTTTCAGATATGAGGAATTCCTTGGTTCAGACAGGTGCTCTCTTTTTAGACCACTCATTTTTTACCCTAGGGACTACACAGAATGAATTAAATCCCTCTTTCACATTTCTGTTAGAAAGCACTTATCTACAGATTAACAGTCTCCAATTCCCTCCCTCACCTCACCCTATGCTACTGAATATGTCTTTTTGTCTTTAAATGTAATGTTGAACAGTTGTTTGCACTGTAGACAAGGACATTTTCACAGATAGTGGTGGCTTTGGTATCACCTGCAATAGTCCCTTGGCTGTGACTGGCACCTCCCCACGAGACAAAGTAAATTTCACATCAAAACTTTTGGAATAATCATCTAATTGCCAAAAGTTTTCTTCTGTTTCAAACTTCTCTTGCTGCTTTAATTTCATTGGGGAATACTTCAGAACAATTACTAGTGCTGTTTGGGAACTTCAGACCAGACAGCCAGTATGTTCTAGAATATAAAATCAGTATTCTAATATTTTTATGTCTACACTGATTTCAGAACTTAAGATTTTATAAGTATACTAAGGAAGATGGGAGAACCACACATATCCTACCACACATATCCAGTATGTGAATGTTTAAACTGTGGGGGTTTCTAATCTAATAATGTCAAAAGTTATAGGTGGAAAAAAATTTTTTTCAAGTAAGTACAGGCTGCAATAATAGGTTGACCTTCCTCATGATTTCAGTATTACAACCAAAAACAATTTAAAAATCACAATACTTATTAAACTTTAGGAAATCACTGAAATTGATACTAGCAAATCTTATATATTGCTTCTCCTCAATATGGATATAAAGCTTATTCATGAACACTTAAGAAAGTGGAAGAAAAAGGTTGGCATGGATTAATCAAATCCTTTAATAATCAAATGAATTTCCCAAGTGCATGCTTCTCTCATTTTTACTGCAAATGCCAGTTAAGCCTTCCATGTTTAAAATGCTTAACTACTTTAATACTAAGTATTAAGGGAAAACATCAGTTATTCCATAACAGAATCATGGAATGGGGCACTACTCAAAAGAATATAATTTCACATAGTTGGAAAAGTATTTTCTCTACCTAATCTGTGGAACAGCCCTCAAACCAATGGGGCAGAGAGACTACAGTCCTGGTCACACACAAGCCAGAGTTAGCTGCTGAAATTGAATTAACACAGAGACTCAGCCATTAACCATAAACTACACAAGGCCACATTTGAGATGGTTTTTATTTAATATACAAAAGCAAAATAAATTAAGCTCTAAGGTAGGACTACTTACGGGCATTTTCTTTGGACAGCGGTACAGCACCGATCAGGCTAACTTAGATTTTAACAAACCGTGAGCACAGATGGATAACTACATTCTATGTTTCTCTCAGTAGTTTTAGGGGTCTACCTAGTCATCGACCTATTATTTAAGAAATTTTTCTTCTCCAGAATATATGAACATGGTAAGCAAAGAGATTTCAATGTTTAGAAAAAGCACTGTACAATAAAATTAACTTCTTATCCATGTGACCACGTTCTCTCCATCTCCACGTCCACTATGTGCATTACTAAAATTAACGTAGGATAAAAAAACCTTCAGTCCCACAGAGCAGTCACTTTATATGTCTGACACTATTTCCCAAAAGCAGTACAGGTAGCAGAGCTGTTTACTCCTTTTAGATATTTAGCTTTAGGACTCTTAATTAATCAAAGTGAAATTGTTCTAAGCCATTCAACAGATCCAGGAATAGAACCACATTTTTTTTTCTCTTGGCATCACTCTAAAGTATCAGTTCAGACTCATCTTCCGAGCTATACTGCTGGTACCAAAGACTCGCTGGCTGCTGCTCTGACCACAGATCAGTGATTGGTTTGAGCAAAAGAGTTTAAATAATTTGAGACTAACATTAGTAGTTTCCCCAAAGGATGAATATGCATACTTTGCATACTTTTAGGAACAATGCTAGACAGGTATCAATATTTTTATCTTTCCCCTTTGAATAGAGTTGTTTTAAAATATTTTTGGTGTCGAAATCTGACTTACAATTATACTGTACAACTGATTATTGAGGGATGCACATTTGTGAGTGTTGAATGATACATAAATAAGTAAACTACATGAATACTTTTAAATACATATTATTTAACCGGGGGGGGGGGGGGGGGTGTGGATACGTCACACTGCTGTGACATAGCCACACCTAAAATGAAAGCTCACACTCCTGCAGGGTATAAGAGATACAAAGAAATCATTATTTGTACCATGGCAAGAATATTCCATGAGCACTGTTCGTAAATATATAATTGGAAGAAAAGAGAAATGTAGCAAGGAAAGTTTTTTCATGCTTTTAGAGTGTTTCTACATTTCTATTTCCTTTCTATGCATACAGTGGACATATTTTCAAAATATGTTGATTTGGAGAGGAGAGAAGAGCTCTATGAGAGCTATTAGCAAGAGTGGTCCTCAGGCTTAAATATATTGAACAGGCTTAAAACGACACACATACTGCAAACCGCCATGTACTTTGTTGCTTTGTGAAAGACCATTATCTGGGTATCTGAACTTGACTGCTAGGTCAGGGAGTTAATGATGTAATCCAAGAGGCTTCTCAAATTCTTTCATAATACCCAACACATGTCAAAAGTCTGGTCATTTCCTATCACTTCCCCTTCCCATGAAAAACAGCCCTCAAACTTCAAACAAATTAGCAATTTGTCCAAAGCTGGGGACCCAACTCTCCTCAACCATGGGACAAGAAGTGGGAAATGCCAGTTACAATTGTGAAAATCATCAAACGTCATTACTAAGTTTCTACACCTATACTTCCTTAGTACTAAAGGGACATACTCCATGGTATAATATTATTACTCTAAAGAATAACTGCTAAATAGACTACATTTATTACATAAGATTCTTAATTCAGGAGAATCTGTAGTACCCACAGCAACAAAGAGTTGTCAGTACAGATATAAACCACAGCATAGCGGTATTCAACAATGGTTTCTAAAAGGTGGAAAACCCTTTAAAGATAAATCAAACCACATAATAGCAAAAGTAACTGTAACAAAGCAAAAAAAAATTACCTAAGTAAACAGCGGTCACTGCACAGGGAGCAGTTTGGTAAAAGCTGGAAGGGTTACGCCGCCAGGCTAACTAGGCCGCAGCTGGACCTGCAGGAATAACAGAAGGCTAGGACTGCTGAAACAGATAAAATGGGGGGAACACACTGGAGTCTGAGCAAGGACAAGAGCCAGCAGGAGACTGCCTTGTGCAGGGATCTTGTTTCTGCTTTCTCTTCATAAGTAATTTACTTTCCTAAAACACTGGAAAAGGTAAAGACGGGTAGATATCACGAGAGCTTACAGGCACTCAATCTTTGCACAGTCTCCATGCCTAGGAACCAACAGCCTACCCCTGAGAAGGGTAAACCTTACTGGCAGTCAAGTCACCTTTGAGGAATCAGCTAAGGACTACAAATCTAA
Source organism: Acinonyx jubatus (assembly GCF_027475565.1). Lineage (NCBI taxonomy): Eukaryota > Metazoa > Chordata > Mammalia > Carnivora > Felidae > Acinonyx > Acinonyx jubatus. The sequence goes on from NC_069386.1 coordinate 99,818,428, forward strand.
TTTTTGAAGCATGAGAAGGTGGCTTCCACAAACTGCAGCCTTAATTAAACCTTGCAGAATTGTGGAGAATAATCAGGAAAACATGATTAAAAGGTCTCTTAATACTTGAAAGTAGCACTTGCTAGGAGACAGCAAAGGCTTGTGAAAAGACTTTGACAGGAATGCCAAGGTAACAGCTCCAGGAAACCTATCTGGACTCGGCAAGGTCCCTCATGATCAAAAGTACTTGTGAACCAGAAAGAAAAATGAGGAGTGGGTGCTGACATCATTAGTTGGATTAGAAACTGCTCAAACTCAGAGCATGAATCTTTAGTACCTAGCAACAGGTCAATAAATAATTTTCTGCATGAGCTGACCAACAGTTCACCTCCCTTGAGGTGTCCTTCAGACCATAAAACACAGGCCTTTAAATTTTTTTTTTAATGTTTTTATTTTTGAGAGAGAACAAGCAAGCAAGCAGGGGAGGGGCAGAGAGAGAGAGAGAGAGAGACAGAATCTGAAGCAGGCTCCAGGGTCTGAGCTGTCAGCACAGAGCCTGATGCCGGGCTCGAACCCACGAATCATGAGATCATGACCTGAGCCGAAGTCGGACGCTTAACCGCCTGAGCCACCCAGGCGCCCCAAAACACAGGTCTTTAAAGCTTGTCTCGTTATGAAATGGTTTGGTTCTCACTCTTCTGGCTCTACATTCTCTTCTTCCACATACTCACCCTGCTACGCAATCCCAAAATATTAACGGCTACTCTCAAAGGTGGAGAAGCATTTTTTCGCTAGCAGAGGATTAACCAACCAGCATCTAATTCAAGGCACTCTTAGAGTACGAATTCCACAAACTCATCCATAAACTCCCTTGATTATTAAGTGGAATTTCTAGATACCGGTTTTCTTTCTTTGATCTTTTAAGAAACTTCTGAAAAAAAAAAAATGGGGCGCCTGGGTGGCTCAGTCGGTTAGGCATCCGACTTCAGCCCAGGTCATGATCTCACAGTTTGTGGGTTCAAGCCCCACATCGGGCACTGTGCTGACAGCTCGGAGCCTGGAGCCTGCTTCAGATTCTGTGTCTCCCTCTCTCTCTGCCCCTCCCCTGCTTACATTCTGTCTCTCTGTCTCCCAAAAATAAATATTTTAAAAAAAAGAAACTTCTGAACCACTTACACTATCTTCAATTGCCTTAACTACCTCATTCCAAATAAAGCACAAGAATTCTTACAAAAACATGCCATAGTTTACCTGCCTTACAAGCAGCAGCAAAAATGAATTTAACGAGTCATTTTTCCTTAAAACCTGCTGTTTCAAAAAGGAAAAACAAAGTTAACACTTCAAATGCCACAATTTTTTAAATTGGTTACAAAATATGATGATGCTGTGGCATCAATGTTTATGAATCTTGTCAAGTGACAACACAGAGTAATGTGTTTAGCCATTTAAAAACACTCCTTTCTAGGGGCACCTGGGTGGCTCAGTCAGTTGAGCATCCAACTTTCGCTCAGGTCACGATCTCTGTGGTTCTCGAGTTTGAGCCCCAGCATCAGGGTCTGTGCTGACAGCTCGGAGCCTGGAGCCTACTTCATATTCTGTGTCTCCCTCTCTCTCTGTCCCCTCCCCCACTCATGCTATGTCTCTGTGTCTCAAAAAATAAATAAATGTTAAAAAAAAAATTTTAAACATTCTTTTTAGATCTGGGCACAGTATTTAAAAAAAAAAAAACGCACACACACACAATGTAATACTCTACTAGTTTTTTTAAAAACTGACAGTAATATGTCTTTATTATGGATTAAGCAAGTGTAAGAAATAGCTATTTGTAATCTTTAAAACAATGCACTGAAAATAAGTTAATTTCAGAGTTTTATTGTATTGCACTAAAGGAACAGCAGGACGGTTATACAATGTTCTCTCTCATTCAGTTTTGAAAATCTAAAGTACTTGCAAATTCTTAAGAATACCTTTACCACCAGATTAGAACATTAAGTATAATAACCAATTTCTTAATAAGTAATGTCTTACAAATTAAAACACATTTAAAATAGCTTTAAATGCATTCTTCACAAGTAATTCAGCATATATTTTTATATCATGTTCACTTATGCTTAAGAATTAAAGCAAGTATATTACTCTGATGGAAATAATGGGAAATCTCTCACTCATGCAATATACAGGGATAATATTCAAGTTGAAGGGGAGAAAATCCCACTCTTCTTATTTTGTCAATGTGTCCATATATAATCACATACATGATAAATGAGGAAACCCATGAAGTTTCCCACAAGTCAGATATATATTTTCAGTTCATCAGAAGCACCTGATATCTACAGCTAATTTATAATTAGATGGCACTTCAATAAACCAAAATGAGCCCTACAAGTTCCTATAAACAAAAGCTTCCAATGGACTAAGGATAGTCAATAATTAATGCAATCATTCAAGGGATTATGGCTGTTCCTTAAGGAGTGCAAGTTCAAACCTGTCAACACCAGAGGTATCATTTTATATTAATTTATACGTAATTCCATTTAAATTCTTTATCCAAGTATAACATATGAAAACAGTCTTTCCACAAGCAAAAAATGTGGAAACATTTAAAAAATAAGGAGTCATTTTTTAAAGTAACTGATCAGATTCCATAGGCTACTCTTGGAAACAGGATCTTGCTGGATAGAATCCCTTCATTTGGTGGCTTTTTGCATGCACTTACTGGACCAATTCTTCTGTGTGTTGTTCTAAGAGCTCACCAAAACATAGATCATGCTGAAAAGAAGAAAAAGCCTATTAATTCAAACGTTCCTAATTATAAAAACAAAAAGCACCAAAAAGTTGAGTCTGCTTTACACAGCCAACTAGTTTATGATATCACACCACCACAGAAAATGAAAAGACCAATGACCAGTTCACGAGACAATCTTAATTTGCATTTATGGACTTTTGCCTAAGGTAGGACTTGGCTCAGTGCTTGTGCTGTGGTTGTCTCCTATTTTCTTTCCAATTTTAGCAAACAGAACAGCACAGCTGAAAGCTTAATAGGGGATCAGAGCTTAGAGAAGCCATCCAAACAGTGCACTGCTCTGGAGTCGTCTAATAATAGCAGTGAGCATCTCGCAAGGGCTCACTTCATGCCAGGCCCTCCACTAGGTCTTTTATGTACATGACCTCGCTGAATCCTCCAAGCAGTCCTAGGAGTTGGGTACCATTATCATCCCCATTTTACAGATGGGAATGGTGACTTAAGGAACTTTCCCATCAGAGAAAGGCTCTAGGCAACAGCAAGAGGGTTAAAAAAGAAAAGGGCACAAGTGAGCAAAATAAAAACCCTTTGATTCAGACCAACTCTACCAGAGTAAGGTGGGAAAGGCATGGTTCCAAAGCATGGGTCTCTAACTGGATATACAAAGCAGAGTTGAGCAAACTCGACAAACAACTTAAAAGCAGAAATGAAATGACATAGAGCCACCACATGCCCACAAGTGCACATCTCTGATTTTCTCATTTATTCAATCATTCATTTCTTTTCTTTCTTTCAACAAATATGTCTCAAGTACCACTATATGCCAGCACTGTTCCAGTTATTTGTTAAAGAAACTGAAAAAATGAAAACTAACAGGAAATGAAAATGACACATGGCATTTTGCTGTTTAGAACTTATTCACTATCTGTTTCATAAATGAACGTCTGTAGATGCACTAATGGATACTCATTTTCACAGGTATAACCTCTAAAAGCATAACATCTCTTTTCCATGAATTTCAGTCTAGCACTTCATTCATCATTTTCCGTAATGGAAACATATACCGTAAAGAGAAACATGAATATAAACCTACCATCTAATACTCAGCAAGTTCTCCAGTAACAAAAAGAAGAGGGAATAAGAAAGCAGCTTAATGAATACAATTCCATCTTACATGGCCAACTTTCTTCCTATTTTGGAAATCAGTTGGAACTGTTCTCTCTGGCTGAATATATATCAATAAAAGATGAGAAAAGTATATTGGTGCAGTTTAAAGAAATACAATCCCACGTGTGCGAGTGCCCCTTCCCTCATTTTAATGAGCAGCCATTTTATTCCATCTCCAGTACACCTAGGGCGGTGGTGCTCACCCAGGGCTGACTGCGCCCCGCAGAGGGCATCTGGCACTGTCTGGAGGCATTCTTGGTTTTGATGACTGCAGAAGAGCAGGCGCTACTGGCATCTACTGGGTAGAGGCCAGGGATGTTGCTAAACATCCCACAATGCACAGGCAGCCCCCACAACAAAGATTTATCCAGGCCAAAATGTCAACAGTGCCAAGGTCAAGGACTGCTGGCCTAGAGGAATGATGCAGTCCATCATGGCTATAAAGGGAGAGGAGTTGAACGCTGCACCATCACATAGGAAAGACCTGTTTCTTTCATGCTCCCATTCAGATGAAGCAAGCCATAAAATAAAGGGCAGAGCATACAGTTTGTAAAGAATGATAAAAAGTAAAACACCATGGCAAGAGAGATGGTGAAGCCAAGCACAAACATTTTGGCAAACTCACACTTTTTTTTTTGCAATCTTCTCAATGCCATCACTTTGCACAGACAATGAGGATTACTGTGTCTGAAAACTTAGGAAGCAGCACCCCTGACCAAACTTTCTGACTCTGACCGCACACCAGCTGGGTGTCCCGACAAGTACCAGTTTATTCATATTCAACGTGTGTGCATTTGCTGGTGTGCACTGTGCCATTAGCAGTTACCACCATTCAAGACGCTGAGTTATTCTTCAAGTGGATTTTAAGGTGTTAAGACTGTAATGCCTACAAACTTTTTAGGCAGCAAAGTGAAATCATATATTCATTTTCTTTTTTAAACTCACCCGTATAGGTAGTAAAAAAATGCTAGAAGATAAAAAGCCAATTTGCACCAGCCTTCTTTCTGACAATAGGCTAAAATGTCTGCATTCATGATGGTTGTAGGGTCATAGAGTCCTGGTCCACTCATCACCGGCCTACTCATATACCTGCAATAAACACAGTCCATTAGCCACTCCAAAAAGGATGGGAAGGAGGGTTTTTCTCCTCAAATAACATTTGTTACAATGAGAGGCAGTCCACACAGGGAAGAGTGCTTTTAGTTCCAGGGTGGAGTTCTTTCCTCTTATCATCTTAATTTTAAAACAAGAGCCCCTAGGGGCACCTGGGTGGCTCAGTCAATTAAGTATCTGACTCTCGATTTTGGCAGAGGTAATAATCTCATGGTTCATGGGATCAGGCCCTGTGTTGGGCTCTGCACTGGAACCTGCTTGGGATTCTCTCTCTCCCTCTCTCTCTGCCCCTTTACCGCTCGTGTGCGTGCACATGTGCACATTCTCTCTCTCCCCAAATAAATAAACTTTAAAGTAAATAAAAAAATAAGCTCCTAAATGAGAACAGGACAGTTATTTAGGCCACATCTGGTCTGCCCTATACTTTCATAAATACAAGAAAAAGAACAGTAACTATAAAAAATTAAGGTTTTCTTTTCTCTTAACTTTTTCTTTTAACGTAATTTTAGACTTACAGAAAAGAACACTTCACCAAGATATTCACATTAACCACACAGCTCTACCCTTATCTTTTTTGTTCTTGCTCCAAATATGCATGTTTTTCTCAAAAAAAAAACTATTTCAAACTCAGTCACAGATGTGGTATCACTTTACTCCTAAACACTTTTTCAGTCTATTTCCTAAAATGAAGAGCAATGAGATTTTAACGTGCCTATTAAAGAAAAAACAAAAAACCTCTAACTCTATTATGTAGCTCTGACATACCTTAAAAGTTATAAAAAATGAATATATTTTATAAACAACCAAACTTAAAATCATAAAGTAAAAATGGAGAAAGAAGTTAAACACACTACATTTTGATTTATATGAAATTCAAAGATGGGCAAAATTAATTCAAGTTCACAGAGATCACTGCTCTCCTTGGGAGGTGCAGGGGTAACAGACAGGGATAGGGCTTCAGAGTTGCACACATAACTGTATCCAAATTAAACCTCACTTTTTGAAAAACACTTCTAAAGATCAACAAAGTAAGTGCCATAAAAGGTATTTAAACAGCTATTTGTTCATCTACTTGATTTTTAAAATAAATGCCAACTGGGGCGCCTGGGTGGCTCAGTCAGTTGAGCACCTGACTTCAGTTCAAGTGATCTCGCAGTCAGTGAGGTAGAGCCCCACGATGGGCTCTATGCTGACAGCTCAGAGCCTGGAGCCTGCTTCTCTCTCTGCCCCTCCCCCACTCACACTCTGTCTCTTTCTCTATCCGAAATAAACTTAAAATAAATGCCAACTAATTTTCAGTTTTCATTTAGGTGACTAGCATGTAAGATAACCATAGTATAAGTAAGATATAATTAGGAAAAGTATTAGAAATATATCTATATTACCTCCAAATATGGTATGCCAAGAGGGGCATATTGAGACCCAGCGTAAGCCATTCTGCTGCACAAAGAAACATGACACAGAAGAAAGCATGGATGAGGTACTCTGGAAGTACGAGCTGGAAGAAAAATACAACGCAGTTATCAAAATGCCTTGGCATTAAGTCAAATGCTGTTGGAAAGCAGGTGGCAACCAAGTTCCCATAATGCAAAATCACTGTTTTCTTAGAATCAGGGATGAAAGATGCTGAGTGTTGTTTCCATATTTAAATTTTTACCAAAAGCAGAATTAGAAGCAAACTGACCAGATGATATAGCTCGCGCTAAGAAAATAAATAGAACTTAAAATTTAAAATTCAAATTCTTACAGTAACAGGTTAAATTATACAAAGTTACCACCCAGACTATTCAGTTATTTGCTAATCACTTGGAATACTTCCCACCATTCAACAATGATAAAAATATAAAAATGAGGTATCTGATCGCATGCAACATGATACAAAAAAAAAAATCCACAAAAACAAAAGTTCCCTTTAGATTATTTTACACACTAATGTTTTAAAGCTTTTAACAGAAACCAGGAATGCTACATATACAATATTTAGCAAACCACACCACATTACCACAAAAGTCATTTTTCAACGGAAAGCCAAAAGCCAATAATCTCAGCACAGTCATAGGGGGAAGAACACTAATATACACAGATGCAAACAATGTGCATTCTGCAATGTAGGAGGGAAAAGACAGAGTTCTGAACCATAAAATTGGAAATTTCCCTAGTTCCTGAGCTCTGATTTTACATGGCCTTCCCATTTCTTTTAAGCCTGTTTTCCAATGAACTACTACAGGCACAGCAGACCAGTAGAAGCTCAGAACTCAAAAACAAAATAATTTGATTGTAGAGAAAAATTAATTGAAGAGAAATACTTTTTATAAAATAACCAAGAATTCATGCTTTAGTTTTAATTGCCTTTCTCATCCTAAAGATTTCAGCCTAATGACTCTTATTTAAAGTCCCAAACATTTCATTTCAAGTTTCGGCCAAGGACTTCCTATGAGTCACAAATGCAAAGCCAGTTTCTCAGATGTTCACATCGTATCAAGGTACAATTATATGAATCCTCAACATCAGCAGATCTTTACTGAAAGGAAACCATCGCTGTAGAAACAATGCAATTGTACTACATATTCAAGCCTGCTTTCTACTACTCCCAAATCACTTTCTTCATTTCAAAGCTGTAAAGCAAAGTTTTTTAATGAATATTTTAAATGAAATCTCAGTAAAACCAACTAATCTATACCACTAACCAGATATTTTCTACAAACTTAATATAATAAACTCTGTGTATGTATACAAACTTGTAAATAACACGAACCATTAAGCCACCATTTAATTAAGATCAAAATTAAACATCTGCAAGAAAACAAGAAAAGGTCCACAGGAAATCTTTGAAACACAAAGACTACAACCAGGACAGACCAAGAAAAAGATACACTATATTAGGAGTTCCACTAGAGCTGTTTAGAATACTCGTGTAAATTACAGGATTTTTCTTTTCCTTATAATAAGTACTTCAGCTCTTTCAAGCCAAGTGATAGGTAACAATAAAAATCATCCAAGTTTTCATCCTACAATTCCAAACTGAGATATGGGGAGAAAATGATTTAGAAAGCATGATCTCTACTGCTCTTAACAATATACTTTAGTAAGAGGGATAATAAAGATAATCTGCAACTCTTCCAGTTCTAATATGAAACAATGCCACACTCCCTTCATCTCAAAAAAATCCAGACACTTTTATTATACATCTCTTACAAAAACCAGCCCACTCCAATCATTCTTTAATGGTGAAATTTCCTGGTAAGTGGCACAAAAATTATTCCATTTAGGAACCAATGTTTACACAAAAACTAGTATCCAGAAAAAAATTCCTCACACAAATATGGCTGAAATGATAATATTTAACATGCAAATTGTAACATTCTCTAGTTAAGGTTCACATTTTAACATAGAATATTTGTCTTCCCCCATACTTTGGCAGAATTGTCAAAACAAACTTTAAATAGGGAAAACTGTCAGATGCACTGCTAGCAAGCCAATTATCGGCACCCTATCCAGAATGCAACTTGTGCTGGTATAAAAACTCCCAATCTATGCCGCCTTGGGGTGTCCCAAGCAAGTTATCTTTTTAAGGTGAGAATTTCCTTCCATGAAGAAGAGTCAGAAATCACACGTTCTATGTAAAAATGAAATTAGTCCCTCTTAAATTTACAATAAATTAGGGAAACACCGAAGCTTGAACTTAAAAATGTGGAGGTCTGGGTTCAAATTCTGGTTCTACCTTAGCTGTTTGATCTTGTTAGTAAAGTGCTTCAACCTGGCTAAGCCTCAGCCTATCCTCCTATTCATGAGAATAAAGATACACCTACCCTTTAGGACTGTCATAAGCACTGAAAGAAAAATCCCAAGTAGAGATGCTTAGCACAGAGCCTGGTGCCCAGGAAAGCCCTCATCTGATTTCAGCTATTCTCATCCTCATCGTTTTTTGGTTATTTGAAGTAATGAGAAGCCAAAGAAGATAGAATATTATTAATAAACTGTCATTAATAAACAAATTTTGGTTTCTTAATTTCTTGGTAACAATTAGTTTCAACAGTGGGTTAAGACATTTTACAATGAACATTGCTACTTTCCAATGAGAAAGCAGACTCATCTTCTCTTTTGTTTCCTAACAGCAGAGAAAGAGCCAGTAAGTTAACACTGTTAATTGTCCCTACATAGTCTTACTGTAGCAGTTCTTTAAAGACAAGCTAGAAATCTATTCCATCACTCATATTTATCTAGGAAACAATGATAAAGTAGCAAACTAACTTTATAGATCTTTCCCCCAAAAAATCCTTCTAGCATGCTAGTGCCTTACAGTTTTATACAACTCAAGTCTACACAAGTTTTCATCTTCATTAAGTAACTTTTAAAGATGAATTATTATATTATTGTATTCTTGAAGACGTACCCACTGCTTTCAAACAACCTTTCAGTTTCTGACCAGTTAGGCAAAATCAAACTACAGACTAAAGGTAAAATCTTCCTAAATGAATAAACTAAATGAAGTCAAAAAATATGTATAAAAACCCCTAAGCACAATGGAGCCGATCCGCATTATAACTAAATCCATCAGAGCTCAGAACTTAGTGTAAGACAAGGCTGTTTTAGAAATTGAGAGTGGATATATACCAGAAATAACTATGTAGACATCTGTACATAAATTATTATCCATAAAATTCTGGCAGCATGAGTCCAGAGCCTAAGGACAGAGCTATCCACCGAAAAAGAGTGAAAAATTAATTCCAGAATAGACATAACCAAAAAAAAAAAAAAAAAAAAGTAGACATGCTCCTGAAGACTCCACTTCCGGGCTACCTCACAGTAAGTCACAACATAAGAATAACCTTACCATCTATTAAAGTCATTGTATGTTAACAACTTTCAAACACTGAACCAAATAATGTAATATAGAAGTGCCTATGGCTATAACATTTCAGAAATGCATAAGCATTTAACAGCTTTCCCTACTTGACTGGGCCAGCAAGCAAACATTTGCATAAAGTAAGAAATTTCATGAAATCATAAACCTCAACAGGCATATAAATGAGCACACCGAACAGAACACTTTACAGATACAAATGCCCTAACCCTCCCCATGAAATGAATGTAGCATTAAAACATTAAACTAAAAAGCAGTACACACCTTTAATGCAATTTTGACTCTTTTAATCTTTTTGACCTTTTCAACTGTCTTTGGCCGACAATGTAAAAAGCAGATTGGAAGAATGTTAGTATGACAGCTGACAAGATCACCAGCAGATTAATAATAGTCAGAATAGTCAAGCAGGAAAAAGAATATTTTTGTAAATTCTGCCTACTCAAAAAAAGTACAACTATATCATGCTACTGAGAATATTGGCCATTTTTAAATTATATCAAGTTAAAAGCAAAAACAGGTAAAAAATCTACAGAAAAATCCTTTATTATAACTTACAGGATTCAGGGTATTACACTGGTCTATGGGATTCTTGTAATCAGTCTTCAGTTCATCAAATGCTATAATCTAAAATAAAATTAAAATAGTTAGGATCTCTCACTTTATTACAATACAGCAACAAACCTGCCCCATCATCAAATGATAATTAAATTCAGTTAATAAAACAAAAGCAAAAGTAGGGTATACTACATGTACCAATTTACAGTAAATTCACTATGTGCTAATAACCAGAATCAGATTTAAAGAACTGAAAACATGTTTATATTAGTATCATTTAAATGATCTTATACTACTATAATAAATATCTTCAATTTTCAATTTTTCAGTGCCTCTGTTCAACTTATTCTTTCTTCTTGAGATTATTTTTTCCCTCACCCACAACTATTTACCAAAACTCTTCATTATAAAAACCCTCTTCCTATGTTGGCTCCTCTCTGTAGGTTACCCTGACTCCCTTGGGCCAAAATAACTGCATGCCACTCTAATATCCACATAGCACAGGACTTTATAATGCCACCAATATGGCATTTCTCACACTGAAGTATTTATGTACAGGTCTGTGTGCCCCTCAGGGTGAAGTATTTTTCATCATTTGTGCATGCCCTTCTCTGGTCACAGAATTCAGTGGGACACCAGAGATGGGCTCACATGCTTCAGTCTGTTCCCCCATTTGTGCTCACATGTCAAAGTCCTACTTCAATTTGGAAATACAAGAAAGAGCCTCAGAATAGAGAGGAACACCAAATGATTTTCAAACTTCGTGGCCAGAATCGCCACATACTGTCGTGCAATTTCTACAAGACAAAAGGCCAGGGCCAGGGGGAAGCTCAAAGCCAGCCCGTGCTCCTGTGGTCATGGGCTCTACACCAGGCTCTGCACTGAGAGCCTGTGTCCAATCAGGAGGGAGGATTCTTCTCATTATTCTGCCCCAACAGGGAGCAGAACTTCTTTGTTCTATTGTACCTAAAGGCATCATATAAGCAAAAGCAGCCCTGTTCAAGGCCACGATAAAAGTGATCAGTTTGACCTCCTTCTGTGTCATATGCATATTCCTACCACTTGCAGGTGGTTTCATTAGGGTCACCAAACTAAAACCTGAAGGGTAACCCAGGTAAGACCAGCTTCTCATGGTGTGATGAGCCAAACAAGTATAAATGCAATAGGGGAGAAAGATCTCATCCACTTATAAAATATATGGCAAGAATGTTTCTGTCTACATCTGGAGAAATGTGGCTGTAACATTTAGGGTCACTTAACACATAACTTCAAAATCAAAATGTACTGAAAAATCAATAAGGGCAACATACCACTCAAAATAAGAAGCCAAAAGCACCAAGTTTATGGGGGAGCTGCTTTAGCTGCTGTCACTGGTCATCTAGGGGACAGAGAACCTTTCCTTTGGTGCCCTTCCTCTGGTAGGTTAGGAATAGTATCCTCGTATGTGAGACAGTGTTAACTCAATATTACCAGTGATCAATGGAGTTCTGTATTTCTAGCTTTCACTATGCTAGTTTATTTCCCTGTTAAAGCTCTTCACTTCATAAAAAGATCTTTTTTTTATTTTTTTTTTAATGTTTTTATTTATTTTTGAGACAGAGAGAGACAGAGCATGAGTGGGGAAGGGGCAGAGAGAGAGGGAGACACAGAATCCGAAGCAGGCTCCAGGCTCTGAGCTGTCAGCACAGAGCCCGACGCGGGCTCGAACTCACAGACTGTAAGATCGTGACCTGAGCTGAAGTCGGACGCTTAACCAACTGAGCCACCCAGGCACCCCAAAAGATCTTTTTTTCAAATGTTCTAAAATTTTATAAAACTCAACCTGATCAAATAAAAAATTATAAGTAAAATACAAATAGAAGAAAAATAATTAAAATGTAAACTCCATGACAGCAAAAATTTTTTGCTGTATTCCCTGCTATGTCCCTGGTACTAGCACATACTTAAGTGTTCAGTCAATATTTATTGAATGAAAGGCGGGGGGGAGGGGGGGGGTGGAGAGCCCTAGCTTAAAAAAATACAGAACTCACCAAAAGGCATCTGCCTTTGCTAATAAACCCTACCACATATAAATGCTAAAAATATAAATGTACAATTAGAAGATACTAATTTCTGATTACTTATGGATATTAGTCAAATACCTGACATTTGTTGTGATACATCCCCAGTGCATCTTAATAATAAAGATCAAGATAAGGACTGTCATTGCAAATAAAATTACTTGCCTATAATAAAGATCCAATTTAACAGCAGAGTATAAAACTTACGTTTTAAAACTAACTCCTTTGGACATTTTGTTCAGGTGATTTCAAGGGATCTTTTAACGAGTACGTTACTGCAATGAGTGCTACAAGCTGGAGTTTTCAAAACTCTTCTGAAAAGATTCTTTTTTTTTTTTTAATTTTTTTTTTAACGTTTATTTATTTTTGAAACACAGAGAGACAGAGCATGAACGGGTTAGGGTCAGAGAGAGGGAGACACAGAATCTGAAACAGGCTCCAGGCTCTGAGCTGTCAGCACAGAGTCCGACGCGGGGCTCGAACTCACGGACCGTGAGATCATGACCTGAGCCAAAGTCGGACGCTTAACCAACCAAGCCACCCAGGCGCCCCTGAAAAGATTCTTAACCTAGTGGTTTTCATATCTTTTGTTACTGTGTGCCTGGACAAAGACGTTCACAAAATTTCCCCCCAAGTGCAAAAACAAAACAGATATATTCCTAAAGATACCAAACTATGCAATTCAGGATACCTTCAAATTTGATGCCTGTCTTTGGAATGATTTTTGTTCAAACAAATCTATGCTCCCAACTCTACTCCCTACAGAGCATCAATCATGTGAATTAGGACCAAACGGAGATGTAACCATCAACTCAAAAAATAACCTCCATACAACAGTTAATGTAAACAGGATTCTTTGATTTTCCAACTGAAATTTCCAAATGAGTCTTCTGATACTTAAAACTACCTAAGAAGATAAACTGAAGGTTATGTAGTTAACCTTATGTAGTTAACAGAAAAATTTAAACTATATATTTTGGAATTTTCAATTTGTTCCCAAAGGATGTAGAATACTCTGAACTAAGAAATCCTTAAGGATAAGGCTCTCTGTACTCTGCGGAGTACCAATGAAGTCTTAAAATTTTTTTTTAATTCTGTAACAGGACTTAAAATTACCTGGTTCACCCGGACATATATTCACTTCAAAGCTGAAACTAAATTACCCATTTTTTAAAAAATTCAGTTCAGGTATTCCTTAAGCTAAACACAACCTGTTCAAAATGTAAACGTGGCCATCCACAGTTCTCTTCTCAGAATCCTTACCATCCATCAAGCAGGAAGTGACTTAAATCCACATATACAAAGGGAAGGGAATCACACATTTCACGTCCACCAAAGGCTTACTAAAGTGGAGCTAGTTTGCATCCAAAATTATCTTTATTTATTGTTCTTCCATCAAAGAGACTAAAACGCTCTTAATTTATTGGTTCCTACCCACAAGCATTTTGAGGGAGGAATTACTTAACAGCCTACCTAAGTAAGCATTCCCCACTATACAAGCAGTTGGGTTCTAAAATAATAATATTAACAGGGGCTCCTGGGTGGCTCAGTCAGTTCGGCTCAGGACATGATCTTGAGGTTGGTGAGTTTGAGCCCCACATCAGGCTCTGTGCTGACAGCCTAGGGCCTGGAGCCTGCTTCGGATTCTGTGTCTCCCTCTCTCTCTGCCCCTGTCCTGTTTGCTTGCTCTCTCTCTCTAAAATAAACAAACATTAAAATTTTTTTAATAAAAAAAATCATTATAAACAATCACACTCTTTAGCAAAAGAGAGTAATTTGTGATATCATTCTACTTTTGAGATTTTTTTTTACAAGACACTGCTATTTAAATCACCCTGCCCCTCTATGTTCCATAAGAAATCCTTGTTATAGGGCTGATGACACAGGACTTAAAATTTACATGGGACTGAACATGTCCAATCATTCAAATGAAAGCTAATATCCTAAAAGGTACTAAAAGGATATGAGGGCAGAAGCAAATATAAGATAAATGTTTTAATGAATGCTGATTTCCAGAAGGCTGCTTCTCATTTTGTGCTAGAGAAACAAGAATCCTTCGAAATCTGTTGTAGAACTGTCAGAGGAAACTTCCTTGTTCCTTACAGGAACCAGTAAAGATGTGCTTCAATCCTGCGGCATGATGTGAGTAAAAAGAAAAAAAAAAAATGCCCTAGGAAAATTTAAGATTTCTGAGCATTTTCAAAATCAAATTAAAACTATCTCTACTAAATCCAGCTACCCTGAAAAGAAGGCTGTCTCTTGAGAAACTCTGGCGGTCAAAGTATGATTTAGGGGAAAAGTTCAGAGATGCAGTCAACAAAGTAATCAATCCAATCTGCATCAAAGTTCACAAGGAAACAGAATCTGAAAAAAAAGAAAAGTCGTTCTACTCGAAAAGTACCCCACAAGTGCTGAAACCAGCAATGGAAATTCATCTAAAGTATACTATCTCATTTGGGCCACACTCCTGCGGAAACCCGAAAAGAAAAGACAATGTGACTAAATAATAGTAATTTGGCAAACTTCATTCCCGCTAAGCACGCAGCATGCCTCCGTGCGCCCTTCACATCTCCCCGGGATGCGGAGACGCGGGGCCCCGGGCCCGCGGAGGGTGCGCGCCAGCGAAGCGCTGTCCCGCAGGGCCCGGCGGGACCACGGCCGCCCCACCCATCCAGGGAGGAGTAGCTGCGCGCGCGCGGCCTGTTCGGGGACACAGCGGGTGCATCCACGGGGCCACCGCACGCCTCGGCTCCTCCCGGACCTGCAGCCCCCGGCCTGCAGACAAGGGGCGCACGGAGCCCTGGCCGCGCCGCCTGCCCCGCCTTGGCCCCAGCCCCTGGCGTGCGGACGGACCAACGGGGGCCGTCGCCGTCCGAACAGCCGCCGACCCCGGGCGTGAAAAAGCTGCGCCGCCTCTTCGCCCTCCTTCCCCCGGACCCCGCTACTCACGTGCCAGATGGCGAAGAAGATAAGCGCGGCGGTGAGCAGCAGCGCCAGCATGTAGCAGAAGGCCGCGAACGTGAACGCCATGGCCGGGAAGGAGGAGCAGGGAGCGGCGCCGGTGCCAGCGGAGAAAGGCGGCGCAGGGCCCTCTGGGTAAAACCATTCACTTCCCCCGGCCTCAGCCACGACCGCCGCCGCCACCGCCTCCGCCGCTGCCGCCGTGCCCGCCCTCCCTGCGCGCCTGCGCACCAGCCGAGGTGCGCTGGCGCCCTCTGATGGCCGAAGTCTACGACGCACTTACATTGTCCGCGCAACTGATTGATTTATTTTTCTTTTTTTCCCTCGTTTATTCTTTGAACAAATACTTATTGAATGAGTGTCTACTATGTTCCAGGCACTGTGTTTCCCCTTTGAGATGCAAAGGGGGGAAACATACTTGCACCGAAAGAACTTAGTATAGTGCCGGAAAGGAACACTTAAATCATTACAGTATTTATGACCCTGTTAAGGGAAGTCTGCGCTTGTGATGAAAGGTCAGAGAAGGGCATCCATCCCGCTCTGCAGCGTTTAGGGCAGGATTCCTGGAGTAGCTGTTTCTTAAGCTGAGGCTTATGTGATGAGTAGAAGTTGTCCAGGCAAAGAGAAGATAGACCAGTACTCCAAAAAGAGGATTGAGCATGAGCAAAGGTACAGAGATGAAAGAAAGAAAAAAGCTCAGTGTCTTAGGTGAAACCACCAGCAGTTCTTAAATTAGTCGAACCTAGCACAAAACAGTGTTAGAAACTTAGAAAGGGGGTCCGGGAGGGTTCAGATCATAGAAGGACTTCCTTATAAGCTTGGTTTTGTTCTTACGCTGGTTGTGACCCACAAAATTGATTCACCACCCTGCTACCTGATCGGTGCTGATTGAAGTGGAAATCATCGAAGGCTTTTAAGCAAGAGAAGGACATATTTAGATTAGCATTAAAGATCATTCACACTAGCAAATTGTATAGGCTGGTTTAGAAGCAGTTATCCAGTGCTGTCCAACAAAACTTACTGCAACAGTGGAAATGTTCTTTTTCTGTGCTGTTTGACACAGTAGCCACTAGCCACATGTGGCTATTAGGCATTTGCAATGTGCCAGTATGATTATGGGATTAAACTTTAAATTTTACTTATTTTAATTAATTAAAATGTAAATAGCCACATGTAGCCACAGCAGCTACTGTTTTAGTGCAGGTCCATACCACCAAGATTATGTGGCACCTTTGTGCAAATCACAAGGTCCACCCTAGGGCACAGGAATGCAAGCAGATTTTGTGGTATACAAACTGCCCAACTATGCACCATGATCCTGACTGGAGGAGTGTGAGACAGCAAAGGTCTAGGAAGAAGCTACAAGGCACTGACTAAAGCAGTGAAGGGGGGGAGAGAAAGGAAAGAACAGATTTCATTGTATGGAGAGATAAGCTCAGCAGGACTTTGATTGACTGGAAGCAGTGGTGAGGGAAAGGAAGGCCCCAGTGAAGATGTTCAGTACTACAAGCCACAGAAACTTAGCAAAAAAAGAAGCACTAGGCAATATTTGTCCAAGAGAATTCACAATCTAATGAGAGGCAGATGCAGTTTCCTGGTGTCAAGGAAAAGTTTTCGGGGAATTATTGAAGCCAGACCATGAGATCCAACCTGGTTTGCATAAATGAATCCCATCTACACTTTGGGAAGTGATGTTTCATCACAACACACCTCCAAGTCCTCCTACCTTTCAGCAACAAGTTATTCTCCAGTTTCACTTGAAATGTACCTTTCCCTTGCCTGGTAACTATGTCTAGCACCTTACTACACAAAATGGAACTGCTCTCCAAGAACCCATCCCTGGTTCTAGAAGGGGCGTCCCACATTTCACCTGAGGAGGTGGAGAGAATTGGCAAGAGAAATCTTGTCTGCCCCTATCCCTATAACTGCTGTTACGGAAACCCCAAATCCCTACACTTCATCCAAGGGTAGCATTTTGGCTATTGCAATGAAAGTTTATTGAGCACCCATCCTATGTCATACCAATTTGCTCAGGAGCTGGGGGAGTATGAAGCCCTTTCACATTTTACCAGAGCACACAGGTCAACTGTAGACCTGCATTGTCTAGTACAGGGGCCATTTAGTCGTGTGTGGCTATTTAAATTTAAATTGGATAAAATTAAATAAACTAAAATTCAGTTCATCAGCTATATTAGCCATTTTCAAGTGCTCAATAGCCTCATGTGGTTGTTGGCTACTGTACTGGACAATGTAGATATGGAATATTTCCATCACTGCAGAAAGTTCCATTAGCAATGCTTTAGACATTATTACACAGCTGTAATCAGTTAGAGAATGCATCCATTTTAATGAGGGCAAAGAGCTAATTAGATCAACCAACCATAGACAAGGCAGTTGGTGAGGAAAATAATGGGTTTACTTGACGTTTTGGAGAACATTACAGGCAGTGAGTAATCTATACCATCCTCATTCAATCAATTCTCCGTATTCTTTGGAAGCTGCATTAACCCTTTTACCTCAAGGGAGTAATATTGCAGTACACACTGAATTAAGTTCTTGTGTCTACTTGTATACATGGATGGAACTGGATGCTACTGAAAAGAAATATCAATCTTATGTGCCCCCACCTCTCTCCTGCACCCCCCTTTCTCCCACTCAAACTTCCTTTGTTCAACTTGGCTTTCCATCAGTTTACTCCCACTCCCACTGCCCATGTCCCCAACCCAACAGCTAAGCACAGGTCAGCCACCAGAGAACTAGAAAACAAAACCCAGAAATACAAAGCATGTAGTCTAAGAATGGGACGAAAACAGTTCAGATACACACCTGAAAGAACTTTCTAGCCACCTAGACTAAAGAAAGCCAGTAGTGGGAAGGAGGAAGGGCAGGTGCTGAGCAGTTAGGAGAATGTGAGCTCAAGATATCCGCAAGCATTCACAGGAAGAGGCTCAGCCTTACCATTCTCTGGGGAGCACCTCGGACCCTGAGCTCAGCTTTCTTCTTCACTGATGTCTGTTGAAAACTGCCAAGTGGCAGCAAGTCATATTTATACCATCCATCATCCAAGTGGTAGTAACGTTTGCCACTCTGCTCAGCACCCCATCCAGCCCATGCCAGGGAGACGGTCCTCTTTCTCGGGACAAGGAGGCTCATAAACCACACACCCCCTCTCTGGGGAGCAGTAAGTAGGATACTTAAAGACATGGTGGTTTCGTAAAAGGGAAAGTTCCTGGACTATCGTGAATTTGCACTCAACCAACGTGAGCTCTCCCATGCATGTGGAATAACAGGTGAACATATCATCCTAGTTACATTTATCACATGGTACCCATGATGCTTTGGGAGGACCTGGGTCCTTGACTTGATTAACGAGGAAAGGATCCTGAGCACAGAAAATCATAGGCCAGCAGTTCCCAATCTGTCAGAAGAGGTTTGCATACTTGAAGGAAAAGCAATTCAACCTGGTGGCTGTGGATAGCACGTGGATCTGGACATTGACATGGAACTTGGAAAGAATAGCTATGGTGCTGGGAAGAATGGGAGGTGTAGCAGAAAGTATTGGTGCTCAAAAGCCATGTTCACTTCTTTGCTGATGGCAGAGCTCAGGGTTTGTCAGGGGCTCATAGCCTCCATGCCATGTGCTCAGAGGAGGAGCCCTCCCCAGTCCAAGGTTTTGGGGAAAGACAGCTCCTGTCCCTCCAGAGTGATGTCTGACTCCCAGTTGCCCTCCCTATGAAGCAGAGCTGATAACTCTTGGTGTTATTTTCTGTTCATTATACACATTTCTAAAACTGAGTTGCAGCTGTGTGCAAATAGAGAGCATGGCTCCAGCAGGATGTGGCTTCTCAGTATCAGGTGGCTCTGTCATCCACCTTACCCTTTGCTCTGTTACACAACCATTATGAGAAAAATCAGTGTACAGAAATGACTCACTCAGCAATTTCATGTGTGCAAAGTATGTTCTTTATTGTTATTGTTCTTTTCTTATGTGTCTTTTTTTTTTCACAAAATCACACAAAGGTACAATCTAAAGATGGTGAAAAACAAAGATTTTAGGTGTATAAGGACTTTCAATACATGCATACATCCATGTAATAACCACCCCCAAACAAGATACAGAACCTTGCCACCACCCCACATAATTCCCTCATGACCTGCCGCCAGGCAACACTGTTCTGCTTTCCAGTACCATAGATTCGTTTTATCTGTTCTTGAATTTTATTAAATGGAATCCTATGCATTCTTTGTGTCTGCTTTTTTTGGCTCAGGATAATGTTTTGGGGCTTTTCTCTTTGAGATTCTTCCACATTGCTGCATGCATTAGTAACTCATTCATTTTTTAAAACTTTATTAAAGTATGATTTACAAAAAATAAAATGTACCCATTTTAAGTGCACAATGAACTTAGACAAAATGATACACTCAGGTAACCACCTATAATCAGTATGTTCAACATTTACAGCACACCCCAAAAAATCCACTGTACCCCTTCCCAACCCCCAGCCCAAGGCCATCACCGAACCAGCTGTCATTACAGAGTAGATTTATCTTTTCCATGGGATCATTGGAGTTATACAGTATGTATTCTTATGTCTGGATTTTTTCAGCATGTCTCAGAGATTCACCCATGTTGTTGCTGTTGTTGTTGTATTAGTTCATTCCTTTTTATTGCTCTGTAATATTCCATCACATGAATGCATCATAATCTGTTTCCCATTCTCCTATTGATGGATGTCTGGGTTATTTCCAGTCTGGGGCTATTATGGATAAATCTGCCATATATATATTCTTATGCAAGTCTTTTTTTGTGAATATATATTTTCATTTCTTTTAGGTAATTATTTAAGAGTGAAGTTTCTGGGTCATAGAGAGGGTACCATGTTCTTTTGTCGTTGTTGTTGTTCTTTATTGTTTTTAAATCATTTTACTCCGACTCCATTTCCCCTTCCTTTTAGAATCTGACTCTTGATTTCCACTCAGGTCATGATCCCAAAGTTGTGGGATAGAGCCCCATGTCAGGCTCCGTGCTGAGCGTGGAGCCTGCTTGGGATTCTCTCTCCCTCTCCCTCTGCCCCACTCTCTAAAATGAAGAAGAAGAAGAAGATGAAGAAGACGAAGAAGAAGACAAAGAAGAAGACGAAGAAGAGGAAGGGAAAGGGGAAAGGGAAGGAGGAGGAGGAGGAGGAGGAAGAGGAGGAAGGGAAGGAGAAGAAGAAGGGTTGTCAAGGTTGGAAACTCTGGTCCCTCCAGGCACCCTAGGATCACCGTCTTTACTATGTCACCACCTCCCCAGAGCCCACAGAGCAGGGCACAGGGGTCCATTGCCTGCAAGACCCATAGACCTCTGATCCCTTTCCAATTTAGGGGCCTAACCACTATCTCTTCATTTCCTCCCAGACCCCACAAGCCTTCTTTCATCACCCTACCCCTCTGGGACACCCAGCTTTGTCTCCTCAATGCAGTTAGAACTTTCACAAAAGGCAAGGAGAACTGTTGACTTCAAATGATTTCTTCTTTCTGTCCTGCCTGCAAAAATCCTCAAGCAAAGAAGCCTAAAAGGCCTAGCCACCTTCACAGTGTGGGGGAAAAAGGGAATACAAAAGAAAAACACCAACAATTATTTCAAGAAATTATTGAGCCACCTTTTGAGCACCAGGGGGTGCCTTACATTCTCTATGATAGCTTTGCATGTTTGATTACCTGAGACTATAATCTGAACGTCCTCTGTACTTCATCCTCCCCCTTATTGGAGATTCTGCCAATTTGATCTGTGAGTTATTCAGGCTCACTGGGGTTACAAGGAACAGAGTCGTGCTCGCTCAAGTTGCATGGGTTTATGGAAGTTTATTCTAAGAATGGACCGTGAAGTAGAGGGGCTAGGTACTGAGGAGGCAGCCTCCTGGGCAATGCTGTGTCTCACCAGGACGATATCCCCAAGCAGACCACACAGATTCTTTGTCTTGCTGGGAGTTTAAACGTGACACTCAGCCGCAGAGGGCAAGGCCACTTTCCCACTAAAGGGAAAGCAGTAAACAGAACCCAGGAGTATGTGGGATCTCAAAGTAAGGCAAAACCATAAATAACACAAGTTATGAGTAGACCAAAACCATGTCTAAGCAGAAATAAAGTAACCTCTCCCTCCCACAGGCACTGCTTCTTTTCCTAAACAAGAATGGGGAAAGTATTCAAACTCTATAATAGTCAACAGTCCAAATGTTCACTGCTTGGTTGGTACTTGTTTCTACTGTTACCAATACTACCTCCTAGGCCAACCTCATTCGTCGTGAAACATCACAGAACCTGACGCTGGGAGTCTAGGAATGCCACTGGCTTGGAAAACATGGTTGGGGCAGAGCCACCCTTTGCAGATATGACATAGTAAACCTTGGTGCCTGGAGGTGCTATTCAGCTAGCACTGAGCGCCAGTCCCAAAGGCTTCTTCTACATGTGGTAACTGAGCCAGATAATGAGTGCCGGGGTATGTTTTTTTCATTTGTTAATCTTTGAATTTTATACTCTTTCATGGTTAATCTTTTAATTGTACACTTTAAAAATCTTTATGCATTTTTGCATTTTATAATTTTTTTAAGTAAAAAGTTCATAATTATTTTAATGTTTATTTTTGAGAGAGCAAGTGGGGGAGGGGCAAAGAGAGAAAAGGAAAGAGGATCTGATGTGGGGCTCAAACTCACAAACTGTGAAATCATGACCTGAGCTGGAGTCTGACACTCAACTGACTGAACCACCCAGGGGCCCCAAAAGTTCAAATTTTTTAATTTTTTAATGTTTTATTCATATCTGAGAAAGAGAGAGAGAGAGAGAGAGAGAGAGAGAGAGAGAAAGCACAAGCGGCAGAGAGGCAGAGAGAGAGAGGGAAACAATATGAAGCAGGCTCCAGGCTCTGAGCTGTCAACACAGAACCCAATGCCAGGCTCAAACTCACGAGTAGTGAGATCATGACCTGAGCTGAAGTCGGTTGCTTAACCGACTGAGCCACCCAAGCGCCCCAAAATTTCATAATTTTTAAAAAACCTATTTCCCGCCAGCTCTATTGGAGTAGCTCCATTCTGTTTCTCACAGAAGGTCGCAGGCTAGTAGAACAGTAATGAAGTTCCACTTATGACCTCCAACATTACATGGAGTCTCACCTTCGGAAGCACATGCCAGCCCTGCCGCATCCCACCCTACAATGTCCTGGGCTGTTTGGACTAGTGTGGGCAGGGCTGAAGGAAACTAACGAGGTAAGGGGCAGGACACTGGGGCTTGCGGTGGCCAGGAGCCACTACCACCCCCAGGCCTAATGGGTTGTAAAGGGAACTTAATCTGAATTTGTAATGTGAGAGTGGCTATGAGGCAGGAAGGGGCAAACATGGGCCATGGGTATAGGAAATTCAGATTGGTTTTGAGCAAGCCAAAGCTGTGAAATGGAGAAGAGATTAGCAGAGTCAATGGCCAGGTGGTTCAACCCCAGGACCAATGGGACTAGAAAGGGAGGTACTTTATTACCCTAATGGCAGAAGATCAACAAACTTCTGCATTTGAAGTGAAAACCAGAAAACTTGGTCTGTGTAGCTGAAGCTAGGTGCTTCCATTTCCCCAGGCCATATTCCAATTTCAGTGAAGCTCAGTTGTACAGCCATCCCTAGGTCAAGCTCTTCACTACCATGAGTAACCTCACAATTAATCTCACGACCAGAGATGGATTAAACTGAATACCCGGAAATTTCAACAAGGAATGTGTGCTACCAATATGAGAAAGACTATACCACCTCACTGAGAAATATAAAAGACATAGCTAAAAGATTTTCCTTAACTGAAGTTTTAAAAGATGTCATTTTTTCCCAAATTAATTTATATTACCACGATTGTAATCAACATCCCAAGGAGATTTGGAACTAAATTATTTTAAAGGTTACTTAAAGAATACATGAAAATACCAAATAAATATTTGAAAACAAAGAAAGGTGTATATATATATATATACACACAAATAAATAAATATACATATATATATATATATATAACATCTTATAAACCTGCAGTAATTAAGTATGATTGAGATACAAAAATCATCAAACATTATCAGTACATTAGAATAATTGCTCCAGAAAAAGACCAAACTCCATGTAAGAACTGAACACTTTCTTTAATGTTTATTTATTTTTGAGAGAGAGAGAGACAGAGAGAGACAAAGAGAATGTGCAGGGAAGGGGCAGAGAAGAGAGGGAGACACAGAATTCGAAGCAGGCTCCAGGTTCTGAGCTGTCAGCAGAGAGCTCGACTCAGGGCCTGAAATCACAAACCGTGAGATCATGACCTGAGCCAAAGTCAGATGCTTAATTGACTGAGCCACCCAGGTGCCCCAAGGATTGAACACTTTCTAAAGGAAGCATCCCAAATTATCAGGAAAAAATATTTTTAGATGTGTTAAGCTTTGTTGAGGTATGTTTAATAATTTAAATTCTTTTTTATATCATATAATTAGGTCAATTCATGGCTAACCATAAAATGGTAAGAAAACACATAAGGTTGTCAAATCTTTGGCCATGGGTGTAGTTTTTAAACCAAAAAACAGTGAGCTATGGGGCGTTGGATGGCTCAGTTGGTTAAGCATCCAGCTCTTGATTTCAGCTCAGGTCGTGATCTCATGGTTCATGGTATATAGTCCCATGTTGGGCTCTGTGCTGTTAGCTTGGGATTCTCTTTCTCCCTCTCCGTATGCCCCCGCTTACACATGGGCATTCTCTCTCTCGAAATAAATAAATAAACTTAAAAAAAAAAAAAACTTAAAAAAAAATAACCCTCAAAAATAATCCAAAGCATGGAAAAATTCTTTTGAACAAAAATATCTTTAGCAGTAATTTTGGAAACATCCAAAATATCTAACAAGAGAACTGTTGAGTACACTATGATATATGCACTCAAAAAAATATTATGAAACTAACTACATTTATTAATAGTTTTTTAAATGAAGAATATATATATTATTTACAAAAATTGGATAATACCATATACAATTATCTCCTATACATAGGAATGGATTGAAAGGAAACTAACATATATTAAAATGTTTTTTTCTAGTTTTATTGAGATATTATTGACATATAACATGTAAGATTAAGGTGTACAGTCTGATGATTTGACCCTTGAAAAACACGGAAGTTAGGGACACTGACCTACCACATAGTTGAAAATACATGAATAACTTTTGAGTCCCCAAAAACTTAACTGCTGATAGCCTACTGTTGACTAGACACCTTACCAATAACACCAACAGTTGATTAACACATATTGTATATGTATTATACACTGTATTCTTACAATAAAGTAAACAAGAGAAAAGAAAATATTGGAAAATCATAAGAGAAAATACATTTGTAATACTGTACTGTATAAAAAAAAACCCACATATAAATGGACCCATACAGTTTAAACTCGTGTTATTCAAAGATCAACTGCAGTATTTTTTTCACATGTGTTTATAAAATATTTAACTGTAGTGATGCTGTTAGCTGCCTATTCCAAGATAAAAGACCTTTGTTGAAATATAAAGTGTTTATAAAATATTTTAAGGACTCTGAAGAAGTTTTGTTTTCCTTGCTTAACTGTTAGATCTTACTAATAAAATCTGTATAGCTTTTAAACATATAACTGAAAAATTTAAACCAACAGGTGGGGTGGAAGAGAAAGTTGAGGTAAATCTCCCAGAATAAAAACAAAAAATATAAAGAGATGAATAATATTAAAGATAAGAAAATTAGAGAGTCAGAGCAAGTAGTCCACCATCCAAACCAGTAAGAGTGCTAGGAGGGAGCAAAAATACGGAGGTTACCAAATAAATAATGGGAAAAAATTGTTCTTTGAATTTAAGAATGTGAATCTCCAGATTCAAATAGTCCATCAAATATCTACCACAATGAATGAAACCAAATCCACACGGAATCACATCATGGAGACATTGCACAATATCATAACTAGGGAGAAGATCCCAAAGGAAAAACATAACTTACAACACAATTGGAGTCAGACTGGCATCAGACTTCTTTTTTTTTTTTTTTTTTTCCAACGTTTATTTATTTTTGGGATAGAGAGAGACAGAGCATGAACGGGGGAGGGACAGAGAGAGAGGGAGACACAGAATCAGAATCAGAAACAGGCTCCAGGGTCTGAGCCATCAGCCCAGAGCCTGACGCGGGGCTCAAACTCACGGACCGCGAGATCGTGACCTGGCTGAAGTCGGACGCTTAACCGACTGCGCCACCCAGGCACCCCAAGGCATCAGACTTCTTAACAGCATGTTGCAACTAGAAGGTGGAGGAGCAATGCCCTTAAAATTCTGAGGGAAGATAATTTCCACCCTAGAATTTCAACCCGGGAAAGGGGATAGATAATTCGAGAAGGATTTGATAAAGGGCTAAAACTACAGAGTGAGAAGAGATACCACAGTCTTAAAAACTCTGTGTTCCCATCCCGAAGTCCATGGAAGGAAGGAAGGTAGTGGTTACCAGGATTCAGAAAGAGAAGACTGTCTTGAGTAGATAAGTGACTTTCAATGGAGGGCCATAGCCTGCCGAGGCCCTAATGTTGTGATTGAGGGAATAAATACCTGTCTTCCCTTTCCATCCTCCCTAGAGATTGGTTGCCCTCCAGCAGAAACCTGAGGGCAAGGGAGCCAGCTGATGTAGTTCCTAAAGGTTGGCCTCCTGGGGACAGAGACCAGAGTGAAGGGTGGAGACTGACAGGTTCTGGAGAGACAATCAGAGAATATCTGTCACAGCAGCTGAACCACCAATCAATCAATTGTGATGACGGAGTAAAAACATTTTCTGAAATATGAAAACTCTCCTCCCATGTACCATGAGCTTCAGCAAAATGAGTTAACAAGGTAGGGAATACATGAGACCCAACCAAATGGTTCCAGCTAAGAAGCTTCAGAACAAAATGCTCATGCCTATAGAGCATCCAATACAGATTTTAGAGGAAGGATGGAAGGTGGAGAAGGAGGTCTCTAAGAAGGGGGGGTGAGGGGGGAAATGATAGATTTTTTTTTTCCACTGAGAGTTATTTAACTACAAGTTACTTAAATGTATGTAATTTCGACTCTCCTTTCATACTTGAAATCTTTTGGAACTGACAGATTTTATTTGTTGAAGCATTTGGAAGAATTGCTAGGCATTTGACTAATCTGTTGGAGGTGTTCAGAAAAAAAAACAATAACTACATTGAAAACTAAGAAAATGGGGGGGGGGTCATTATTAATCCAAGTAAAACAGAAGTTATAGAAAGAGTAATCATGAAGAAACCCTAAAAAGCCATCCAAAGATGCAAAAGATGACTTCTAGGAAAGAATCAGCATTTGAATGCTTGCCCTATTCTTGGAACTCATGGCCAATCAGTGTTAAATAGAGAAGCAGTGACATCCAAAAGAACCACAACCTTCTTTTACCAACAACATGTGCATCCACAAAAAGGAAATCAATCCAGGAGGCTAGTCTTCTCACCAGGAGCAGGCACAGAAGCTAACATCTTCTCCCTCCCCTCTCCCACACCAGGGGGATAAGTGCCAGTGGCAGAACAAGAGAACAGGACTTGAGGGCAAGTATTTCCTCCTACCTTCCCCAAAGCCACAAATTCAGCGTGTGCTGAAGGAGAGAAGAGGTTTGATCCAAGATTGGATTTTTAAAATGAATCTGAACTGAATCTTAGCAATAGAAAGAGGGACTTATAACAACCAGCCTGAAATATGATGGAAATAAATCACCAAGGAAGCTTTTTAACCAGAGGAAAAAAGAGGCTTGATGGGGAACAGAGGTAGCAATTTTTGAAAAACACCTCCCAATTTTTTTTTTACACGAGTACATTTGAGATTCCCTATTCAGACCAGTTACATAAATTAGAAAACTATCAGATGGTGGTAAGTGCTAGGCAGAGAATTAGAGCAGATGTAAAAAAAGAAAAGAAAAAAAGGAAAAAAAACCAGATGTGATATGATGGTGACTGTGTTGCTACCTTAGGATGAATGATCAGGGAAAGTCTCTGTGAGAGGCAACATTTAAGCTCAGTTCAGAATAAAGAAGCCAGTCAAAGGAATATGGAGGAGGTGAGTGCAGAGAAGGGAGAGTGGGCAATCTTCCCAGGAAGAAGCTACAGCTAGTGAGAATGCCTGAGCATGGTGTGTTTGACAAATAAAAATAGGCCCAGTATGGCTTGGGTGTAGTGGGCTAGGAGAATAGGACAAAATGAGACCAGAGAACCATGCAGGGGCCAGATGTGAGAGCTGACACTGATGACAGAGGAAGCAAACTGTACCCTCCCTGATGGCAGCAAGGCAAAGAGGCATGTTTCTTGTGGGCTGAGGAAGGGAGCCGAACAAGGGACACAACTCAAGATGTCTATCTGGAGAAGCAGGGCGCCTATGCCAGAGTTGACTACCAGAAGCTAAGACCTGGGAGGGACAGTGGTAAAGCCACTAGCCATAGAAGACATGACCCATGTCAAGGGACTTCTAGCCAAAGTCCTCAATGGGAATTGGCAAAGAGCCCACAGAAGCATTCAATGGAGAAACAGAATTGGTATTTGACATTGGCTGCACCCCAGAAGGCCCCAACTCTGATTACATTTGTACCAGGTTAATGAGTCTTTTTTTGCTCCCTTAAGTTGCACCCCTCCACTAATCCCAGAGGGCCCAGAGACAACTAGGGAGTGGGGGAGCAAAGCAGGACAACGAGGAACAGACCACACCCCATCCCCACAGTGGGTTCTCAGCCTGAAGTGGACTTGATGAAAGTAGAGGCTAGGAAAGAGAGATGAGGGAGGGAGATTTTTTTTTGGTTGTTATTATTTTGGTTCTTTTTTTACGTTTATTTATTTTGAAAGAGAGAGAGAGCAGGAGAGGACAAGCAGGGGTTGGGTAGAGAGGACAGACAGAACCCAAGCAGGCTCCTTGCCATCAGCGCCATCAGCACAGAGCCTGATGCAGGGCTGGAACTCACCAACTGCAAGATCGTGATCTGGGCTGAGACCAAGAGTCGGACGTTTAACCAACTGCACCACCCAGGTGCCCCGATGGAGGGAGCTTTAAAGGAAGTAAGACATTGACATTTTTGACATTAGACTAGACTGGAATTTTTATTACCTGAAAAAAATGAGTTACAGGGTGCCTGGGTGACTCAGTCTGTTAAACGTTGGACTCTTGATCTCTGCTCAGATCATGATCTCATGATTCATGAAATCAAGACCCATGTGGGGCTCTGCACTGACAGCGTGGAGCCTACTTAAGATTCTCTCTCCCTCTCTCCCTTTTTCTCATTCTCTCAAAATAAATAAACTTAAAATATATATATATATATAATTCCATAATTATTTAGGGTTCCCAGAAAAACTGAGGCCAGAGGATTCCTCCTACAGAGAAACCGATAACCAAAAACATCACAATGGATTTCTTGGAGCAGATGTTTTCTTCCTTTTGCTTGTTTGTATTTTTTTAATGTTTATTTTTGAGAGATAGCAAGAGACAGACAGACAGACCACAAGTGGGGGAGGGGCAGAGAGAGAGGGTGACACAGAATCTGAAGTAGGCTCCAGGCTCTGAACTGTCAGCACAGAGTCTGACGTGGGGCTTGAACTCATAAGCTATGAGATCATGACCTGAGCTGAATCGAACGCCCAACCAACTGAGCTACCCAGGCACCCTGTTTGTTTGTATTTTCTAATTTTTCTCTAATGGTATTGGTTTTTTAATTTTTTGACAGAGAAAGCATGCACATGCACGTGGGGGGGGAGGGGCAGAAGGAGAGAGAGAGAGAGAGAGAGAGGGAGAGAATCTTAAGCAGGCTCCACACTCAGCAGAGCCTGATGTAGGGCTTGGTCTCACCATGGTGAGATCACAACCTGAGCCGAAATCAAGAGTCAAACACTTAACTGACTGAGACACCCAGGCGCCCTTCTCTAATGATACTGGTTTAATGAAAGTTTTGTGTTTTATTTCCTAAAGAAGTTACTATATTTAGTTTGACAAATAGACTTCACAGTTCAAATGACATTTGAGATCATTATTGAAGATTGTTATTTTTGACAGGCAGCAGCAGCATGTGGAGGGTGCTGGTAGGGGATGTGGCCCAGAGCATGTGCCCAAGAAAGAAGGGTGTTCCATTAGGCTGGAGTGTAAATGTAGGGAATCGTGGTAGGTGAAACCAGAGGTTGTGCTAGAATTAGGTACCTTTGCGTGCAAGTAAACAAAATAAGTAATGGAGGGTTTCTGATAGGGGTAGAACCCAGAAAAACCTGACCAACCAACCAACCCTCAGAAAGAGGGGGCTCTGGGGGCACCCAGGTGCTAGGTTGGTTAAACATCCGACTTCGGCTCAGGTCACAATCTCATGGTTTGTGGGTTTGAGCCCCACATCGGGCTCTGTGCTGACAGCTCAGAGCTGGAGCCTGCTTCAGATTCTGTGTCTCCCTCTCTCTGCCCCTCCCCTGCTCACACTCTTTCTCTCAAGAATAAACATTAAAAAAAAGAAAGAAAAGAAAGAACGCCCTCTGCCACTACAATCATTTTAGCACCAGACCAAGTTTTAGAAATTCTTATAATCTTGTTACATTCTCCTTCACCCATCCTATTTTTGCCAAGTGATTCCTGTTTATTTTGCCTTTCAGTTTTTCCAAAGAAAGTAAACTGAATCTGTGTGGCTCATGCAAAGACCACAACTGAGCCAGGCAGGTAAAAGTAACTCTAAAAGGCAGAGGAGGTGAGAAAAAAAAAGAAAAGCCAGAAGCCTTTTCATGTTAACATTTTATTTAAACCAGTACAAGCACCATGCTTAACAGAAGACTGTCCAAAATAAACATGCAATATGAACTAGCAGAGACTGAAATCACAGCTTAAGAAGTTGTGCCAGTTGTTGATTTTGTTAAATGATGACAGGGAACTGTTAAAGTTCACAAAACTAAACCATTAATGTTTCAAGCCTCCTGAATGAGATTATATTGGACCATCTAGATCAGTGGGAACTGCCCTGGCAAGTTAGTGATCTCAAACAATATTCAAGTAATATACGTGTATGAACTATATTCCAAAAAGCAAGAAAACACAGTTTCTATCACAACCTTAACATAGTTGTTTTGAATATTAACAGGAACATGGTCACGGATTTGAAATGTCAAATGGCATAACAAGAAACAAATTTGTCAAGAATATTCAACTTGGGACCATTGATGTTAAGTGGCCTATAAGATTTACATTCTTCCAGAAATACAAAATGAGATTTGTCCAGAAATGTTTGAGACACTTCTTCACATAAGTTGTAAAGGCTCAAATTCTGTAGATTCCAGTATTATCAGTCTATTGAACAAACAGGGAAAGCAACTGTACTAAGAATATTTGAATTGATAGAATACAAGTTACTCTCTACTTCCACCAAATATCAGCATTTAAACTCTTATGAAAATATCTATTCATCACTAGTCCACATTATGGATTAATGACATTGCTCAGGTTTTAAAGGAGTCCAAACATTTTTTTAAGTATACCTTCCTTACTATCTATATACGTGGGGAATAAAGACAGCCAAATTTAATTTGGCAATAAACTCCTCTAACTGGAAATTTTTAGTTAAAGTGTCGGACCAAGATACAGTTTATGGCTACATGTGACTCCTGAAAATAGGAGATAAAAGGGGACAGAAAAGTGCTGACAGACATTTTGCTACAAAGATTATTTAGTAATGATAATAAAAAATTTAGCAACACCCTCTTAAACAAGAGTATGTTTAACTGCACTAGGCATTTGGTAAACTTTTTAGAAACAGACAATTTGAACATTTATTTTAGAAGTCAATTAAACAAAAACAGTCTAACAACCTTTCTCCTAACATGATTGCTTCAATACCAGAATGAAGTGAATACTACTCAAAATGACATTTTGGAATTTCAGCATAGTAACCTGAGAACAGTTTTCTTCATCTGTCAGTTATGCTGCCACAAAAACCATACTAAACACATGCTAGAATTACTAGTTGGCTCTATCGTTACATTGGATGCTATGCAGAACTTATTATGCAAGGCCAACAATTTCAAAACTAATGCTGACTTAGAAGACCATGAAGGAGGTTCCCAGGAAAAAAAGCTGATGCCAACAGGGAAAGATTAAGATATGAATGAGAATAGCTGCACCAGAAAGCTATGGAATGTAAAAACTGCAATTGTCAAATCTGGAGTTACTTTTTGAGAGAAGGCAGAAAAAGAGAGCAAATAGAAATATACTTGAAAAGAACAATGCAAAAGTTTGATTAGATGGAAGGAAATTTATATAAAAGTCTGAGAACACCCTGGAGCATACAATTTAGAAGTCTCCCTAGAGGACAGAGGGAGTAAAAACACATTCTACTGCTTCCCCAGTCTTACTTACTGTCTTGTAAAATACATGTTATAGACAAGGAATCAAACAAGGTCAAAAATGCATGATTTATCATAGCTCTTTGCCCCTGTTAGAGAACAGGGGAACTCAGTTCTGTTTATGGAGGTCAGTGAGGACTTTCAGTTTAAAAAAAAACAAAAACAGGCAAGACAAAAAAGGAACCTCATTAAAAAATACATTCTTGCAGCACTAGTTTCTCTTATTGCTGCAAACCAGGTGAAACGAAATCTCATTTCCTTCATTTAAAAACATTAAAAACACTCTTCATTCACTTGGGTTATATCTGCATTTCTACAGAATTAGAAGCATTATTCTCCAATATCAAAATAGCTGTTTAAAGAATTCATAAACTTCCTGGGTAAAGTTCTCTCTCTCTTTCTCTCTCTCTCTCCAGAAATTGGAATAGAGAATCTTTCCCATTCGATAACCAAAACAAATGCCCACTCTAGCACTTCCTCATCTCCAACTAACTTCCTATTGCTTCCTGTTTTTTAGATTAGTGAAGCCAAACAGCACTGGCAACAGAAGATTCAATATTGTGGAAATTCCAACTATCTTCACCTCTTTATTAAAGTTGGCACAGAAACCTCAACAAGAAAATGCAAAGAATGGATGAATGGAAAATATGCCATTAAAAAAATGCCTTTCTAGTTTTGAAATGACTAAGACATTCTTAATATAAGAATCTGCTCACCAAATTTTATTAGTCTTTAGAGTCTCAACACTGTCAAATTAAGTTCAACACTTACTTACATGTTGTTAAAGTACACTACATATTAGAATCCTTGCTTCATGCCAAAGATGCCAACAAGACTGACATACAGTTTAGAATATCTTCTGACATTTAGGATAGAAGATGCAATTTCTATTGATGTGTTAATGTTATTAACTCTGGCCAAGGTTTTAAGATAAATAATTTTTCCTATGGCACGAAACTAATCATAAATATACCCAAAGTTACAACTCCCAACTGCCATATATTCACCAATGCAAGCAGATAGTTGGAATTTTAAAAATATGAAGTTGATTTTATTACAAATTTCAGATAAACACATTTAGAAAATTGTTTTACTTGGACCCTTTACAAAAGTATTAATTTCACCAAATCTGGAATACTGGCAGTGTAAAAGTCTTAAACTAACTTTAAAGCTAACAAATCAAAGGCACAGTATTAACACACTTAAAGTAACTAGTGTTCACAGGACAACACTGAGAGGTGCTTTATAATTAAAGTGTTATCAACCTAGATCCAAAACTATCCAGCTATGACACAACCAGGAATGAAGCCCTTGATTAGTTCCAACCTATCAATTTCCAAGACTAAGATGCTATTTTCTATTAAGAAGAAAACCTAATAGTCATAACTATTATAACATCTAACTCCCAGACCTTAAGAATGAACAGCTGATGAACAAAGTTTCTGGACTTGATTAAAAAGATACAGGAAACCAGAGAAGGCATGAACTGATGAAAAATGTACTTGTAATGTAGATTATACTACAGTAAATTACTTTTCATGGCTCAAAATTGGGTCATTCAAGTCTTTTACCCCAAATTAATTTCAAAGATTTGACAAGTGATAATACGCTATTTTCATATATAAACTGCTAATATCCAGTATTTGTCAAAAGGAGGCAACTGTTGTCTATCACAATCTAATACCCACTTTCCAATAGTGTCTGTAAATAGTAACAAATTCTGAACCATAAGTTATAGAAATTAGTCACAAGAGTGCAAAAAGTCCCTGGAGAGAAGTAGTCCACCTAACAATTACAAATATAAGGAAACACTTTACAAAGTTTCATTACTATGAAGATGATTTCCCCTTTGTTCAAACTTTGAACAAACGAAGAATTTTTCTTTACTGCAGGAAACAAACTGTAAGTAACAGTGCATTTTTAGGCATAAGTATTTATGTCTGGTTCCAGTATGGTCAGGTTAATACATAAATACTTTAGAAACACAGAAGTTCACATTAGTGGAAAAATCCAAGTTTCTCACGTAACCATTCTTCAGTTAGGTCTTCGGTGTTTCTTATTTCAAATACCTTAAGAAAAAAACCTTATGTCATACTTTAACACTCTCAAAAAAAAAAAAAATATATATATATATGTATATATATATATGTGAGTGTTGAATATCAAATTCTCCTTCCTTTCATTCATGTTGGTCATGACTTATCTATGTAAATTAGACATACCTTTACTTTTTTTATTTTTTATTTTTTAAAGTAATCTACACTCAACATGGGGCTCGAACTTAACACCCGTGAGATCAAGAGTCACACGCTCTACCAACTGAGCCAGCCAGGTGCCCCAACCTTTACTTTTTTAAAATGCTAAGTACTAAGTTACCAAAGTTTAGCAATCAAGATGGCATAAAACCAAAACTCTCTTAAAAGCACAAATCTACAAATATTCTAAAAGAACAGTTCTGTACATCTTACCCACTAGAAGAGATACCCCAAGTATACACAACTAAAATCAATCAATTAGTTAGGAACCGGAAGAACATACACTGGTCTTCCATAGTTGGAGGAAATACAAGCTGTAGAATGTTTTGATAAGGACGGACTACAGGCCCACAGCCACAAATCTCTGTACACACACAGGCTGGGGAAGTATAATGGCTATAAAGAAACAATGTAATAGAGAAGAAAGGATGGGATTGAGGCCAGATGTGGGTTTGAATCCTAGCTCTGTCATTTACTATTATGCAACCTTGGGCCAGTCTTTCATCTTCTGAAACTCAATTTTCCCACCTACAGAACAGGAATATCACAGTGTCGTGGTGAGGATTCAATGTGATTATTTGTAAAAGTCACTTATAAATTGTAATGCCTTAATTCCAGCACTTTATGGTGTGTGTGAGATTAGAACAGAAATGAGGCTGTCCTTCCTAATCACCCACCCCTTAGATCAACTCCAGGGTGTTCCTATGGTACAAATGAGAAAAAGTAGGGTCTATAAGTTGGGGCTGTCAATGACAATCACATGGGCTAAAGGTAAAAGCAGGGGGGAATGAAAGACATCTCCCGATTTGATGATTAAACACCTAAGGAGAAAACACTGATGCTGTTCTTAAAATAAAACCTGAAAGGAAATGTTATTTAATATTATTTCAGTGATGTAACGGTTCATTTCAAAACCTTAAAAGTACACACTTTTACAACTCAAACTAATACATGGAAGTTAAATAAAGTTCGAGAACAGGTATCTCTCTTACCATTAAACTTCAAAAAATGCCATAAAACAATGGGGACAGTGGAGGCATAAGACAGTGTCTCATATAAAACAGAATGTTCTAGTTTCATAAAGCTAGTAAGTATTCTTAACAATTTAACTTTAGAGTTGGGAACAAGATAGTTAACTGCATAATGTGGAATTTGTTTCATTTAGGCTATGGTAAAGGGCTATGAGAAACTTCAATACTTACTTTTATCTACTAGAAACTACATTACGGAAGATAAAAAAAACTCTCAATAGATTGAATAGTTGCAGTGGCTTTTCTAAAGCTGCCTATATTTTGACTGTGATTCCTTCTAATTAACTTGTAATTTCCATTCAAAACACACACTTTGATTAATGACTTGTATCATTCTTTTTTCAAACAATAAAACTCTCTAAGTTCACTGCTCTGTTCTAAATAACTTTCACCTGCATAAAAAATACTTAACTCTTCAGATTACTTTAGCTATTGCTCTAAGGGAAAAATACTATCTCAATAAACAAGTAAAATACAAATACCACCTTGGTTAGTTCAGCTGTTTGGACTAACTTATTCTTACTCCCAGCATACATCATCTGTTGTTCAGGCTTACATCCTGGAAAAGAGATTAGTATAGACATGAGACTTAGAAATTTAAAAAGTGATGAGTTTTCACTTTTTACTTTCAAAAAATGACACATTTAGGATATTCTTATCCTATTGAGTTTACAAAAAACTTAGTCTCAGGGTGTATGGGTGTATTTCGAGAGTCTTACATTGCATATTGCCTGCACAAAGCCATAGCTAAATGACAAACAAGGCTGGTCAACAAAAATAAATGAGGCTACATCTCTGTAGATCTTTTACAACCTCGTAAATACTTAAGAACTTTTCAGCACTATTTTAATTTTGACATTAAATATCAAGGTCAATTTTATGGATGCCTAACATATATAGGTTTGGGGATGGTGATGGATCAGTGTGGGGAGATGCACCCTGGACAAAAGTTACTATTTTAAGTGCTAAGTAAAGGATACAAATAGTAAAGTTTAGAGTTCAGAGTTGTGGGCATAATGGTGACAGTACTGGGAATTCTGGTGATAATGGATATACCCTGAATAACAATAAGCCACCTTAATATCTAATGTAAGCTACTTTGAAACTATTCTCAAGATTATAGGCGTTATCATCAGTAACTATTATTTTACACATAAACACAAATATATATCATGATTATACATGAAGTTCATGTACTCACACACAAAACTAAAACAGAAAATGTATGCTGGTATTTTAAAATGTCACTACATTTCATATTCCTTAAATGTATGTATGATTTGACGGATGAATTACACTTCTAGAAATGTATCCTAAGAAAACAACTTCTTTCTAAGGATGAATTCATGTGCACATGCACACATACCTCTATTTAGGTTAAGTCAACACTTTACATCTTTAAAACAAGCATAAAATTTGTCTTATATAAAAATGGTTTAATTAGATCAGGACGAAATATACTATATAAAGGAATTCACTCACCAACAGGACTGGAGAAAATAAAGCACAGAGGATATGAAACTCTTCCATCATCATGTTGGTATTTATAACTATACACAATGAAGGTTTTTCTCAAGTTAAAGAAACTAAAATTATTGCTCTATTTGAGACAAGTATCTACCGACAAAGTTCTGAAAGAAATATACACCTGGGGAGCTAGTGAGTGGTAAATTTCTCTCTTATCCATTTGGGCCATACCTTTATTACCATTATCTTTCCATAAAAGTATACACGAGCCCCAAAGTTAAGTTATTAAATCACATTATCTCTCAAAAATATATTAAAAGTGTAGATTTAGTATGGAGGTTTTCTTTCTAAATTTTTATTGTAACCACATAATAGAAGGAATTTTTTAAAAAGGAAATAATTCATCCCACTAGTACATCAACTTCCCATTTTTCTTAGTCCAATATGTGCATACATTTTTTTTTTTAGAGAGACAGAGAGAGAGAGAGAGAGAGAGAAAGAGAGAGAGGAAACATAAGTGGGGGAGGGGTAGAGACCGTGGGGGACAGAGGATCCAAAGTGGGTTCTGGGCTGACAGCAGACAGCCTGATGCAGGGCTCAAACTCATGAACCCTGCTATCACGACCTGAGCTGAAGTTGGACACTTAACCAACTGAGCCACCTAGGTGCCCCCGTGCATACATATTTTGATTGTAATCATGGTGTAGGAGAAAATTTTGTAAAATATAGGTCTTTTAAAAATTGAACAAACCAACTTCGTAAATAAAATTCTGACCACTAAAGGAAACAAATCTTTTTAAAGCACCAAGAAAAGGATATCGAGGTTGTCGTTCAGGCAGTTCATCTTTAAGTTCATCCGGTGAAATGCCCTAGCACCACAAAGAAAAAAACTTTTTAAACATTTTCTTACCCATAATACCTTAAGTATATACCAAGTACCCATCTATTAACAGATATAACTTATACCAAGTACCCATTCTATTAACAGATATAACTTCATAACCATATCCCACAACATAAAATTTTAGGTTACTACATTGTATATAAGCTGAGATTCCTAAACCCTCAAGCCAATGAAAACCCACACCAGCCCACTCAGTTTAGTTCCACTTATTATCTAAATAGCCGTGTTCATGTTTCAGCTGTCAAGAAATTCTGAATAAGATAATAGGCCACTCCTCAAAGGAGCATCTGATTTGGAGAGAGAAAAAAGTTAATTTTTTTTCAGTCTAAATTAGTTACTTACTTTGACAAACTAAACGCTTAGGTTATAGCATTTTAGATTTTAATTACTGGCCGAACAAGTTAGAAGTTATAAAGTTAACTGAGTTTTTACTGGACGTGTAGCCCTATCTTCGACCACTTACTACATTGGTTTCATTAATGTTTTCAAGAATGTGATTAAATTAGCAAGACAATGTGCTACATAATAATTAGCACATGCTTTTCATGCATAATGAGCATGTATTTAGACTCATTTTACAAGGACACGTAACTAACACCGCATCTTTCAGGCAACAGTAATTGCTTAACTATAAAACTGTACTTAGCTGATTAAACAAACCTCAAGCTCTTCATCCAGTACCACCAGGCGTTTATCCTTATCAATCTTCACTAAAATAAAAATACAGTATAAGTAAACTGTGATTCTAATGTGACCTTGATCTACCCAACCCACAGAGTCTCAGTCCTTTTTCTGGCATCTAAAATTAAAACATTAAGAAACACAAACATAAAACTCATTTGCAGTTTAGTTTATGGTCTAATTAGCTAGCTGTGCTTTTCAAGCAGTCAGCATTTAAAGGCTTTTACCCACAATTCTCATCACCTAATTTGCTTATTTAGAATCTTACATCAACTCCTTACATTTCCTGTGTATCTGAAGAATTTTGTAACTCAAATGCAACTTCCTTGATAATAAAAAAAGGTCTGAAAGGGTGACTATAAAGGAGCGTGGTCTATGTAGCATGGTCAGAACTGCAAAGGAAAAGCGGACCAGGGGTTAGGATAGAACCACCACTAGATTTCCAGCTTCTCCAGAGTCCAGATTTCATAGCGCAGTATGATTATTCTGACAGGAAGAATTACCAAACAGCAGTGATATCTATATGCAAATATATGTAACATAACCTTAAGCCAAATTGAAAAATGTTTGGATAATCTATGCCTTTATACTTTTCCATTACTCTGAAATGTTGGCCAGTTTTCGTTTGTAATAACTTCATAGTAAATTCTGTAAGATACAGTAAGATCTGAAATAGCTTTATCTTTTGCAGCAAAATGGCACTGACATGAATGTTCACTTTTAAGAACTGTATGCCTACGTTGTAGTATTTATTTGTAATAGAACCAACATTCGTGACAAGTTGTCACTGCCTTGTTAATTCACATCTGCTGGATGCCTCTCTATTAAGCATAGTTATAGAGTTCTACACTGTTACCCCCCTGCCCTTCCTTCATCCTCCTAAATCATCACCCACATCTTAAATATTACTTAAGAATATAAAAGAAATCTGCATAACATCAGCTACAGCTCACAGCAGAAGAGGCTATATGCAAATCATTCTTTCCATTGTCAGAAGTTGGTAACACTTAAAAGTACTCTCCATGAAACTGGGGTTCAAGTCTAGAATTGAAATAAGGCCCCAAATCACTTTGAAGACAATGCTGAACATTTTACCATTTTAGGTGCAGGCAAAGGTTTCTGGCTGAGATTGAACGACCAGGAAATTTTTAGTCTCCTGAGAAGTTAAAGGATGGAGCTGGATGGGTCACTACCATGACCAGGTGACTAAGATCATCTTCTCCAGAGCTGTGTAGGCAGCTGAGGAGGGAGGCAGGACACTCCACCTCTGTTCTATGATAACAAATATTACTTATTTTCTAAAGTGATCTAAAAGCAAGGCGGAGGATTAAAACAGGAGGAGGCGGGGCGCCTGGGTGGCTCAGTCGGTTAAGCGGCTGACTTCGGCTCAGGTCATGATCTCGCAGTCCGTGAGTTCGAGCCCTGCGTCGGGCTCTGTGCTGACAGCTCAGAGCCTGGAGCCTGTTTCAGATTCTGTGTCTCCCTCTCTCTGACCCTCCCCCATTCATGCTCTCTCTGTCTCAAAAATAAATAAACGTTAAAAATAAATAAATAAAATAAAACAGGAGGAGGCATATTATTTCCTAAAGTCTCAGTTTATTCAATGTAGCTATAAGATAAAAATCAACAAAGACCATGTAACTGAGGCAATCACTTTTAGCTTACTTATGATGGCAGCATTGTTCGTTTCTTTGCGAAAACGAAACTTTCTCAGCTTTTCCACTAAATCTTCAGCAACATCACAAACCACCAAAGACTCACTCTAGAAACGAAAAAAAAAAAATGTATAAAATGCCATGACTTCAATACATGTACATGTGAAAGTTATAAAACTTAATACCTTTAAAAACATACTGACATCTACATGTCACAATTAAGTGAACTAACATGAAACACCTGAACACTTAGAGCTTTTAAATCTACCAACCTTTATCTACATTAATCATACACATTTGCTCATCTAATGTGTAGGCTATGCCTTAACTTTCTCTTTGGCTAATAAATGTCTCAAAGAACTAGATATAATAATGTGCAATTTCATCAGAACCAGAGAAGGGAAGAATACAGGAAAAGTCAAGGATCACTGCTGTTAGAAAATACATTTTTGCACTATGCAGGAAGAACAGGAAAAATCATCTTTATTGTACTTAGAATTAATAAGACCTTGGTTCATTTTTGTGTCTCGCAGCTGTGAAAAAATACAAATAAACAAAAGTAAGAAAAGTAAGTCACAAGAGTAAATACCAATACCATTTTATATCTTAACTAAATTACTGTGGGGATTAAAAAAAGAAGTTATTAAGAATTATGAAAGCGGGGCACCTGACTGGCTCAGTCTGCAGAGCATGCAGCTCATCTCAGGGTCTTGAGTCTGAACCTCACATTGGGTGTAGAGAATTATGAATTCTTAAAAAAAAAAAGAATTATGAAAGCAAAACTAGATGAAACAAATATAAACTATACTAAAAGAACCTTTTACAATTATGAAAAAATGTTAGAGATTCTTCTCCAGAAATCTGGCAAGGAAATGACCTAAAGCACTCTTCTTTTAGTAATGCAAATGTATTACTGATTGAAAGCACAAGGACAGAAATCTTTTTTTTCCCCTTTCTTAATGTGTAAAACTTTGAACACATAGAAAAGGAGAGAGAATAGTATAGTGGAACCCTATGCACCTATATCAGTTTCAAACATTATCAACACACAGTCTATCTTATTGCATCAAAACCCTCCATACTGCCCCCCATGGAAGTCACACAGCAAAGGCCCAAAGTCATTTCAACTGTATATATTTTAGTACGTATCATTAAAATGACAGTATGTGCCATTAAGAATACAAGGATAATAACAATATCTCACCTTAAAAAACCTAACCATAATTCCAGTCTCAAATAATCAAATAGAATTCGAATTCCCCACGTTGTTTTTCCCCCCGCAACAGGTCTGATTGAGTCAGGTACCAAAAGAAGGTCCAACATTCTTTGATCTTTTCAAACATGTTTCCCTCTCCTTCAACAAAATTAGAACATTTCAGAGACCAATGCTAAATACATGTCTCATTATAACCCAAAAAGTTGAAGGCTTCCAATTTTAAGTTAAAATACAAATTTAATAAAAGCCTACTTTTTTGACCCCAGGTTGGGTAAATGAGGGCATAAGTTAAATCAGAAATAGGTATTATTTTAAATTGTCCTTTAATTCAGACCACAGGATATGCTATTTACAATTAGAAAAGATATCCCGTCAATAGGTATTGTCCAATAAATAAGGTCCTATCCAATAAATAAGGAGTCAAGTGCATGCATCCTATTAGTTCTCCTTAGAAAAAGAGATGTTAAGTCATAAGGAGCTTCCTGAAGGTAGTATTCAACCATAGTCTATTTTCAAGAAAAATACAGAAGTCAAAAAGTTAGAATTTCCATTCTCTCTTCAACCAAGGGTAGAACCCATTAGCGAAACTAATAAATATTTTAGATTCTTGTTTAGGCAAAGACCACAACTTATCACAAAAGTCTTACCTTCCAGCTCTGACACTCAGAGCTGCTTGTGCAATCCTGACATTCTGAGGATCAGAAACCAAATGAAAATCATGCTGTGGTTTGATTTACAGAGCTTGTTTTGGCATTTTCACCCCTCCCAATACCATAATAAGGCCAAAAATTCCTTCCTACAAGAAAAGGGATGCAGGCTCAGTCAATTCTAATTGCTTACAGTTAGCAGAAGCATTTAAGAGTAAGTATAACACCCTGCAAACAACTCTATGTGGGTAAATATCAATATACAATTAAGTGGAGTGTTGAGCTTGATTGTTCACTTATTGGTTTCTCCATGTAAGAAACATTAGTGAGTGTAAGCACCACGGTAAGTGCTAGGAATACAATCATATAAAATAAATAAATAAATAATATGGGCTTGCCCTCAGGGAGCTTCTATTACAGTCTAGTAGAAGACAGACCTACATCAAAAGGATCAGGTAAGGGGGCGCCTGGGTGGCTCAGTCGGTTAAGGGTCCGACTTCAGCTCAGGTCATGATCTCACGGTCCGTGAGTTCAAGCCCTGCGTCAGGCTCTGGGCTGACAGCTCAGAGCCTGGAGCTTGTTTCCAATTCTGTGTCTCCCTCTCTCTCTGACCCTCCCCCGTTCATGCTCTGTCTCTCTCTGTCTCAAAAATAAATAAACGTTAAAAAAAAAATTAAAAAAAAAAAAAAAAGAAAAGGATCAGGTAAGAAAATGTGTATTTGTTTGTACCTGTAGTAAGAACTAGACAAGAGAGACACAAGCTGCTATGAGAACTTAGGACCAGGGAAGAACACTATGGTCACAAAAGATTTGCCTGAAAAAGGTATCTGAAGGACCAAAAATGCCTATGCAGAAACCCTTTGATTAAAGTGATCATGGTACATGTAAGATAATGAAAGGCCAGTATGACTCTAGGACAGAGAATGAGCAGGAACATGGTATAAGAAGAAGTTGGTAGGGACTGGACCACATAGGGCCTCGTGGGTCATATTTTGGTCTTTATCCTATGAGCAAAGGGAAGTCACTAAGGAGTTTTAAGCAGAGAGGTAATGGGAAACATGATCAGATTTGCATGCAGGAAACAGAGTGCCAAGATGAATAGAGCAAGACTAGTTACTTGGCAAGACTAGTCCAAGTGAGAGATGAAAAGTAGCTTAAATTGATGAGGAACAAGAGAAGTAGGGAAATACTGCTAAGAACAGTTAACACATTATTAAACACTGTGAGAGAAACATGGTGCTATGCTCTTTACATGCACTTCCCCTCATGCTCAAAATAATCCCTTAGGATGAGTTTGTTTTATTATTCTCATTTTGCACAAAACTAAGGTTTGGAGAGGTTAAGT
The DNA here is from genome assembly GCF_027475565.1 of Acinonyx jubatus. Taxonomy (NCBI): domain Eukaryota; kingdom Metazoa; phylum Chordata; class Mammalia; order Carnivora; family Felidae; genus Acinonyx; species Acinonyx jubatus. The sequence continues at coordinate 99,861,463 of NC_069386.1, forward strand.
TCCTTCCCCAAAGTTAACACAACTAGTGAAGCCTGATCTCTAGACACTCTCTTAACCACTACAAAGGAGCTAATGCCAGACTGGATATTGGAGGGGTGACTTAGGAAAAAGAGTTGCCGAGATAACTCCAAACTTCTCACTTGTGTAACAGACTAAATTATACCTTTCACTGAGTTGAGGAACACTGAGGAAAAACCAGGTTTGCAACAAAAGAGAATGAGTGCTACTCTGGACAAACTGAGGTGGCTTTGAAGCACCCAAGTGGGGCAAAGCTTCCTAGAAGGTAACTAAATAGTGGGAAATATAGATCTGGACTGGATCTCAGAAGCAAATGTGATACAAATTCACAAGTCATCTGCTTATAGGTAGGAGGTAATTGAAACTATGAATGTAAGAAAAGATGGATAAAGAAAAAAAAAAAAAAACCAGAATGGAAACCAAGCATTAGACTGGAGCCTAGAACACCTCCATGTGATGTCCAGGGAAGAACAGTCTGCATGGGACACATATGGACCAACAGTAAAAGAGAAAAACAAGAAGTCAAGGGGAAAGTCTGGGGAAAGCGAAAGCTCCAAAAAGGGGAGAGTAAACTGTCCAGAATGCAGATGAAAGGTCAGTTAAGATGAGAATTCAAGAGTCCCTTGTATTTGGTGACCATGACAAGATCTATTCGAAGGAGATGGGTTGAGAAATGAGTGACAGGTCAGACATAGGGCAGTGGGGAGCTGTGTTTTGTTTCTAATTAAAGAAACGAGCATATTTGAGCATATTTAAACACCCAATAGGAAAGATCCAGAAAAATCCTTGTTAGGCAATTGAGTTAATTCTCCACTTTATTTTCAAGCATGGGGTTCAACCCATTCGAGGACGGAAGCTAAAGCCCCCAGAACAAACAAAACTAAAGCATCTGACAGGCACTTTAAGGCTAAAGCATCAAAGCCTTGGGTCAAAGGTTTCCAGCTGCCCTGACTCAAGGAAAGCAAGGATACGGAGAAATCCCGAGCGGCAGGCCAAGGAAGGAGGAGACAGAAGCTAAGGCGAGGCCGAGAGAATGGAATCTGAATTTCCGAATCCTCCCTGAAAAGGCCGCCAGGCGGAAGGTGCTCAGCGCCGGTCTGCCCCTCAGGCCTGGCCCGGGCCCTGGCAAGAAATCGGCGTTTAGGGGAGCCCTTCGCTGAGCCAGACCTCCAGCCCCCTCCGACCCTGCAGTTCAGGAGCTGGCACTCTCCATCCAGAAGGACCCAGGCGAGGGTGACCCAACCCTACTACTGGCCGCACCCCAGTCCCAGGATCCGCTGGGCGGGTCGACCCCAGGCCCGGCCGGAGGATGCTGCCTTCAGGCCGGGTGGAAGCGGCTGCGGGCAGAGGCCAAGTCTCTGGCTGTGGGCACGCGCCAGCAGCCGGGGCGGAGGCGGCAGCCGACCCACCCCAGGCGCTGCCCGCAGAGCCTGGCTCCGGCAAACAGGAGAGCCAGGCTGGCTGGCCCGGCCCTCCGGCCCCCGCCCTCCCCGGCGGCAACTCACCATTTTCCTTCCGGCCGTCAGCAGCCTCTCACCTTCCCTGGGGCCCCTTTAAGAATGGCACGACGACCTCCTCCCTTCCTGCCCCGGCGCCTGGCAGAGTCTCCCCCACCCATCAACGCGGCCGGGGCGGGCCGGCACGTGACGGCGGACGGCGGGAGGCGCGGCTCAAAATTAGCCGGAACGCGAGCGCCCGCCTGCTGCAGCTCCTGCTCCTGGGAAGGGAGGTTCTGTCTCACTGGGAGTGGGCCACAGTGCTAAAAGGCATTCTTCACATTCAAGCCCGTTCCTTGCTCCCCTTTAACTTTCCTCAAACTCAGAGCAATTTCTTGGTGACGTGATTAGAATCATTTCAATGGCGAATATGTGTGTTGACCAAATTTGAACTCCCTCAAATCTAGGCATGCCTGCCTTTCCTTCCATCCTCTCCAGAACCCCTCCCCAAACCCCTCTCCCCAATCTAGGATTGGTGAATACATTCCTTTTCTCAATCGTGTTTATTTATTGAAGTATAATTGAATAATGATTGTTGTCGACATGGTGTTATGAACCACTGCCTAAGACATTTTAAGAAGTTTCTGTAGGAGTTGAACTGATTGGAGCAAGCTTATTTTTCAATGTGGTGAGAAAAGTGGTTTGGAAGAAGTAAACTTTGAACTCTAGAATTCATACAGGTGCCTTCAATATAAGAAGCTTCCTGGGGCAAGATATCATGGTGTTTACAGCATAGTGCTAGCATGGTTCCTGGTCCATAATAAGTGCTCAAATATTTGCTGAATGAGTGAAAGAACCAAAGAAAAAGAAAACTCCACAATGGTCCCACCACCATCCTTCTTCATTAGTACTAAGCTAAATTATTAGAATGTTTAAAGTTTGGGGGGGGTGCCTGGGTGGCTCAGTCAGTTAAGCATCCGACTTCAGCTCAGGTTATGATCTCATGGCTGGTGAGTTCAAGCCCTGCAGCAGGCTCTGTGCTGACAGTTCAGGGCCTGGAGACTGCTTCAGATTCTGTGTCTCCCTCTCTCTCTGTCCTTCCCCGCTCACGCTCTGTCTCTCTCTCAAAAGTAAATAAACATTTAAAAAAAAATTAATAAAAAAAAGAATTTTTAAAGTTTGTATTTAACATTTAAAGTTAACAAATTGTTAGAACATGCCCCCACTGCCATCCTTCTTGGTTAGTACTAAACTGAATTATTAGAATTTTTTAAAGTTTGTATTTAATGTTTAAATTTAACAAATTGTTAGCATGTTAGTAAATAACATTAAAACAAGGTTCAAAAAACTGATTTGATACAATACCTATATTTTCTCATCAATTAGAAAAGATAAAAGTATTAATTATTAGAAATTACACAATTCAACTACATCCTCACAGTGGTCTGCCCCCATAATACTTTTTACAATGAAGAGAGGACTGGTAAGCTTGACACATAGTACCATCCAACAAACGATGGGAGAGAAAATGATGTTACTGGTCCATGAGCAATTATATTTAACTTTAAATAGATTCTTCCTCCACCTCCACCTTTTTCCCATCTCCTCTATTTCTATCTATAGGAGGAATTAGAGGAAAAGGTGAGAAAATTAACATTAAGCTACATGACATCACACCCAATAAATAGTATATCTATTTCCCTTTCATTCTATTCTTTTAACATTTCCCAAGCTAGTCTTTTATTATACCCAAGAGAGGTTGCACTGGGTGTACTGACAAGAAAAGGACACTGTTGAAAACGATTTATTTTATTTTATGGGAGATATAAAATTAATATAGACTATGTACAGAAACTTCAAACTCAGTCTATAGAACATAATTTAACAACAACAACAACATGGTATCTATGTTAAAGGAGGTTTAGAAATGCCATTCTGGCTTGGGTCATTCACAGAGGTGGGGAGATATGTGTGTGTGAAGTTCCAGAATGTTTTTCCAGAACTTTTCTGCCTGGCTAACCCCTCTAAAAAGGTCAAGAACCTATCAACGCTAAGCTGTGTTGCGATCACTAGAACGTGTTTTGTCCCAGGGAAGCATTTGACTATTGATCAGGGTCAATAGTAAAGGAGAATTCTAATTAAAAATTGAGGGAAGATCAGAACTAAAATAATCTTTTCTGGCCTGAATTTTTTCTTTTCTTTTTTTTTTTTTAATTTTTTTTTCAACGTTTATTTATTTTTGGGACAGAGAGAGACAGAGCATGAACGGGGGAGGGGCAGAGAGAGAGGGAGACACAGAATCGGAAACAGGCTCCAGGCTCTGAGCCATCAGCCCGGAGCCTGACGCAGGGGCTCGAACTCACGGACCGCAAGATCGTGACCTGGCTGAAGTCGGACGCTTAACCGACTGCGCCACCCAGGCGCCCCTGGCCTGAATTTTTTCTAAGTCCGTTATTCTCGGTAACAGCACCTTTGCTAAAGTATGTTTATATTACTTATATATTCCCACCCATTTATTCCATCAATAAATAGTTACTGAGGGCACATTATGTAATCAGCTCTGTCCTGGGCACCAAGATTCAAAACAGACTAAAAATCCCTACCATCATGGAACTAACATTCTAATGGGAGGAGGACGTATCAGGCAATAAGAATAATAAATTTGTAAACACTATTGTATGTTAGAAGGTGATTAGTGTTGGGGTAGGGGAGAAATAGGAAAAGAGAGATTGGGAATACAGGGGATGAGGGATTTGTGATTTTAACTAGTAGGTAGTAGTCCTAGTCCGCACTAGGAAGGTCATGTCTGAACACAGATTTGAAGCTGTGGAGATTAGCCATGTGAATATCTGGGGGAACATTCCACACAGAGGGAATAACATTGCAAAGGCCCCGGAGGCAGAAGCATGCATGTTGTTGCCGGGAACAAAAAAGGAATCAAATGACTGGAGTGGATGAGCTGGGTTGAATTGTAGATGAGGTCATAGATAAAATTGGAGGCCTGGGTCCAACAGCCTTGTAAATAATCATAGGGACTTTGGCATTTACGGAGTCAAGATACAGTGTTATTGGAGAGAGAGAGATTGAGGAGGGGAATGATGTAGTCTCTTATGCATTTTAGCAGGATCATTCTGACTTCTGTGTCCTTTTAAGAAGACCCTTCTGTTGTTGGGTTAGACTATAGAGATAAAGGGATTTCCAGAGGCAGCCAGGAGAGAGTAACCAAGCTGCAGTCTCTTCTTTCTCACTGATTACAACTAAAAGCTCTGGACAGAACATAAAAACAACTACCTGAGGCCTCTAAAGAGTAAATAATAACAAAATAGCCAGTGGATTGAAGAAGGAAAGTGTTGATGGCCTCCTCTTCATCCTGTTTGTGAAGGGTCTGTGATGGCTCTAGGGTTATGGGGATAGCCAAACACATAAAACTTAACACTGGACAGATGAGACTGATGGCAGTTTTTTAGTCACATGTACTCACAGGCTGGGGGAGGGGGACAGCAAATGTCATGCAAGGCTACAGGGAGCTGCCCTTGGGAGCACAGTGAAGAGGCTGTGTGAGGCAGGCTTTGTAGTCTCAAGAGGGTGTGGTGCCCAGGCTGGCAGGGAACTGGAACCTACCACTCAAGGATGAGCAGGCACTGTGTCTGGTCCCCATGATGAGGGTTGTCTGGTTAGGGAACCTTATCTGTGCGAGCAGAGTAGGGAGAACAACTTGCAGTTGGGTCATTCCCAATATCCCTGAATGTCACGGCAGCACATGATAGGAGACCTTAATTTTAGGCCTTACACACCACAAGAAGGCAGATCCTGAAGAATGACCAGTATGGTGCCAGTGAGTTTTCTAGTTGGTTTTTTTCTCCTTTATTGCCTGAGCAGGATGGATCAGGGAAGAGTGTGTAACAGGAAAATGTGGAAGGAATTACCCCACCCCACCCCAACCCTTTTTTCCTCTCCTCGCTCAGCCCTGAGGGCAACACCAATGTGTTAGCACTGTCTCAGCAGGGCAGGGGCACAGGCACCTCAACCCTGAGAGAAAATCGATGCAAGGAATTTGAAAAGGGGCCCTTGTTGTGCACAGAGTGATGGAGGTATCCCAGTGACTTTTTTTTTCCTACCTTTTTCTTGTCATTTCGCCTGAAGGACAAGCTCAGTCACACACAACTACAGGACAGTATACAGTGCAAATACTCTGAACATCCGCATCTTTCAGGCTAGAAGAACAGGCAGAGGGGGCCTCTGGGAGCCCAAAGGTGTAGGCGAAGCCCTAAAGAGGACAGATTGAAACTGACACAGGGCACATACCCAAGCTCCACACGTGCAGAACACACCCACAGAAGCATAGCAAAGCCTAGGAGAACTGAACTACAACATAAACCATTGCCAAGACTCAAATTAACCCCAGAGTGGCTCGTGTGAGGGACAGTCCCAAACAGCATAATAAAGACTTTGAAAATTGAGCTGCCATTCTGTATCTTGATTGTGGTAGTGTCCTATGACCTCTATACATTTGTTAAAACTCATAGAACTGTACACGGAACATAATGCATTTTATTGTACGTAAATGAAAATTTAAATTTTAAAAAAGTAAAACAAAACAAAAGAATAGACCATGGGAGATAAAGAAGCAAGAAAACCATTGAGGAGACTACTGCGGTAATCCAGGGAAGACATGGTCTGGATCCACATACAGCCAGTGATTTGGTGAGAAGTGCCCAGAATCAAAAAAATTTTCTGTATCAGGGTTTCTCAGCTTTAGCAATACTGACATTTGGAGTTAAATAATTCTTTGTTGTGGGTGCACTGTGCTATGCACTGTAGGGTGTTCAGCAGCATCCTTGGCCTCTACCCACTGGAGGCCAGTAGCACCTCCCCCGTTGTGAACCAAAAGTGCCCAGATGTTGTCAAATGTTGCTAGGGCACAGGGGTGGGAAATCACCCCCAGTTGAGAACTGTTCTAGGTGAATGTCCTAAGCTTTGGGCCACAGACCATGTACCATATAAATCAACAGTGGCAGCTCAGTTGGGGTGGGCTTCAGGTAGCCTTCTGCCACATAGTATGTATAGATGGCAGAAGCCCAACAGCTAAGACCATGGGAGGTTTTTACTAGAGACGCTTAGGAAGTTCAATGAGCAAGAAAGAGTTAAGTTCTGCCAAGGTACTACAAGATTTTTCACAATTCCTGTCATCTATGGGAACAGACCTAAATTGCACATTCATTCAGTTCTGTTGTGCAGTGCCTGTCTCAAAGTTATGATGCTTATTATGTTCCTCCTACTGGTGTCCTCAAAATAGAGATAAATTTGCTCTTCCAAGAAATAATGTGTGGGCTAGAGAAAGGCCATATAAAATGAAAGGGTTAGTAGCTCCAAGAAAAATATATAATGCAGATAATAATTTTTAAAACCACATTCATATTTTCCTGCATTTCTCTTCTGAGACCTTCTCCTTGGTCAGTCAGGAGCATGTATAAACTTCAAAGGATAAATAGAACTGTGATGTTGGGAATGCAAAAGAGAGCAAGCAGCTTTCAACTGCCAAAATGGGATTTTTGAGTCCCCAGAAACACAGTAAACTAGAAAAAGCAGACGCTACAGAGAAAGGTTTTATCAAGTTTTAGAGCTCTATTAACATTTCAAAGTCCTGGCCATGGCAAAATTAAAAGTGGCATTTAGTATATGCCATGTGGTAGAGGAAACTGAGGTCATGACAGAAGGCATGTATCTGCCAAGTGGGAAGGAGGGGAAGGAAGTCTTTCCCTTCCAATGTGGTGGAGTGACAAGAAGGAGGGGCCTAAGTGCAGCCTTCCGTCAAATCCAACCTGTTCTGGCTTCCCCTCCAGACTGCAGTCTCAGATTGGGAAAGGGGTGGGGCCTGGGAGGAGCTGTAGCATCCAAATAGGTATGGTATTGGAGAACCTGAAGGGACTGGAATTGGTAGTCCACTTTCCCTTTAAGAAAGAAGGAGAGGATTTGCATTTGGCTCTACACCATCTTGAACAGCAGCAATAGTGTTCAACAGCAGAGGTGACTACCCTGAACAAAAACTGCATTTTCCAACCTCCCTTCCAGTTAAAGGTAGACACCAGGCTGAGTTGTGGCCAATGGAATGAGGGATGTATCCTTAGAGTTTCCTTAAATTGAAGTGTTTTCTCATTCTCCCTCTCTTTCCTCCTTCCTTTTTTAAAAAAAATTTTTAATGTTTATTTATTTTTGAGAGAGAGACAAAGCACGAACAGGGCAGGGGCAGAGAGAGAGGGAGACACAGAATTTGAAGCAGGCTCCAGGCTCCGAGCTGTCAGCACAGAGCCTGATGCAGGGCTCGAACCCATGAACCATGAGATCATGACCTGAGCTGAAGCCGGACGCTCAACAGACTAAGCCACTCAGGTGCCCCTGCTCCTTCCTGCTAACAAGAATATTGAAACGGTGGCTAAAGCTACAACAAGCATCTTAAACAGGAGGTGATCTTAGGGATGGGGCTACACATGGTGGAACAAAATAGAAGCCTGAGTCCCTTGCACTCAGTGCACTCTCACCGATACTCTTGTACTGTGGACACCATAACAGTCCTGGATTAATCTACCTCTAGACTTTCACTTAAAAAAGAAATACTTTTCTATCTCCAGTGAGATACTGGTGTGTGGTTTTTTTGTTTGTTTGTTTGTTTTCACTTACAGTTGGGATAATTTCTAATAATCCACCTTACTGCAAGTCCTCATGACTATCCTAGTCAGAGTTAACAATACTTCTTGCCTGGACTTTTAAAAGAATCTGTTTATGGATAGCCCCCTATTCACTCACATCCATCCTAACCTCCTTCCAATAGCTTTTCTACACAGGAGCCTAAGGGACTGATTGGAAATGCAAACAGAATGTCACTCCCTGTATTAGTCTGCCTGACTGCCATAATAGAAAACCACGGACCAAGTGGCTAAAACAAAAGAAATTAATTTTCTCACAGTTCTTGAGGCTAAAAGCCCAAGATCAAGGTGCCAGCAGACTTTCTGGAGAGAACTCTCTTGGTTTGCAGGCAGGACTGCCTTCTCACTGTGTCCCACATGGCCTTTCCTCTGTATACACCTGCACAGAGACAGAGAGTAATCTCTGGTGTCTCTTCCTTTTTTTTTTTTTTCCCACAAGAACACTACTCCTATTGAATTAGCTTCCTACCCTTATGACTTCACTTAACCTTCACTTAATCTTACTTCCTTAAAGGCCCTATCTCCAAATACAGTCACACTACGGACTAGAACTTCAGCGTATGAATTTTAGGGGGACACAATTCAGTCCATAACATGCTCCTTTTTCAATCATATCAGTGGCTTCTCATTGCTCTAAAGGTACAGCTGTGCAGTTAAAATAGCAATACTCATGTGGTCTGGGCCCTACTTATCGCCACTTTTTATCTCATAGCATGTTTCTCCTCCCTCTCCATGCTTTAGTCACATTGGCTTTTCATTTTCTCAGGTGTGCTAGGATTTCTCCCTCCTCAGAGCCTTTGCACATGCTGTAGCTTCTGCCCTAAATGTTTTCTCCCTTCCTGTCCCTTTGCCTGGTACATCTCTATCCATTAGGTCTCAGCTCAATCATCTGTTTTTCGTGGAAGACTTTCCCAATCTTCCTTGTATTTCACCATTCCCCTGTTATATGCCCTCATAGCTCCATGTACCTCTTTTTAATGGCATTTATTATAATTTTGCCTTTATATTTTGTTCAAGATTCTTTGGTTAATGCTTGTCTTTTCCATTAAATGATAAATTCCATGAGAACATAGCTATATCATTTTTGGCTTATTATTGTATCCCTAATGCCTTCTACAGTGTCTGGAACATATCTGACACTCAACATTTTCTGAATGAGTAGGTAAGAGGTTAGTCATGTAGAGATGGTTCAAACAAGGAACTTGAGTCTTGATCATAAAGAATATATAGCACGGCAATTAAGGATTTGGGGTGGTGGAATGAAATAAGATATATGTTTAAAAGTAAAAGATATGTGTTAAAAAGAATTTTTTGCCTGTACTGTGTATTGTGTATTATGTGTTAGAAAGAATCAATGTTGGAACCAACGTTTGAATGGTTGTAGCAGATACCTAAACGGGAAATAAAGGCTTGAATTAAATTTGTGTTAGTTCCTGTTTTTTTTTGAGACTTTTTCAGTGTAAATCAAGTTGAATCTCAGTTTTCTCTACTGCTGGTTTGGGATTTGACTTTCATGGCCTGGTTAGTGAATTATCCTTGTTCAGCTGTTTTCCATCTTCCAATATGTGCTGTTCTTATTTTATTTCCTGTTTTTGTTGACTTATTATTTTTTTACATCCCTTTACTGTAGTTTTAGTGGAGTTTTGGGAGAGAGCAAAATTATAGGCATATTTTTAATATACTACTTTACCTTGGAACTCCCTCTGTTTATTATGAAAACTCTTTATTGTTTATTGCAATAAAATTGCCTTTCACACTGGCCGAGATTTTTGTTAAGTGACAATATCAAATGATTGCAAAACTGAGGATGAAAGGGTGGGAGCAAAAATCGGTACAATTATTTCTGGATAACATTGTTTCTTCAAAGGCTTAAAATGTACATACTTTTTGAACTAAAATTTCCAACTCTAAGAATTCACCTACGGAAATGATTTAGCTTTACGATTGTTCACTGCAACGTTGTTTATGATAATAAAAAATTGTGGGGCACCTGGGTGGCTCAGTCAGTTAAGCATCCCACTTTGGCTCAGGTCATGATCTCAACATTTGTGAGTTTGAGTTCTGTATCTGGCTCTGTGCTGAGAGCTCAGAGACTGCAGCCTACTTCGGATTCTGTCTCCCTCTCTCTCTGCCCCTCCCTCTTTCCCCTCCTCCTCCCCCCCATCTCAAAAATAAACATTAAAAAAAAAAATCAGGGGTGCCTGGGTGGCTCAGTCAGTTAAGTGTCTGACTCTCCGTTCCGTTCCATCCCAGATCATGATCTCACCGTTTCGTGACATGGGGCTCTGTGCTGATGGTGTGGAGCCTGCTTGGGATTCTCTCTCTCTCCCTCTCTCCCTTTCTCTCTGTGCCTCCCCCAACCCCCTCTCTCACAAAAATAAATAAACTTAAAAAATTTTTTACATATTTAAAATGTTGCCCAACCATAAATAAACTATATAATTTCACAAATCACATATGTAGTTGTTAAAAATTATATTGTTGAAGCAAGTTTCTTACACAGCACTACTCCAGAGAGTACACAATACATGGTCATTTGCCAAGATATATGCGAACCCTTAGAACAAATTTAGCTCGTGTTTCTCTAGCACTAATTTTACTAGTGATTTGGGAGTGTGGAGGGGCTACTAGTGATCCATCCCATGGTCCTCTGTCCCTTTTTTCCTTGATAACAAAACTCTGATTTGTAGCAAGGGATGTTGCTGCTGAGAATAAAAGATTACATTTCCCTGTCTCTGTGGTAACTGGGGGTGGCCTAAGGGCTAAACACAAACCTATACGAAGTCAATGGAGTTGTGAGAGACTTCTAGAAAGGCTACCTTGATGTAGTTGACTGTATGGGGATGAGGAGAGGAGACGAGCATTTCGCTCCTTTCTTTACTTAAAGGCCTCTGCTCGTTTACAAAAAAATTATAAATACATATTTAAAATTATTATTAAAGTAAAAATTAATACAAATATTCAAATATCTAATTCAATTTGAGGGGTGTAGGGAGAGGAGAAAAGGAATGGGATGTGGGAGGGCAGTTGATTTGCTTCTATGAGAATCTTGATAGGCAACGCTAATTTTCCTCTATCATGAAATCCAACTTGAAAGGCTGGCAAGGCTCATAAACTGCTTGCGAGACTCCTTTCGGTGTTTCGTATAATCGTAACTTTTCTAGATAAAATAAGAGCAGGTGTGAGGTTACTTCACTTTGTAGAACCCAAAATGCAGGCTCTCCTCCTCCCAAATTTGCCGCGGATCTCATATGCGGGATTTAGACTCTATGACGTGGATTTCTCACTGTGCCTCCTCTCTGTGCCATCAGAAAACCTTACCTGAGCCTTGGACAGAGATGGCCGGCATACGTGTTTAGAATTTGCTGCAGAAAAGCCTTGACCTCTAGGACAGACAGACGCTCGCTGGGTACCAATCCGGTGAGTCGAGCCAGGCACCGCCCCTCTGCGAAGCCAATAGCTCGGGACGGAAGCAGTAGAGGCGGGGCCAGCCCTGCAGGCACCGTTGTGATTGGCACGCCGGCTCCCGCAGCCTGAGAGGTTGCCCCGAAGACTAGCCGGAGAACCCGGGGCGAGTGCGGATCTACAAAGTTTGTCAGCTCCGGGGCGCCGTAGTGGCTTTTACCCCAGCGGGGTGGGCTGGGCTGGGTGGCTGGAGCTCGGCTCAGTTTTGGACATCCTGATGGCCGCGGTGTTTCTAGTAACGCTGTATGAGTATTCGCCGCTTTTCTACATTGCGGTGGTCTTTACCTGCTTCATCGTGACCACTGGCCTGGTATTGGGATGGTAAGTGCCCCGTAGTTAGAAACAAGGAACACAGGGGCGGACCGCTGGGGCGTGGGGTCGCGGAGAGCAGCGGGCGGGGGGCAGGGGCGAGCATCGGAGGCGGGGCGGGGGTGCTGTGGGGCTGAGGCGCCTGTGGCTGTAGGGGAGCTGGTGTCGAGAACTCCTACTGGCTCCTGGAGGAAAACTAGGTGCGGGGCGCACCTGCATCGCTGCTGTGCATCACTGTGCCGTCCCTGTCGCTGCAGGCATCTGGGGGTGGTGCCGGATTGAGGTATTTTACCCAGCTTTGTGTCTAGCAGTTCGTGACGGCCTCGTCTTGGTGTTGGGATAGAGTGCTTGTCCAGCAGGCTTCTGTCCCGGATTGGGGCCTACTGTGTGCCCAGAGTGAAGTCAGTCACCTGCGCTACAGTGCGCCGACGTGGACAGTAAACACAGTTGATTGTTGTTCTGACCAGAACTGAGCACTTGGCCTCAGATCTTTCAGCGTAACTCTGAACTCTGTTACCGTTTGAGAATTTAATGGTCTCTAGATAAATTCCACGCCATTTGGAGTAATATTTAGTCGAAAGAGTTATGAAGTCACAATTTTAGAGGTAGAAAAGACCTTTGAGATAAGTTATATTAACGCGTGGGGACAGTTTACCCATTGGAGACAAGGAGAGTAGACAGATAATCCCTGAGCCGTTCTTCTAGCTCAGAGATTCTAAAATTTCTCTCTTGAGGAGGTGCCATTATATCATGTTTAGAGAAGCCTTATGAATACAGCTAGTTGAAACCATCTTTCTAATTCATCCACTGAGGAGAGAAACATGGGTTGGATTTTGAAGAATAAGTATTTTGAGAAACAAATGGAGTTAAATGTTTATGGTAGAGAATAGAATGCATTTCAGAGATACAACATGAGCAGAGGGGCAGAGGAAATGTGTTATTGAATAGCTCAGCCTGTGTAAAATGAGTTTTAAAATAACCTGTGATCACATATATGGGATTACTGTACAGACAGGAAACAAGCCCCCTTCCCTTTTTTAACATTTATTTATTTTTGAGAGACAGAGTGCGAGTGGGGGAGGGACAGACAGCGAGGGAGACCCAGAATCTGAAGCAGGTTCCAGGCTCTGAGCTATCAGCACAGAACCTGACGTGGGGCTCGAACCCACAAACCGTGAGATCATGACCTGAGCCAAAGTCAGATGCTAAACTAACTGAGCCACCTAGGCACCCCGGAAACAAGCCCTTTTTAGTTTCTGAAACTATATGCCATCTTTCAAAACTAAGCACAGTTTTAACATTTCCATACTGTTTCCCACTCTGCCAGCAGTAGAGCACAAAATTCCTTGTTTGTGGGTAGGAGAAGACTAAGACGAGTCTTAACACAATGTGTTATTCTTGGTTCATCAAATTTTATTGCTATTTATTGTTCATTTCAAGAAAGTTTGTAATTGGATTTACAACTTGGTTGCCCAAGTGAGAAAAGCAGTCTTTACACAGGATTTCTTAATGACTATAGTGTTAGTATTATTCCCTTAAAGAAATGTAATTCTCTTCCATTAAATGTAATTTTCTTCCAATAGGTAACTAGTTGATCATTGCATTATATCCCTAAATTTTAATTTTCAGTAGGCCAACTAGTTAGATATCTTAGATATCTATCTATAGTATTGGGAAGAGAAAAATGAATGAGGGCCGTATTGATAATGACAGTGGCATCTGTGGGTAAAGGTAATCAGGAACCTCATGTTTATAGTGGTTAAGAAACAGACTTTGGAGTCAGACGGGCCTAGATTCAAATTCTGGCTCTGCCCAGTTTTAAGATTTGTTTTGAGACTTAATGATTGCCTAACCACTCCACTGAGGTATGACTTTGGAAGGGTAGAAGGCCAGGTAATTGTAGAATTTTTGGAAGTCTGGGCTATGCATTGCTGAGGCCACAAGACCATGTAAGTGCCAGTCACTTTCATTCTGATTTGGACCTAACCAGTTATGTTGAGTCTTGGTTCCCTGTACCTTGGTTAGCTTTGTCCATGTAGATCAACTTTTTACTAGTGTTTATTTGCTAATCTAAGCCAAGGCAACAGATTCATTGAGCAGAAACAAAGAAAACCATTTAGATATCACAAAAGCAGCTTTCCAATAGTACCTCAGACCGAAGGTAAACTCATTAAACCACTGTGCTTTTCACCCATGTTATTTCTTTTTAAAGTTTATTTACTTATTTTGAGAGAGACAGAGAGTACATCTGGGGGAGGGGCACAGAGAGAGGGGGAGAGAGAATCCCAAGCAGGCTCTGCACTGTCAGCACAGAGCCTGATGTGGGGCTTGAATCCACAAAGCCGTCAGATCATGACCTGAGCCGAAACCAAGAGTCGGATGCTTAACCAACAGAGCCACCCAGGCGCCCTCCCCCATGTCATTTTTTTTAACCTCCCCAAATATAATCCCTGTTGGTCTTGTGTCTTCGCTGTAATGGCTGTTATCTCAATACTACTCTGATTTTCTTTCCCACTGCTTCTTTCTACTGTTCTCCTTGTCTGCTTGCACTGTGTGGGAGTGGAGAAAAAACAGGAACATCTGACTATTGGAATCCCAATAGCAATGGCCAAAAATCATGCCACTGAGAGTATGGTATTTCTATTTAACTCGGTGGTGGTTTCTGTGAGCTCTAGTAGCTTATTAGGCTCTTGCTATTTGCCAGGCACTGTACAGAAAGGAGACCAAAATGCCATACCTCCTTTACCAGTTTCAAATAACGAGGGACCCTGACGCTGCAGCTGCTCCCTGCTTCCTCTTGACTACAGGTCATGAAGCTTTTGTCCCTCAGCTTTGTTGCACCTCTTTATATTCTGTTATGTGAATCTGGGACAGAACCTCTAAACCACATTTCTTCTTTGCTGTCTGGCTGCCAAGCAGGCTTTGCCAGCAGGGGAGGGAGAATGGAAGGCTAGAGGACACCAGGCCTTGCTGCTTCCTGTGTGACTCTTTTTCTTGTCTGTCTCACCACAGAGATAGTGCCTCACTCTGCCATTAACAGTTGGTCCCAGTGTTTTCAGTTTATAGTTTTGCACTCTCTTAGAACCGCCTATCACACCCCTTCAAAGATACCAATACCTTTCCTGAGATCTGAGCCCCAGCTCCATGGGGGTCCTTCTCCAAACTTCTAAGCTGTAGTAACTCTCCTCTATTACTGTTCTAGGAGTGATAGCTTCTTCCTACTGGTACTACTTCTATGATAGTCACTGTCCCCTTTTTGCTTTTACAGTTCTTCAATATCTGGTTAACAATTCTTCATATTAAATTCTCTCTGTTAGGGGCGCCTGGGTGACTTAGTTGGCTAAGCATCCAACTCTTGATTTTGGGTCAGGTCATGATCTCACAGTTTGTGGGTTCAAGCTCCGCATCGGGCTCCATGCTGACAGTGCAGAGCCTGCTTGAGATTCTCTCTCTCTCTCTCTCTCTCTCTCTCTCTCTCAAAATAAATAAGTAAACTTAAAAAAAAATTCTCCCTGTTAAAATAACTGGTGTGCTTTTGGTCTCCTGATTGGACTTACAAAAGATATTAATAAAGAAATTGTTACTAAGATTGGGATCCTGGGGGAGAACCTCTCAAAGATGGGCTTCACAGATTGCTTTGGTCGTATCTTTAGCTCTTTGTCAATGGGATAAAAGGTCCTAGTAATGCATGGCATGTATTGGCATCACAGTTCATTAAATGACTATTTTTGGTTGATTGTGATAAAATGATTTCTGACGTTAAGTGCTTTGGGGACCCAGTGGCTAAAGTACTTTTTGACTACAAGGACTGAGGGATAGTTAGGTGGTTGTCTGAGACCACTGGAGCCCTTACAGAAAGAAAATGACAAGCTAAGATCTTAAAACACCCAGGTCAAGTCTTAGAGTCCAGAATCAAAGATTCTGTGGTTCTAAAGCACTTTATTTCATATAGCCCCAGAACTAAACATTGAACATAGTTTTAATTGCGCTGGGAATAGAATTAGGGGTGGGGGGCGGGGAACAGAAGATCCCAAGCAGGCTCCATGCTGACAGCAGCAAGCCTGATGTAGGGCTCAATCTCACCAACTGTGAGATCATGACCTGAACCGAAGTCCGATGCTCAACCGACTGAGCCACCCAGGCACCCCTGAAATGCCATTTCTAACAGTTTTGTGTTTTCCTCTAGATGGTTTCAAGAAAATTCTTTCCAATGCAAGTGTATTTGGCACCCTAAGCAAATACAAACTAAAGTCATAGCCTTTTCCTAAGGAGGAATGTGGGCTCATTTAGGACACTGAGTGGAAAAAAGTAGAGCCCTTAGACTTAGACTGGAGACATCTAAATTGACTTGGATAAAGCTGAGAATCTTGAAACCCCAGTCATTCTGACTCTCCCTTGTTGGAAGCAGCCTGCTTTCCATGTGTGAGAAAATTGGCCTTCCCTTGCTTGAAGGTCCTGTAATAACCTTGCATAGGGTAATTGCTTTGCAAAGGATGTCTTTACTCAGACCTATCTCTGTAACCTATTGCTATGAGGCCTAGATCTCTTCATGCTCCAAAGGACAGGGACAAAATATAACCTGGTTGGAAAGAGCCTAGCCTCGAAAAGAATTGCAAAATTTTACTAATTTGTATCATTGGGAAGGAGGAGTATGTGTGAGAACAGATTGTAAATAGGTTAGGCCAGGGAGGAGAAACTGTAACACTAAATCAGATAAAATTTATTGATCTGGCTTTGTTCTCAAGAAATTCTGAATCTAAAGTATTAACTCAGATTTGGTTGACTAAAATTTGGACTCAGTGGTGGCCTATATATAATAAGGTTAAGATGGAGAAAACTTTCCTGTCATAATGAGGAAAGAATCTGAAGGCTTAGGAAAATAGGAATATTGGACTGGATTTAATATGTGCAACTTGCACACCCACCCACCTATTGTATCCTTCAAGAGTGCACAGAAGATAGACTTTTCATGAAAGCACTGAGAAATAAATTTCCAAGAAGAGACTTGTATCCTTGAAAATTTCTGTTCTTTATAGTCTATGATAGTGGGAGCTCCTGATGTGAGGTCCAGGGGCACCTCACAGGAGTCAGGGTTGACTTGTGTTCCATAATGGGCAATGGAGGACAAAGTGGAGATTGTTTTGGCCCACAAGGATCTTTGGCAGTGACTAATGGTTTACAGTGCCTCTAGGAATAAAAAAGATGCGTAGCCTACTAAACGCTACATGAACTACATAGGAAAAACTTCATGTCTGGAGCAGGAAACCTGACTTGGGTCACAACAGTGGAGAGTTACCACCTTTCACCCAGTTTATAGATATAAGCCAGTCCATAGACCTGGAGCCTCTAATTAAAGGGGAGATCAGGTCCCCTTGAGGAAGGACCCCATATCCTTCAGTGCTTCCGCAAGGCCATAACTGTAAATCATCTGCCAGATCTTCCTTAGAGGTTGTTCTTTCTCAACTGCAAACATGCTCTTCTGTACTCTGTTTGGTGATACTGGGGCTGGGACTTTGCAAACTGCATTTCTCTTGTGCTAGTTTGCCCCCGATTAGGGTCTGCCAATAGGTGATGCTAGAAAGAAACTGGAAGGCTAGAAGAGGAAGAAAGGACTTCCTCTTAACAGTTTGCTTCCTTTTTCTGGTCTGTGTTCCTGCAGCACTCGCCTTTATCCTGGCAGTGGCAGCTGGCCTGAGAACCAGCAGTTTATTTACAATTTACAGTTTTTCCTCATACCTAGAACTAGCCTTATCGTACACCTCCAGAGATAACAGTACTGGCTGCCCAGCACTCCCACCACCAGTCTGCATGCCACCTCTGGGGGGTCCCTTATCCAAGTTTCTAAATGACATTAATCCCCACTCTTCCCTTTGTTTCCCCAGTCCAAGGAGGGCGAACTGCTTCTTGCTAGGATACCTCAGTGTATCCTAGTGTTTCAGTCTTCAGTACTTGATGAACAGTTCTTTATATTAGTATTAAATTCTTTGTGTTTAAATAGCAGATGTGGCTTCCAGTTCCTGCCAGCCCTGCCTGATACACTGACCTTGACCATTTCTCATCCCACTTGTCAAATGCAGTAGGTGTGTGTGTGTGTGAGAAGGTTGGTGATGAGGCCCACATTCCTCCTTAGGAAAAGGCTATGACTTTAGTTTGTATTTGCTTAGGGTACCAAATACACTTGCGTTGGAAAGAGTTTTCTTGAAATCATCTAGAGGAAAACACAAAACTGTTAGAAATGGCATTTCAGGGGTGCCTGGGTGGCTCAGTCGGTTGAGCATCGGACTTCGGTTCAGGTCATGATCTCACGGTTGGTGAGATCGAGCCCTACATCAGGCTTGCTGCTGTCAGCATGGAGCCTGCTTGGGATCTTCTGTCCCCCCCCCCCCCCACGCTCTCAAAAATAAATAAACAAGTAACAAAAAAAGTACTTAGAAATGGCATTTCAAACCTTCGTAGGGCCTTAAGATCACTTGTTCTAATCCTTCATTTTACAAATAAAGGCACAGAATTTCAGAGATTGTGTCACTTTCCCAAAGTCTTATCGTTAGCACAGTGGTTCCCTCAGAGACAAACATCCTCCCCCCACCAAGGGCTTCCCCATGAATGGTCTTTATATCCTGACCTAGTGTCAGCATCCAGCTAGCTGTGTGAGACCGTCTTTGGGAGACCACCGGGAGAGAAGCCCTGCCCAGCCCAAGTTAACAACTGCCTGTTAGTTTTCTGATTGGCTTGAGAACTCAAGGCTGAATGGGTGATCAAAACTGTTTACAACCGAACCTAAAATTTTAGCTTCAAAGTAAACTTTATTTACGAGGGGCTCCCTGAGACTCCAGACACAAAGAAGGGAGGTCCAGTCTACCAGTTCAGCCTCTGGTGAGAAGCTTTGGAAGTGTGTGTGGGGTAAGACATTAATTATATAGGCAGTATGAAAAATGTGGTCAGAATTGAAAGTCCACAGATCATTGCTGTGCTGGAAGTTTAAACAATATGAAGAAGTGCAACAAACAACTTAGAAATGGGAAGAACCAGAAGTATAGAAAAATCCAGGAGGAATAAGTATAAAAATGTAACAGTAAAGGAAAGAGAATGGAAAATTCTCCATACGGAAAAAAAGGGGACTAGGTTTATATAAAAGAAAGTAATGTTTAGAAACATTTATTTAGTTGGTATTCCATTACTAACAGTTGCCAAAATGACTTTGAGTGGAAAAAGATAAAGATGAAATTTGATTGGAAGGAAAATTGATCAGTTTTCTATTTTATTATTCCTTGTAATGTCATATCAGATACACAATCTGATACACAGGGCATCAGTGCCTTTATTCAAGTTTTGGACTACAAATGTGGAAAAGCCCAGATGTTAGGATGGTGGCCAAAGACACATCACTGGGTCTGTTTATCAGTATTTTACAGAACTGTTTGTCAGCAGCAATTATGGATTACTATTTGACCACTCTCCAATTTTTAACTTCACTCCAGGTCATCTCTGCATATCGGCTTTTGAGTAATGCGTTAAAGATAGAAATATTGGTCACATCAAACAGATTAAAACTATGAAAGTTATGGATTTTTGTGCAAAAATGAGCAAGTTCACACTGAGTCAAGTATGTGAAAAAGTTTACTAGGCTGAAAGTTCAACATGAGTCACCAGTGTGTCAGCTGCCCAAAAAACAACTTTCATGATCTTAGTCAACATTAAACATAATGTTTAAGACAAAAGGTGTGGTCAGTCTGTGACATCACTCTATTACACAGTGAAGTCTACCCTCTCTCCTCTCAAGCCTTGTTTCCCTCAAAGCATAAGGATATTGGGGCAACAGGACTGGTGAAGTCAAAATGGACACAGAGCCTTGCTTCAGCATTGGCTGCTCTAGCCATGGTTCACTAAGTCCTTTGGGAGGACAGGAATACAAAAATGTCCAAGATCATAATTCAGAAACGTAGCAGTGTTCGGACATAATTCAGATAAGGCAGTAATGAAAAGCCAAAGAGTAAAAGCATTAACCTTAAAGGAAAAGGTTAATAACTGTGCTAAAATTAAGAACTCTGTTCATCAAAAGAGACCTAGTATGAATGTGAAAAGGCAAGATGTGGAAAGGGTGAAGATATATGCAACAAAGGGCTCATATTCAGGACATATAAAGAGTTTCTATAAATAAGAAAAATCAGTCATCTGAGAAATAGAAATGAAAACCATAATGCAATGCCACCATACACCTACCAGGATGTTCATAATGTTTTGGCAAGGATTTGGAGCAAGGGGAGCACTCATTCACTGCTGGTGAATATACATAAAACAATTGGTAGCATTATCCATTGAAGTTGAAGAAGCACAGATCTTATGACTGAGAAATACAATTCCCAGCATGTGTAGACCGACTAGAAATGCATCTAAGTGTATGTGGACCAAGCACCTTGTGTGAAAATGTTCACTTAGGGGCACCCAGGTGGTTCAGTCGGTTAAGCGTCTGACTTCGGCCCAGGTCATGATCTCACGGTTCATGAGTTCGAGCCCCACATCAGGCTCTGTGCTGACAGCTCAGAGCTTGAAGCCTGCTTTGGATTCTGTGTCTCCCTCTTTCTCTGCCCCTCTCTAGCGCACGCTCTCATTCTCTCTCTGTCAAAAATAAATAAACTTAAAAAAAAAAAAGAAAATGTTCACTTAGGCATTATTCATAATGGCCGATATGTGAGGACAACTTAAATGTCCATTAAGAGTAGAATGAGTAAGCAAGTTATAGCACATTTACTATGCAGAATACTATACAGCCGCAAAATGCACTAAGTATAGCTACAAGGATGAATCTTCAGGCATAATGTTGTAAAATAGTAAAAAAAAGTATACACAGCACACTTCCACTTACATAACAATTCAAAAACAAGTATTCTAAATTAAAATAATGGAAGTCAAGATAGTGGAGAGGGAAGGGGTAGTGCTTGGGAGGGGACACAAGAAACTTTCCGAGGATATCATTTGGGTTCTTTTTTTTTTTTTTTTTAAATGTCTATTTATTTTGAGAGAAAGAGAGTGTGAGCATGCGTGGGGGAGGAGCAGAGAGAGAGGACAACAGAGAATCCCAACAGCCTTCGCACTGTCAGTGCAGAGCCAGACATGCAGCTCTATCCCACAAACTGTGAGATCATGACCTGAGCTGAAATCAAGAGTCAGACACTCAACTGATTGAGTCACTCAGGTGCCCCTATTGTTTGGATTCTTAACCTAAATACCAATTGCTTTCTAATTCATTGAACTATGTTTTGTGTGTTTTTCTGTGTGTATGATATCCTTCATGGTAAAAAGGTTATGTAAGATAAAAAGGCCCAGGGTTTAGCATCATTCATAATACTGATTTTAAAAAATGTATATAAGTCAAGTCAAGGACTTTAGGGTATTAGAAAATGCAGACCCAAGATTAAGCATGAGGCAGAGAAATAAAAAATCAAGGGAGATGAGTTTCTTTTAATAATAGGTGTGCTTTGGCAGCTCTTGATAGGATGCTGGGCCAAGCAGCCTTGGATAAGCATGTTTAAAAAGAAACACTTTACATCTCAAATTACTTGTTCCATTCTGAAGTATTTACAAAGCCACAGAACAGATACGGCATATCTTCCTCCAACATTGATTTTATGTAAAGATTTGGACAAATAATATTTTTATATTAAAACCAGATATATCATGGACTAAAAGGAGAGGAATTCCATGCTCACAATAGATTGCTTCCAGATTTTTCTCCAAATCCCTGCTTTTTGGGTTTCTGGACCCTAAACCTTTAAGATTTTTTAATTGAAATTTTTAGGTACAGCATGATAAAGTACCTGAAATATAATTCTTGAACCACAGTAGCACAGAACACAATGAGCTCTGAATTCCAGTTTTTACTGCTGGTAGTGTGGGTATAAGGAGTAGTCAGGGAGTGTGGGTAAAGAAAAAAAAGGGGGGGGTAGGTGACGGGGGGATAAAAATGATGAAGGGGCCAGGGAATATAATGAGGAGTATAGAATGGTGTTTTCTTCCTTTGTTTTTCACTCCAAGGGATGAAAGAAAGAAGAGGAAGGTGTCATCTTATGGCTCTCATAAGAAGGTTATATCTCGGGTCCTAACATTTCACATTCCTGACTTAACCTCTAAAAGGCACTGGGCCAGGAGTGCCTGGGTGGCTTAGTTGGTTAAGTGTCCAACTCTGGATCTCAGCTAAAAGCACTGGGCCAATGTTGAGCAGTGGAGTGGACTCAGAGCCTATGGGGTAACTGATTCTGAGGTTCAAAAAGGAGAGATTGCTGGATTTGTTGTTTCTCTCTTGCTCTCCTGCCAACTCCGAAGTCTACTCCATCATCAACATTATCATTGCTTAGCATGCCAAACCCTGTTATAAACGTTTCCAGAAGGGAAGACGGTTACACCGAATTGAGTGATTGCTTAAGGACACATGGCTGTAAAGTGTCTTGTTTTTTATTTTAGGAGGAAAGCAGTTTTTCATTAAGTACAATGTTAGCTCTACATATTTATGGCTGCCCTTTATTGGGTTAAGTTCCTTTACATTCCTAGTTTGCTCACAGTTTTTATCAGGAATAGACTTTAGATTTTAGCAAGTGCTTTTCCTGCACGTTTTGAAATAATCATATGGTTTTTCTTGTTTAGTCTGTTAATGTAAATTATATTAAATTTTTAATGTGATATTAAGGCATCACTGGGTCATGATGTATTAGCCTTTTAATATATTGTTGGATTTCATTTGTTAACATTTTGTTAGGAAGTTTTGCATCTGTGTTCCTGAATGATAACACATCTGTAGTTTTCTTGTTTGTCTCTGTCCCTTCTCTGCAGACTGCATGAATTTATCCTTCACCTCACTGATGTTTGGGAGGGAGGGGTTGTCTAGCCTTTTTTTTTCCTCTCTGTGTTTCATATTGGATCCTTTCTGTTGCTATGTCTTCAAATATACTGATGTAATGTAATGTTCAGTTAGCTATTAAGCCTGTCCAATATATTTTTCATCTCAAATGTTGTATTTTTCCTCTTCAGAAATGGACTTAGGTCTTTTTAAGTATTTTCCATGTCTCCATATAATATTCTCAATCTTTACTTACTTTTTTGAAAATATGGAATATTGTTATAACAATTATTTTGATGTTCTTGTCTACTGATTCTAGTATTCATATCATTTCTGGGGTCTATTTCTTTTGATTAGTTTCCTCATTATGGGTCACATTTTCTTCTTTGCATGGCTGTTGATTTTTTACTGGATGCTAAACATTGTGAATTTTACTTTATAGGTGTTGGATGTTTTT
Organism: Acinonyx jubatus; assembly: GCF_027475565.1. Lineage (NCBI taxonomy): Eukaryota > Metazoa > Chordata > Mammalia > Carnivora > Felidae > Acinonyx > Acinonyx jubatus. The sequence goes on from NC_069386.1 coordinate 99,884,683, forward strand.
GTATTCATATAAATATTCTTGAGTTATGTTTTGGGACACAGTTAATTTACACAGTTTGATCTCTTAGAGGCTTGCTTTTCAGCTTTTTTAGGCAGGACCAGACGAGCCTTATCTAACTGTTCTATAAAATGAAATTCATCTGGAGTGTAACTTTATTCCATGTGTTACTTTTATTGGTTTTCCCTTGGCATTAGATTTATTCACGTGTTTTGAAACTTTGGTTTGCGACCTAAATTTTAGTAGAAGTTTTTCCCCCTCCCTTTGTCATCACCCTTGCTGTTTAACCATCTCACAATTGCCTTCAACCAGATTCCTAGATGCCCCCTAGTCAGGCACCAGGTCTTATAATGACATATTGATATTGATATTGGCCTAACTCAGCTTCTAGATTCAAGTTATGAACCTAGCTCTGGCTCTTGTCTTGAGTGGACAACCTATAAGGTCCTCTTACTGTGTGAAGGCTTACTTGCCACAGCCTGCTGCCAGACTCAGGACCCATCAAACCATGGCGTCAGCCTTACTCATTACCTTATATTTCTTTCCTTTTTCAGAGCCATAAAGATTTGTCCTTGAACCCAACTAAGTCTCTTTTTCCAACATTTTATTATTAAAATTTTCAAATATACAGAAAACTTGAAAAAATTACAAAATGAACATACATATGCCCATCGCTTAGGTTCTACAATCAACACTTTGCTGTCAAGTCTTCATTACTTATTTGTAATCTTATTTCTCGATCACTTCAAAGTAAGTTGTTACTCTTCCCGTAAATACTGAAGTATTGCATATTATTAGCTAGAGCTCAATGTTTGTTTTTGTTGGTAGTTCACTTTTTTTCTTTTGAGGTATATTTACACGCAATGAAATGTATACATCTTCAGTGTTCTAAAACACATCATCTATACCTCAAACCTCTATCAAGATATACAACATTGCCATCACCAGGGAAAGTTTCCTTATGCCCTTTCCTGGTTAGTCCATACACTTACCCCCCCACCCCCCCACTCCACCCCCACAAGCAACCACTGCCCTGTTTTTTTATTTCTGCCATAGATTAATTTTGCCTGCTCTAGAATTTTATACTGTGGAATCATATAACACGTACTCCTTTGTGTGAGGCTTCTTTTGCTCAGCATGTTGTTTTTGAGATTTATCCATGTGGCTGTAGCAATAATTTACTCCTTTTCATTGCTGAGTACTACCATTCCTTTGTTTAAACTCACCACAGTTTGTTTACTCATTTCAGTGGGGTCTCTTTGATTTCTCTGTTTATTTTTTATCTATCACTGTTAAGTGTCTGGAGAGAAGAGAGAGCATCAAAGTATGTATTTAACTGTGCCATTTTAACTAAAGTCCTCCAGCTTATGTGTATTCATATATATATATTTTTTTAATTGAGTAAACTTAGCTGCCTTCTAGTTTTATGAGGGATTGAGTGTAGTCCCTTTCATTTTCCTTCTAATCCGTTTAATATTCATTATCGCATTTTTATATGAAATTTGAAAGTAGAAAATATGCTATATAAATGAAGTGCTGTATTTGGTATTTAAAGGTTCTCTTGTCCCATTAATTATATCAAATAGTCTGCATATTAAATATGAATTTGTTTTTTGTGTTATATAAAAAGTTCAATAATTCTTATGTTTTTGCTGTTATATTTGGTACAATTATCTATAATGACTGTACTACTTTGTTATCAACAATGTTAACAATAGAACTCTTTGTCTTCAAGAGTATGTCGATTCAGCCAGCTGAACAATATATTGCAATTATGTATGGGACCTCTAATCCCTCAATTCTAGATTAATTCTGTGATATAATATAGATTGAATAACCTAATCTCTTTTGTGATGCTTGTGTTAAAAGGGATAACTAATAAAGCACAACATACTTCACATAGAACAAAGTTTCAACATTTGCTAGAATTATGTATTATTTTATTTTTATTTTTCTTCAGGTTTGGCTGGGATGTTCCAGTAATCCTGAGAAATTCAGAAGAGACCCAGTTCAACACAAGAGTTTTCAAAAAGCAAATGAGACAAGTCAAGAATCCTTTTGGCTTAGAGATCACTAATCCATCTTCAGCTTCAATTACAAGTTGGTGACTATTTTCCAGAGACTTTTTTTTTCTTTCTGTGCCCCTTTCTCAGCACTTTAATTTTCTTTCTTTATTGCTTTCTCTTCTTTGGACTTAACAAGTATTTATTGAACATCTGTTTTGTTCTGGGAGCTATACTACGTACTACGGATACAGAGACTAATTATTCACAAAACTTGCTCCTCGGGAACTTATCAACTAGCAAACCAGAGGCAAATATTTGTGTAAGAAGAATTAAGTATCACAGATGTTAATAAGATAAGTCTGGCATTTTCATGGGTCTTGAGTGCAGTGAGAAATGTACGGATGGTATAGTGTGAGCACAGTTAACGTAAGGTTGCTAACCTTCTGAAGAACAACTTTTTAATCTGAAATAATGGTATTTTGGGTATAAGTTATTTTGGTATAAAATGTTATTTTGAGAGATGGTAATAAGATGATAGTCGTTTGTTTCTGTGCTTTTTGGAAAAGTAAACTGCAAGACTATCTAGGAACCACTGGAGTGAAAGATAGAGGGAAAGAAAAGAAAAAGAAAACAAAAGAAAAGAAGGGGGTGGGAGGGAGGAAGGAAAGAGAGAGAGAAAGAAAGAGACAGGGAGGAAGGAAAGAGGAGAAAGACAGGGAGGAAAGAGGGGAGGAAGGAAAGAAGAAATGGTTAAGTTTGCTGAGGTGGGGAGGCAGGCATAAAGAAAAGCCTCATAAAGAATGTGCTGGGTCTCTGTCTTATTTTTCTTTTCTTTTCTTTTTTTCTTTCTTTCTTTTTTTTTTTGAGTAGACTCTTGAAAGGTAAGTAGGTGTTTATCTCATGGGGTTGGGAGAAATTCTAAGTAGAGAAGAAGCATGAACAAAGCACTGAGACAGAAACAGAGAAACAATCAGTAGTTTGTTATGGAGAAGACATAGGGTGGGACAGGTAAGAGAGAAGAGTGGAGGAAGACTCAGGTTCTTTGCAGGGGCCCTCCATAGACAGATCCTATTACCAGGATAAAGAGTACGGGAGGAACAGCAGGTTTTGGAAGAAAGGTAATGAGTTCAGTTTTGAACTTCTGGACTTTGAAGTGCTTTTGTAGCACTTCAGTAGAGATGGGGGGGCAGTTCCAGGTACAGTTCCCATAACTCTACAAAGATTTCCAGGCCGAGACCCTATCACCTTTTACACTTGCTCACATTTCAGGTATCTTAAAAACAAACAACCCCAACCTCTCTCAGCTTTTTACCCTATTGGATCTACTGTCCCCTTTCTCTCCCTTCACAGCCAGCCTTCTCAAAAGCGAATTGCACTTGCCTTCTTCCCTTAGCCTGCTTCACTTTCCACAGATGTGATTTTTGCCTGTATCCCTCCATTGAAATAGCTTTCCCCGAGGTCACTGATGACCACTTCTGCTCCCCGACCCTGCCCTCCTGCCCCCGCAGTCAGAAAATCCAGTGGACACTTTGTAGGCCTGAGTTAGCACTATCTCTGCAGTTTCACGGAGTTGACCAGTCCTTCCTTCTTGATACCCTGCTCCCTTGGCTTCTGTGACCCTTCTGCATAGCCGTCTTCCTGTCTATAACTTCCAAAATCACTTGTCGAAAAGCAGCGTACTTAGTAAATAGGGACTATCAACCTTAAGTAAATATTGATTTATAATGAAAAAGTACAAAGTTTCTTATTCTTCCTTAGCTATAAGTACTATACTATTAGCCTATGAATTGGAGAGAACTAAGGACCTCTTTTTTTTTTTTTAATCCTCTAATGGTGGATAAAGGGTTTGTTCTGACATTTTTCACTTGGGAAAACCATGTTTAAGATATGACACAGGTAGATAAATAAATACATAAATTAGAAAAAGGGGTGCCTGGGTGGTTCAGTCAGTTAAGCGTCTGACTCTTGATTTTGCCTCAGGTAGTGATCTCACAGTCGTGAGATCAGCCCCATGTCAGGCTCCACACTGGGCATGAAGCCTGCTTAAGATTCTCTCCCTCTCCCTCTGCTCCTACCCCACTCACATGTGTGCTCTCTCTTTCTCTCTCTCTCAAAAAAAAAAAAAAAAAAAAGATATGACAGAGAAAATTAACCTGTTTAGAAAATATGACTAACTAAAATGTACAGAACAGTTGTAGTTCAGGGGTGCCTGGGTGTCTCAGTTGGTTAAGCCTCCCGACTCTTGGTTTTGGCTCGGGTCATGATCTCACGGTTTGTGGGCTCAAGCCCTGTGTTGGGCTCTGTGCTGACAGTGTGGAGCCTTCTTGGGACTCTGTTTCCCCCTCTCTGCCCCTCCCCTGCTCTCTCTCAAAATAAACAAACTCATAAAAATAAATAAATAAGAACAGTGGTAGTTCAAACAGTGGTAGTTTGGTGACCTCTGACCTCTGTGGCCAGGCACTTGGACCTGCTCCAGTGTCACATCTGGGCCTTGAGCAGGACTCCCGATATAAAAAGCTACCAGTACAAAGCCGTCCTTCCTGCCACACAGTTCCACAAGCCTGGAAACGCTGAAAAAGTAAGAACTGATTAATTGTGACCAAGCAAACACACTTGTGAGCTGGGAAGTGTGAGGAAATCCGTCAATTTTCCTTTCAGGCAGAAATAGTTCCCCTGTAAATGTTAGAAGCAAATGAAAAGATATCCAGTGAGTAGAAGACCTGTCAGCCACTAATCAACAATACCATTACCAAAGTACACAAAAAATTTTTTCGATGTGTGGGTTTATAGCTTGCTTCTTGACGTATTTTAATTTTTAAAATACCAGTGCCTATCATTGATTGTCTTTCTTCTATGGGGAAATAAGGAGAGGGATTTTGGTGGGAATTAAATTCGGCAGAATAGAATTCATTTGTTTAAACTGTAGAACAATGGATATCATTAAAGATGTCTAACCAGGATATTAAAATAATATTCTGGGCAATATTTGTGACATTTTAAAAGGTTATTTCATCGGATGTGTAGATAGTTTAAAAATCCAGGTCCTTGGGGCACCTGGGTGGCTCAGTTGGTTGAGCATCCAACTTCGGCTCAGGTCATGATCTCAGGGTTCGTGGGCTCAAGCCCTGCATCGGGGTTTATGCTGACAGGGAGGAGACTGCTTTGGGTTCTCTGTCTCCCTCTCTCTCTGCCCCTCCCTGGCTTGTGCTCTCTCTCTCTGTCTCCAAAATAAATAAACATTAAAAAAAAAAAATACAGGTCCTTTTTCACCACTGTCCCCAAAGTGCTGGGCATGTAGGGGAGGGAAGGGGACTATCTGGAGACCTGATTTACTTGAAAATGAATGAGAGTCAGTTTTAATCTTAGTCATTTGGCTCTCTTTACTATGGGTGGGTTGCTGGGATTTCTTTTGTTGTTACGTGGTGATACTATGTTTGGATTTATGATGTTTCCATGTCCCCAGTGTAAAAGGTTTTATGGATATGTTGGTTGAGTTGAATTCATTTGGGCCAGAAATTCTCCTGTCCCTTTGTAACAGCTTCCTTATTTTGGCTTATTTACCCTGGTGACACTTAACAAAGGTGAAAGGGTAGACAAAATGACACACATTGCATTTTGGGAGGAATTTGTGAACCTCTATTCTCTCCAACGTAAAATTTTCGTCTCCCAGTACTCCAGATTCATTACCCTCATGCATGATCACCTTGTACGTTAGTTCTTTCTCAGGGTTTCTCCTCAAGAAAGTTTGTGGCTTTTCTGCTGTATTGTTTCTCCTTTTTTTAATGGCTCAACTCATTGACCATAGTCCTTGTTTTTTTGCAGTTTTTTGCAAGGCTGTCTCTTATGCTGGGCTTTATTTGGCTGTTACAGCTAGGCAGGTTAGGGCAGGCTGAGAGAAATCACCCCCCTTTCGGTTAGTTTAGATTCTGGATTTTCTGCTTTAAGGCCGTGTTCCAAGTCTGCTATTGCTGTTGATCTGACATGGCATTGTGTTTGCACTGAATTTTAGAAGACTAAGAAAATGTAAGAATGAGACTGTCTGCAGAACAAGTGGGAAAAACTACAGGGAGAACAACTTTGCCCCGGGGGGATTTGAACTGACATCAGTTAGTGTAAATCAAAACATTATCTTCTCAGTCTGTGTCCTAGACAAGTTTAGGAAAGATTGTGGAGAGCAGAATTTATAGATTCTATTCTTCTTTCTCACAGACTTATAATATTAATTTCAGAGACATACTCTGTTGAAGTCTGCTTAGTATCCAGTTGTCACTGGTCTCTGACACTCTCCCCATTTTAGTCAAGTCTTTTATGCAGCTCTGAATCTCTGGAACTCCAATTCTTTTTACACAGCAAATAAACTGGGTAGTTTTACATGTTTTAGAACTTATCCTCCCATGGTTCTTTGTTAGTGTAAGCACACACATGGGTATGGATGTCCCCTCCTGTGACATAAACAGTACTATGCTATAAACTTTCCTCCACCTTGCTTTTTTCGCTTAACAATATATTCTGAAGATCATTCCACAGTAGAATATACAGATATTTTGCTATGCTTCAATTCTTTTTTAAGAGCTGCAAAGTACTTCATTATAGAGCATTCTATATTTTATTCATTTAATCCCCTATCAATGGACATTTGGGTGGATTCCTGCATTTTGATACAACTGATGCTCCATACATACAATTTTTCACATTTTTGCCAACAATGTTAAATCATTTTCTGGGTTCCTTTTTTCTCTTTTTTTATTTTCTTTTATATGCCTTTTCTATTTTTTCCTTCCTTATCTACTTCATCTTTTTTTTCCTTACCTTATGTGGTTCTGTGGTAACATAAAGAAAAGGATGTATGATTTTTAATATATATATTAACTTCAAACATGTACATTTTATGTAAAATAGTATAAATGGTATATACTGATATGTTTTATTATAATATGTAAATTAATATGATGTATATTAAATTTAACATATAAATATATATTTAAATGTGTATTGTGGAGTGGTTTTTTTTCAGCTATTTAATAGCTAATTGAAAAATAATAGCTAATTAAATTTCCCATTTTTTTTATTTATTTATTTTGAAAGAGAGAACGAGAGAATCCCAAGCAGGCTCCAACACTCAGTGCAGAGCCCAACATGGGGCTCAGTCTCACAACCATGAGGTCATGACCTGAGCCAAAATCAAGAGTCTGACACTTAACTGACTGAGCCACCCAGGCACCGCAAAATTTCCCATTCTTGAATTAATACCCGATGATTAGAATCGTATAAAACTTTGAAATCAAATTCTGTTCCAATTACCTATGCAAAGTTCCTGCCAATTAAAATTTTTGCCTAACTGTGATTAGAAATGATACTATGTCATTGCTAGTATGCATACCCCCAATCTGAAACTCTATGTACATACTACTGATTACTGAGCAGAAAAGTGAAAAACTCAATATTTGGCATCCTGTAGAACATCTTCTTATGTTTGTGTATATCCTTCCAACACATACTCTTGATCACCTTTTAAAAAACACATAATGGGGCACCTGGGTGGCTCAGTTGGTTGAGAGTCCGACTTAGGCTCAGGTCATGATCTCATGGTTCATGAGTTCAAGCCCCACATCGGGCTCAGTGCTGTCAGCCTGTCAGTGCAGACAGAGCCTGCTTTGAATCCTCTGTACCCTCTCTCTGCCCCTCCCCAGCTTGTGCTCTCCCCAAAACAAATAAATATTAAAAATAAATAAATAAAAAAGTATCTAAAAAAATTACACAACGTATCAATCAGAATTCCTATTAGCATATGTGCTGCCAAAGTAAGCACAAGAATTCCTATTAGCAAGCAACAGAAATGACCTCAATAAAAGGATACTGGGTCGCTGACAGAATTGCCAGTAGGTTTGGAGAGCCAGAATCAGAGACCAAGGCTATTCAGCCAAGAACAGTGCTCCAAACCATGTACTTAAAAAAAAAAAAAAAAAAAAAAAAAAATTTAATGTTTATTTATTTTTGACAGAGAGAGAGAGAGAGAGAGAGAGAGAGAGAGAAAATGCGAGTGGGGGAGGGGCAGAGAGAGAGAGGGAGACACAGAATCCGAAGCAGGCTCCAGGCTCTGAGCTGTCAGTACAGAGCCGACATGGGGCTCAAACTCATGAACCGCGAGATCGTGACCTGAAACGAAGTCGGACGCTTAACCGACTGAGCCACCCAGGTGCCCTTCGAACCGTGTACTTTTGATCTAGTAAGTCCAGTGCCACCGAGCACCAGATACCGCACTTTCCACTAACAGCTGTAGAAGACACTAGATATTGCTGCCCTTGAACTTGATACTGCTGCAACTGCCATAAGCAAGGGAAAAAATCATACAGGTGGCACACAGTAAGTCCTATGTAAGTATTTAATAAATAGGTAAAATGATATAATTTGTAGGTCTGCTTATAATTTACTTTTTCCACTTAATCAGGTTTGCTCAAATTGTAATTTTTTTTTTATGCTGAAAGCAAATAAATGAATGAGGACATTGCTATTAAGCTCTTCATGTTTTGGAATCCCCATTCTTTCCCTAGGATATTTTGCATATTACATGGGACATTAACTGTATGACAAGAACATATATTAATGTTGTCAGTATGTATATTAATATTAGTAAGGCTTGATTTCTCTTTAATATTTTTTCCTACTGCAGTGGTCATCTTGTGGACCCCATGAGTTAGGTGTGTCCACTTTCAGAGACAGCTCTGCTCTGAAGGTTGTATATATCCACTTTTGGAGACAGCACTACTGTTTCTTGTCGTTAGGATTATATATGCTGTTAGAGTGGTAGGTTACCAATAGTGAATGATATTTCAGTTTTTAAGATGTATGTGAGAGAAGTCTTTAAGTCACACACTCAAAATGAACTTGATAATTTCTAAGTATAAATGTGTAAATAATAAAGAGTTTACTGATGGTGCTTCAAAATTGTGTAGATGTGGAAGTTTTTATATCACTTGTTTAGGGACCAGTTCCTTCATTTACAGGCACATACCCTTTAATGAGTTCCTTTTATGACAGACATCACCTTGGCCAGCATCCAAAAGGAAGCTTTTGTTATTCACTGTGTACCATTGTATTAGAAATTACATTAGGTAATTTTCTTCTCTTTGTCTTCTTTTCTTCTTTGTTTTCTACAGCTGGCATAACTCTGACAACAGATTGCCTTGAAGATAGCCTCCTTACATGCTATTGGGGGTGCAGTGTTCAAAAATTCTATGAAGCTCTACAGAAGCACTTTTATTGCTTCCGAATAAGCACTCCCCAAGCACTGGAAGATGCTTTGTATAGTGAATATCTTTATCAAGAACAGTATTTGTATCCTTTTATCTGATATATCCATTGACAAATGAAAATTTTATTTTATTTTTTTTAATTTTATTAAAAAAATTTTTTTTAACCTTTATTTATTTTTGAGACTGAGTGTGAGTGGGGGAGGGGCAGAGAGAGAGGGAGACACAGAATCTGAAGCAGGCTCCAGGCTCCAGGCTGGTCAGCACAGAGCCCGATGCTGGGCTCAAACTCACAAACCGTGATATCATGACCTGAGCCGAAGTCGGATGCTTAACCGACAGAGCCACCCAGGCGCCTCGACAAATGAAAATTTTAGACATTAGACTTTTTATGGATAAAATAAACTATTTGCTAAGTTACTGTTACCTTTGGTGTATTACTGTATTTTTGGTTACAGTGGCAATTTACCTTTACATTTTCAAAAAGTATTAAAAAGGACAGCAAAGAAGAAATATATTGCCAGTTACCAAGAGATACTAAAATTGAAGACTTTGGTTCTGTGCCCAGATCTCGCTATCCATTGGTAGCACTGTTGACCCTAGCTGATGAGGATGACCGAGAAATTTATGATATTGTAAGTAATTTTAAAATTCTGGAAAAATTCCTTCGAGTGATTTGGATGATAGGTAATAATTATTTGGCAAATAAAAAAAGTTTTCTTGTAATTCTTGAGGACATACATTTGGCCCAGATATATTTTTCTTGAAAAAGGAATCCATGGGAAATACAGTTGTATGATTTTTATACATATAACAGCTCCTTCGGAGTATGACTTTTTTTTCTCCATATGTTACAAGAATATGATATTATTTAAAAAACAAAAGGTATATTGTAGTTGGCTAGATTTTGGGAAGCATGTTTATTCTTAACATTTTTAACACTGAGTAAATAAGCATTGGAATCATCTGCAGTGCTCAATTTTAAGAGTGTTCCCTCTTTTCTTTCATGCTTACAGTCACCTTGTTTCCCTCTTAGCCCCTGCCACATCTGCATCCTCTATGTGTTTGGTTCCTATATTTTCAGTAATCTCCATTTCTCATTATGTGCCAATTATTTCTTTAGTCTGGTAGTTTGTCCTATTAGGAAGATAAAATCGTCTTAGAGATCTAAGAGGACCTGAGCCCTGACATTCCTCTAAGTATAGTAGAGGCTTATACATGAAGTAAACTTTTGGTGAAATCCTTTCATAGTAAGAATGCCCTTATACACAATTTACTACTTTTCTGAAGTGCATGATACAGATATGTTTATTAATAAAGATATGGTAACATTTTATGATACTTTCTAAAGTACACAATATATTCGCTAACATTAACTCATTTACTTCTTCCAACAACCTTGTGTGTTAGGACCAATATTCTTTTTATAAAGACTGAAATAGAGTCTGAAGAAAAATCTCAGTCATTCAGGAAGAGATGGAACCAGGGCTTGATGTAATAAGCCTTTGTAGTCCTGTGCAAAGTGCCTTTAAAAAAAATTTTTTTAAGGAATATCTCCTCGAAACAAGTGTACATTTTCTTGCATTTGGAAGGTGCAGACCCTTATTGAGAAATCTAAACCCTGCTCATACAGTTTGGGTTTTTAGCCTTACCAAGTTGAAGTTCCATTGAACCGAAGTCAGTTTGGTTTTTCTAAACTAGTCATACTAATAGTGGTGTGTTTCCAGAACCTAATAACACACTGCACGGAACACGGTAGGTGCTCACTAAACTTGATGAGTGGGGGGGGGGGAACACCATACCAAGCAATGTTGGTGAACCTCATGGAGCTTGACAGCAGGTCAGTTGAATGTGCACGAGGAGTGAGGAGTGCATAGGAGAGATCCTTTAGTTTCCTCCCCTTCCTGCCCTTCACCCCCAGCCCCCCACCCCTTTCCAGTTGAAGGTAAATAAGAACTGTCAGGTTGGTGTTTCATATTTCCAGCCTCTGTTCTTTATCCTGCCCACCCCAGCAAGGTAACCCTTCCATCACCACTGTGCCTCCCATGTCTTCTCTGCTCCCCTACTTCCTTCCACTCATTCAGAACAGATAGGGTCAGATCTGTCACCTTCCTCCCAGCTTCTCCTTTTGGCTTCTTTTCTCCTCACTGAGGGGAAAACCTAGGGAACCTATCTGTTTAAGGTATTCAGTGTCTTCTTCGTTTTCTAACTTTCTTCCTCAGTCTAGACAGAGGAGAGTGTGTATGTGTTAAAATGTATATAACATAAAATTTACTGTTTTAATCACTTTCCAGTGTACAGGTCATGGCATTATAAACAGGGAAAGATTTGCTATCAGGTCCCTGATCCAACTGGAATGAAACCTATGTGGCCCAGCTGTACATGTGGGAAGCTCATTCCCCCAGGGAAGCTGGTGTCCGGCCCTCAAGGGTTAATAGGCATTTTCTTTTTACTTTTGTTTATTTTTTCAATGTTTATTTATTTATTTTGATGGAGAGACAGTGCGAGCAGGGGAGGGACAGAGAAAGAATCCCAAGCGGGCTCTGCACTGTTAGTGCAGACTCTGATATGGGGCTTGAACTCATAAATCATGAGATAATGACCTGAGCTCAAATCAAGAGTCAAACCCTTAACCAAGTGAACCACCCAGGTGCCCCACTTTTCCTTTTAAAGTCTCCCTGCCTGGGTCCTCCCCTGGGTCTTTTCTTCTTCTCAGGCTCCCTCCCCTTTGTCCTGTTAATCTTGCTTCTTATCTCTCAGATTGGGCCTAATATTGGAACTAAAGCATATTTGTTAGTATAGTATGTATTAATGTTGTCTGTTCTTAATTTTAAAAGCAAACCAAACATTTGGTTTTTCAATATTTTATCTGGGGGTGAGAGTCTATATATATATATATATATATATATATATATATATATATATACTTTTTTTTTTTTTAGGTAGATTAAGGAAAGCAGGGTTGTTACTGCAATATTTCGACTTTGAAATTTTTTTCATTTTTACTCAGTTATATTAAATTTCTGTATTACTCAAATAATATATGTTTGTGGCAGGAAATAGAATTAGAAAATCTAGATAAGCCAGAAAGAAAAAAGCATAATCTCCTATATTGTGTCATCCAAAGTTAACCACTGTGAATATTTGTCTGTATCTTTGCAGACCTTTATATATGTAATTTTTAAACAAAAACAAAAAATTATATGTACTATTCTGAGACATGTTTTCATTTAGTATATTTTGAGCATCTTTTCCATACCAGATTTATATCTATAGCTACATATGTATTTATAACTCGCATGATAGTAGCTTCTGAAGCTTTTAGTATTAAATCCAATGGCAGGATTGTTCATGTGAGATGATAACATTCTACCGATCCTGTCATTTTGATTTAATATTGCAAGCTTCTGAAATCATTAACCAAATTATGAAATCCTGATAGAGCTATAAACAATATTATATGTTTACAGCCATAGAAGGGTTCTGTTTTTAAGCTTTTTCTTTGGATATAATTTCAGAAACTTGCAAAAACGAAGCAGAAGAACAGCCCTATACCTTTTACCGAGACCTCCTATTGTTAATTATTAACATTTGCACTGTTTGCACCATTACTTGTCTATGTGTGTGTATTTTCTTAAATGAATTGAGAAGTTGTATGAATGATTCTTTACCCTAAATATTTTAGTGTGTATTTCCCGATAATAGGAATGTTCTCTTATATAAACACAACATAGTTATCAACTTTATAAATCTGACATTGATAAAATATTTGATCCAACCTATTACCTATATTCCAATACGTCAGTGGGTTTAGCAGTCTTCTTTACAGCATGTTTTTCCCACCAGTACAGGTTCTAGTCTGGAGTCAGATACTGTTTATCATGTATCTTTAACCTCTTTTAATCTAGAACTATTTTCATAGCCTGTTTGTCTTTTACAACATTAGTATTTTTAAAAAATGTTTACTTATTTATTTTGAGAGAAAGAGAGAGAGTGTGTGTGCATGCATGGCATGGGATCAGGGGAGGGGCTTAGAGAAGAAGGGAAAAGATCTTAAGCAGGCTCCACCCTGTCAGTGCAGAGCTGGACAAGCAGCTGGATCTCTTGAACCCTGAGGTCATGACCCCAGCTGAAACCAAGAGTCAGATGTTTAACCAGCTGAGCCACCCATGCAATTCATGACATTAGCATTTTTGAAGAGTATAGTCACATGCACCCTTTTTGTAAAATAGTACAGTTCTCATTTTGTGTGTCTGATGTTTCATCATGATTAGATTGGAGTTGTGCATTTTCAGCCAGTCTACTTCACAGGTGATGATGTGTGCTTTTCAGGGTGGCACCTTTCCAGTCATGGGCAGTTCTTTCCCCTCATTGGTGACGTTAATTTTGTAAAAATATATATATTTTTTAACATTTATTTATTTTTGAGACAGAGAGAGACAGAGCATGAACGGGGGAGGGTCAGAGAGAGGGAGACACAGAATCTGAAACAGGCTCCAGGCTCTGAGCTGTCAGCACAGTGCCCGACGCGGGGCTTGAACTCACGGACCGCGAGATCATGACCTGAGCTGAAGTCGGCCGCTTAACCGACTGAGCCACCCAGGCGCCCCGGAGATGTTAATTTTGATCTCTTCGCAAGGTGTTATTTAATTTCTCCTCTCTTCCAATTTTTTCCCCTCTCTTGCAAATAGTAAGCAGTTGGTGTGGGAGGGGCACTTTTAAGACCATGCAAATATTCCAGTTTTTATGAGAATTTCCCCCTGGATATAATATCCATTGACAATTCTTACCAGATTTTATCTTTACTATCATGGTTGCAAAAATGACTGTTTTCCAACTCCAGCCCTTCAATCAGCCCTCAGTATTCTACTATAAGCAAGAGACCTCCCATTTATTTATTTATTATCCATACAGCCTCAGGAATTCCTTTTTCCCCCCAGTGGTTTATAATTCATTACTGAATTTAATTATTTTGGTGCTCAACTGCCCTCTCCTTACTTTCTGCCTGAAGATTTATAGTCAAACTCTGTGTCCATAAATTACTCAGATTAGTTCTCCTAAAAGTCAAAAAATACTGTATAAATTAGAGGTGTACACAGGTGTTACTCTCATCCCTTCCTCCCATTCTTATACACCCCAATTCTTATAGATAACCAAGTTCATTGTTTTCTCATTTATCCCTTCTGTGTTTCTGATTGTAATAATGAGAAGATACACATGTATATATTTTTTCTTATTTTCTCTCTTACTCAAAAGGTATCACACTTTATATACTAAACATGTTCCTGCTTTTTTTACTTCATAATATCTCCTGGGAACCACTCCAGATCAGTTCATAGAGCTCTTCCTCACTTTGTTTTTCACAGCTGCATAGCACTCCATTGTATGCAGGATGTATGGGTACCACAGTTATTTAGCCAATCTCCTGTAGTTGGACATTCAGATAATTTCCAGTATTCTGCAATAACAAATAATCTCGCATTGAATAATCTGTGCATATGTATTTTCATGTTGTTGAGGTTGTGTGGTTGGAGGGTGTAAGGGTATGTCATTTTGTTACATATTGCCAAATTCCCCTCCATTGGGATTATACCCTTGGAATTGTACCTTTTTTTTTTCTTTTTTATACATTCCACTAGCAATATATGAGAGTAACTATTTCTTCATAGAGTATATTAACAAACAGTTGAAATCTATTAATCCAATGAGTGAGAAGTGATATCTCAGTGGTTTTAATTTGTATTTTGTCATATTGTGAGTGAAATTGAAGATTTTTTTTTTTAGTTTATTTCTTTTTTTCAACGTTTATTTATTTTTGGGACAGAGAGAGACAGAGCATGAACGGGGGAGGGGCAGAGAGAGAGGAAGACACAGAATCGGAAACAGGCTCCAGGCTCTGAGCCATCAGCCCAGAGCCTGACGCGGGGCTCGAACTCACGGACCGCGAGATCGTGACCTGGCTGAAGTCGGACGCTTAACCGACTGCGCCACCCAGGTGCCCCTAGTTTCTTTCTTTTGAGAGCAAGAGAAAGAGAGCTTGAGCATGAGTGGAGGAGGGGGAGAGAGAGGGAGAGAGAGGGAGAGATGGAATCTCTGGCCAATTCCACACCATCATCTTTTAATATGGCTAAGGACCATATTTATATTTTTTGAGTGAATTGTCTATTCATATTTTTTGCCCATTTTTAATAGGATTTTTGGTTACTTTTTATCAGTATTTAAAAGTTCTTCATAAATTAGGGATATTGTAAATATTATTCCAGTTCTTCAGATGTCTTTTGACCTTGCCTATGGTGCTTTTTGGTATACAAGTTTTCAATTTTTATACAGTCAAATGCGTCTGCCTCTGGGTCTGTGTCATAGTTAGAAAGTCTTTTACTACACCAAGAATAAAAAGGAATTCACATTTTTTCTTCTAGTGCTTGCACAGTTTTTTTTTCTTTTGTACAATTAGATTTCTTATGCTTTTGGAGTTTATTTGTATGTATGATTATGAGAAATGCATATAATTTTATATTTTTCCAAACCGCTGTCCAGTTGTCCCAGTACTTTTCATTAAAAAGACTATTTGCCCAATGATTTCAGATCCCACCTTTATCATACTTGTATAGAAAGTTGGGTCTGTTTCTGAACTGTTCTGTTCTAGCCACCTGTCTGTTCATGTGCCTGTACCATATTATTTTAGTTTTAGAAGCTTTGTAGTATGTTTTAATATCTGACTGGGCTCAGTCCTCCCCACAGCTTTCTTTTCAGTATTTTCCTAGCTATACTTATGTATTATTTTTCAATGAGAATTTTTGAGTTAACTCATATAACTCTATGAAAAAGCTCATTGGTATTTTTGTTGGGATGGCATTAAATTTATAATTTTGAATATAACTAAAAATAACTCTGGCAAAAATATTGCCACTATTGAAATATTGTTCAGCAATTGATCCTTTTTAATGACTGTGATTTAAATAAAATATTGTAAGTTTTCCAATTTGTCAACCTTTTATTTTTATTTCATGTGCCTATGAAATAATGTAAGTACTGACTGGTATTTAATTTTTATTTTAGATTTCCATGGTGTCAGTAATTCATATTCCTGATAAGACTTATAAACTTTCCTGTAGAATATTATATCAATATTTACTCCTGGCTCAAGGTCAATTTCATGATCTTAAGGTAAGTACCCTGTCATCTTTCTATGTCCCTTTTGTTTGCAGAGTTTCAAAGAATGACTATTTAGAAAGAGATAATGTTTCTCAGTCACAGAGTTAGCTGTTGTTTGCTACTGGGTTTGCTAACTCACAAATTTTTAGCAGCTTTTATGACTCCCAGTCATAATTAAAAGGTAATTGTCATTTGTGTTTATCCTTAAACTTGTTTCTTTGGTTTCCAGCAACTTTTCATGTCTGCAAATAGTAACTCCACTCCCTCCAGCAATTCCTCTCCAGGAGAAAAAAGCACAGACCGAAGTTTGCTAGAAAAGGCTGGACTGTCTGAAAGTGAAGTGGAGCCCCCTGAGGAGAATAGCAAGGACTGTGTTGTTTGCCAGAACGGGACTGTGAACTGGGTGCTTCTGCCGTGTAGACACACGTGCTTGTGTGATGGCTGCGTTAGGTATTTTCAGCAGTGCCCTATGTGCAGGCAATTTGTGCAGGAATCTTTTGCACTTTGCAGTCAGAAGGAGCAAGAAAAAGACAAACTGAAAGCTCTTTGAGAGTATTGTTAAAACTGAAAAATACACCTTCCACTGAAGATGTCGAATTTGTGTTCTTGGAATTAATTGTCACGTGGAATCTACAGTATTGACCATCAATGAAAATTCTATTTTAACTTCATATTTGTATGGTACATGGATGATGAAATTAATTCCTTCCTGTTCACTATGGTAAATACTGGAATACCATCTGTGTTGATAACATAAAAATTCATTCAACTCTTGAGAAGAATGTAAATGTTTGGCCTTTTATCAGCTAGAAGGTTTCATATAATGTTGATTAGGAAAAATCTTAAAAGCAATTCATCTAAAATTTGAGGAGATAAATGCCTCAAGATTTCTGGATGTTCTGCCTTTGACATAATCTGGAGTGGAATTTGGGAAAAATTGAATTCTTCCTAAAGTAATTGTATGTTCCCCATTTTATAAAGGAGTAGGACAGGGCTTCCATCTTTAAAACTTTTCCAAAAATAACAGTTTTTATAAATATCCATGTAATGGTTTTTAATTTTCCTTATAGTCACATAAACACAAGTCTTAATTTTAATATAGCTTCTTAAATCATAAATGCAAGATACAATTCTTGACTGTTCTCAGTATATCATAGATTAAAATGATACTCATCTGTAGGAGGCAGATATATCAAACATATAATAAAATTTCTTGGCTAATTAAAGGTATTGTCAAATATGATTAGGTTAGCAGAATGTGACCTATCAGGGAAGATCTGTGAGACTCGTAATGCCTTACCTTAGATTTCCTCCCGCATAGCAAATCCATCCAAAACTGGAGAGGTTTTGGATCCAGAAAAACTGCTAAGAGAAACAAATAACTATTTTTTTCTAGCGTATTTTTATTCCACATAAACCCATATCTTTCAGAACAGTCACATGATAGGCAAAAAGCCCCATCCCCCATGCTTTCCAAGATGACGAAGAAAAAGGTAAATCAGAACTTTCTGTGTCTTCAGGGGAAATTATCTTCAGTTCACTAAGAAATTAGATCACGGCAAATAAACTGAACTTCAGGGAGATTTTCAAGACTTTTTTGTCCTGTTTGTATTAGAATAATGCCTTATCTTTGTATCAGTGTTTTTACATAATGTCATTTCATTTTAATCAAATACAACACTCTGAAAAAGACATTACCTATTCTCCATTGTATACACCAAATCAAACTTTTGTCTCTGTTCAATAGCTATGTAATAAATATGTTCTAGGGGCCAGATTCCTTTGGGGGTCTGGGCTACAAAGCATCAGGCAAGACTTCTGACCCCTAAGTATTTGTGCCTCCAAGGAGCACTGACAGCATATCCCACCTCAGAAATTCCTTGAGCTCTGTTCCAACGGTACCACTGGAAGGAGGGCCATTAAAAGTCTGCCGCAGTCAGCTAGCAACAGTTCATCTGGGAAACTCACTTGGGTGAAAATTGGGGAATTCCTCAGAGATCATTTTGCCCATGTCAGCCATCCTGTTTCTCTTCACAGATCTGTCCAAGACATAGTTGCTTTCTCATATGCGATGGATTCCACCTGCAATCTTCTCCATTCCTCATAATTTTTTTATTGTAGTAAAATATACATAACAGAAAATTTACCATTTTAACTATTTTTTTTAATGTTTATTTATTTTTGAGAGAGCGAGCACAAGCGGGGGAGAGGCAGAGAGAAAAGAGGATCCGAAGCAGGCTCTGTGCTGACAGCAGAGAGCCCAACATGGGGCTCGAACTCACAAAGTGAGAGGAGATGACCTGAGCCGAAGTCATGCTTAACCGGCTGAGCAACCCAGGCACCCCCCATTTTAACTATTTTTGAGTGTACAGTTCAGTGACCTTAAGTATATTCACATTGTTGTGTGACCATCATCAGTATCCATCTTCAGAATTTTTTTATCATACAAAACTGAAATTCTATACCCATTAAATACTGACACCCCATGCCCTCTCTTTTTAGCCTTTGACTATTGGAGGTACTTCATATATATGGAATTACACAATATTTGTCCTTTTGTGTCTGACATTTCACTGGGTATAATGTCTTCAAGTTCATCTGTGCTATGGCATATATCAGAATTTCCTTCATTTTTAAGGCTGACTAATATTCCGTTGTATGTATATACCACATTTTGTTTAGGTATTCACCCATCATTTTTTATAATTCTTAAAGATGATTTGCCCTTATCTCCTCTTGCTGTGACTAAAGTAATTGATTTTCCTGCCCTTGGTAGTAATAAATATGAATAATTTGGTAGGTAATCAAGTAAAAACGAGTGCACTGACACCTAAAGGCTTATTTCAGCATTTTCCAGTATCAGTGAATAAGTGACATTTTGTGGGAATATCTATAAAAGCATTGTATTTGAATGCGTTGTTAGGGAAAGTATTTGGCTTATATAGATTAGTGACTACTTTCCAAAGATATATAAAATTTATCATCCTAACCATTTTTAAATGTACAGTTTAGTAGTGTTAAGTATATTTGCATTCTTGTGCAACAAATCTCCAGAACTTTCTTATCTTGCAAAACTGAAATTATACTCATTAAACTGTACCTCTCCTCACTACAGCCTACCACCATTCACAGTATAATTGTGGTTTTGATTTGCATTTCCCTAATGGCTTAATGATGTTGAGCATCTTTTCAAATGTTTATTGGCCATTTGTATACCTATTCAGATCCTTTGCCCATTGGGTTGACTTATTATTGGCTTGTAAAAGCTTATATTCTAGATGGAAGTCTTTTATCAGATACATGATTTACAAATATTCGCCATTCTTTGGGCTGTCTTTTCACCTTCTTGATGGTGTCCTTTGAAGCACAAAAGTTTTTGGGTTTTTTTTTTCTGTTTAATATTTTTATTTATTTTTGAAAGAGAGAGAGAGAGAGAGACAGAGTGTGAGCGGGGGAGGGGCAGAGAGAGGGACACACATCTGAATCTGAAGCAGGCTCCAGGCTCTGAGCTGTCAGCACAGAGCCTGAAGCAGGGCTTGAACCCACAAACTATGAGATCATGACCTGAGCTGGTTGGATGCTCAACTGACTGAGCCACCCAGGCTCCCCAAAGCACAAAAGTTTTTAACTCTGATGAAGTGCAACGTATCTATTCTTTCTCTTGTTACTTGTGCTTTTGTTGTCATAACTAAGAAGACTTGGCCCAAGTTAAGGTCACAAAGATTTATTCATATTTTGTTCCAAGGATTTTACCATTTAGTTCTATGATTAATTTTGAGTTAAATTTTATATATAGTGTGAGGGAGGGGGTTGAGCTACATTCTTTTGCAGGTAGATCCTCAACAAATACTAGCAAACTGAATTCAACAATAGGTAAAACAAACCCCATGATCACATGAAATTTATTCCAGGGATGTAAGGATGTTTCAATATATGCAAATCAATGTGACACGCCACATTCACAAATGAGGGATAAAAATAATAAGATCATCTTAATAAATGCAGAAAAAGCACTTGACAAAATCCAACATCCATTCATGATAAAAACTCTCCACAAACAGTATAGAGGTAAGGTATCTCAACACCCATCCAAGTGAATTCCACAAGGCTAAGTAAGGACTTGCATTTATCTTGTTGATCCTCTATCTCTAGCACCAAGAACAGCAGCTAGTTCAAAATAGGCCTTCCAAGTATTTGTTGAATGAATAAGTGATTGAATGAATGAACAGTGTTTTGGGAGTAGAAACAGGAACAGGAGAGTCTGGACTCTGTTGAGCAACAATCTAATGGGAAAGGTAGACATGTCCTCTCAGGTTCACCAACTGTTACCATTCACTGTACCCAAGCTGGAACCATAAGAGTTACCCTAGACTCCTCATTCCCTTACTCAAAAATTTACCAACTCTTTAGATCCTTATTCTCAACTGGATTACTGTAATAGCATCTTGATCCTGATTTTCCCATCTTCAGACTTTCCCCATTTCAAACTCCAAACCATCCTCAAAACTTATTTATGTTATTGACATTTTCTGCACCTATTCCAAGATTAGTAAAATTTAATTTCTCACACAGATGAAAATAAACATGACTTCCAATATTTTTTCTACACTACTCTGTAGGTTGCTACACTTCAAACCACCTTTAATACTGATATCTATAATGCAAATTGAATTCTATTGCTCGGTTTAATATAACTGCAATGAGTCTTCAATACCTTTAAGATTCATTCATTCATCTGTTCAGCAAATATCCGTTAAATGGCAAACTCTGTGCAAAGCAATGGGAATACACAGATAAACATGTCTTAGGCAGTTTCTAATCTATTGAGAGACACAGAGAAGTAAACAGGCAAAGTCGTAAGTGCTAAAATAGGCTTAAGCTGAGCATATTATGGGAGCTTATGGAGGAAGCTACCTCAGACTTGGAGGATGAGGAAAGGCTTCCTAGAGGAAGTGACAGAAAACCAGGACCCGAGGGACAGTTTGGTGTTGACTACGCAGGGAGAACAGCATTTGTAGATCCTTTTATGTTCAGGGAAATGGAAATAATTCAGACTAGCTGGAGTGCAGAGTAAGAAGGAGAAAGAGGGAATGAGTCTGCAGAGATGGCCTTCTTCAATTTCGTTCATCAATGTCTGATAGTTTTCAGACTGAAGATCTTGGCTAAATTTATTCCTATGTATTTTATTCTTTTCAATGCAGTTGCAAATGGGATTGTTTTCTTAATTTCTCTTTTGATAATTCATTTTTAGTTATGGAAACACAGCTGATCTTTGTATATTGATTTTATATCCTGAAAATTTACTGAACTCATTCATTAGTTCTAACAGTTTCTTGGTGGAGTCTTCAGGGTGTTCTATGTATAATATCACATCATCTGCAAATAGAGACTGTTTTACTTCTTCCTTTCCGACTTGGATGCCTTTTATTTCTTTTTCTTGTCTAATTGCTCTGGCTAGGACTTCTAGTACTACGTTAAATAAGAGGGGCAGGAGTGGGTATCATTGGATAAACTGAGGCAAGATCAGCAAGGGCTTGATGAGAGTTAAACTTTATCATGAAGGTGAAGAGGAGTCGTTGAAGGCTAGCTGAATGTGGTGAAAGAACTGGTATGTTGGTGGGGACAAGGGGTCAAGATAGAAGGCCCAGAGACTATTAGGAAACTAGTCATTTGGTGGTGGTGGTGGTAAGCCTGATGCTTGGGAGGATGAAACAAAAAATGCAATGGCCTAAAGTGAAAAAGAGCTTGGGTGTTGGAGGAACAGAGAGAAGGCCTGTGTGGCTGGAATTGAATAAATAAGGAGGAGCCATGTGGATGGGGTTGGAGAGAGGCCAGGCCTTATTGGCTGTGGCAGGAGCTGAGACTGTCTTCTATGCGGTGGGAAGATACTAAAAGTCAAAGTAGGGGGGTGACCTTGTTTGAGTTGCACTTTTAAAAGACTGAGGGAGGAAGCATCTGGGGAAGAGGGTGGGCAAAACCAAGAGTTTAGACATTTTAAGTTGAAGATGTGACATTATACCTACCTTACTTGTTTTATTTAATTGGTTGAACCTCTAGCATTCAATCTCTTCTGTGTTTATCACAGCTACGTCCTACAGAAATTCTGCAAATTTGTACCAGGTATAGGACTGAGCCAATTAGCCAGGTTAGGAGGAGGAGGAATAGCTGTCATATAGTTTCTATGATCTGAGCACTTTCTGTTTGTGCCAATGACTAAGCTATTGCCTCCCAGCTCCAGACCCACCCTTCTCTCCACTTTGTGATGGTGGGGTAAGACTCTGTAGACCCGCGGGCTGCCTATAAAGCTTTGCAAGTCGAGGGAGACTGGCAGGAAGGAGACTCCTTCCTGTTTCTTTCCTGTGGGCTTCCTGTTTTTTCAAGCATTACCTCAGTCTACCTCCTTTCCCTGGCAGTGGTGGTTGATTCCAGGAGCAGCAGGTGAATCTCCATTGCAGTTCTGCCAACATTTGCCAAACCTGCCTTCTTGTCTTCCCACTCAGGACACCAGCCCCAGCCCAGCAGCACCCCCTCCTCAGAAGTCTGAGTAGTTCGGCTCCGGAGGCCCCTCTTCCACACCTCTCAGGCTTTATAATCCCAACTACTTTACTATGTTTCTCCAGCCCTGGGGGATGGTAGCTGCTTTCTGCAATTGCTACTGCTGAAATTTGCTACCTCTGAAATACCTTCATGTTTTTCCGTTTGACTTTTCAGTCAACAACTTTTATGTTAATAATCTCTGATAAAATAACTGTTGTGTTTTTTTGTCTCCTGCCTATACTCTAATTGAGACAATTAGATACAATTACCTCCCATCATCCTGGCTCAATTGACTAAAGTAGACAGAAAACTGAGACCAACAGGTTAATGGCCCATATTACACAGCGACTAGCTGGTAGAGTTGGGATTTGAATTCAGTTTTGCTTTATTTTATTTTGCCTGAAGCTTGTGCTCTTACATGCTAGTCAGGTGACTACACTTGGACAACATTGTCCGAAAAAACACATGGTTTTTCATCACTGAACTGTAGATACAATTTAAAAACTCTTTCATCATTTTTGTTGCTCTTCTCGAGCCTATTATCAGAGCCAGCATTTCCCAAAACATAGTCTAGGCAACGCTGTACGACAAGCCCCACGAAGGATGGGTTCTGGGCTCAAGTAAATTTAGGGCCTGCCCTGGACTATACTCTCCAGAAGACGTATAATGAACATTAGCTTAAGAAACGCTTTGAAAAGCCTTGCAAAAAAATATGTAACCAGGTAGTTTTCTCGTAACTTTTCTGACTGGGAATATTCCAGGGATGTGGAAAATGTTGGACTAATCAATATTAAATCAAATATATCCTGGGCAACAGTAGCACCTGGTTAGGAGAAAGTTGTTGGTGCCAGAACTGGTGGGATGTTCTTATCATACAGGGGTTGCTGCAGAGAGTATTGGGGGAAATTATAACAAATTACAAATATAACAAAGCTGACTAATACCACAAGTATCACAAAATCTATAGACAAAGATAATATTAAGTAGAATTTTAAAAGTTTATTTATTTTGAGAGAGAGAGAGAGGGAGAGAGAGTCCTAAACAGGCCCCACACTGTCAGCACAGAGCCCCACACAGGGATCGAACTCATAAGCCTTAAGATCATGAACTGAGCCAAGATCATGAGTCGGATGTTTAACCGACTGAGCCACCCAGGTGCCTCAGTATTAAATAAATTTTAAAAGAATATTGGGGAAGGGGAGTCTGACCTTTGATTAGATTGTAGAAATATGACCCTTTTGTACATTTTAAATTTTCAACTAATCAAACTTGTGGACACATTTCAATCACACTTTTAGTGGAAAAGACATTGGTAATTCTGAAATTAATAACCAGGATTACAATAAAGATTTGATGACTTCTGGGACAAGTGATTTTACTCTCGTTCTCTTATGCCAATCTGGGACAATTTATCCCTCCAAAAGGCCTAAGGTCCCACTTTTACAATTTTGACCTATATAAATCCTGTAAACAGGAGTAGTTTTGCAATGCTTACATTTAATCTTCTGACTATATTTACTTGAAAATTTATCTATGACACCTTGTGAGATGGTTTATTGTAAAAAAAACTATAATTAAAACTTCATACATTTGTTTATTTTTAAGAAATGTGAATCCATCTACATTTGTGTTTGAAACTGTGGTTCAAAATTTGCTTATATTTATATTTTATTTAAATAATTGTGCCAGTTAATTGGTTTGAATTATATTGTTTAGAAATCAGTCAAAATGTAGTATACCTGACTAAATGTTCTAAAACTTAGAGTTAGCTCCTTCTTATTTAACTCCATCTAGAGAAAGCTGTCATAAAAGTTTTCTTCATAGAATATTCTTTAGTCTTAAAAAGGAATGAAATTCTGATACATACCACAATATGGATGAATTTTGAAAGCATCATGCTCAGTAAAGGAGACAGAACACAAAAGGACAACATTGTGTGATTCCACTTCTGTAAGGTCCCCAGAACAAGCAAATCATAGAGACAGAGTAGCTACTGGTTAACAAGGGCTGAGGGAATGGGAGACAGGGAATTGTTTCTTAATGGCTACAGAGTTTCAGTTTGGGATGATGAAAAGTTCTGGAAATAGTTTGTAGGGATTTATGGTACAATGTGATGTATTTAATGCCACTGAGTTTTGCACTTAAGAATGGTTAAAAGGGTGGGGCCCTTGGGTGGCTCAGTCAGTTAAGCATCCAACTCTTGATTTGGGCTCAGGTCATGATCTCGTGTTTCATGAGTTCAAGTACCGCATCGGGGTCTGTGCTGACAGCTCAGAGCCTGGAGCCTGCTTCGGATTCTGTGTCTCCCTCTCTCTCTGCCCCTCCCCTGCTCACATTCCATCTCTCTCTCTCAAAAATAAACATTAAAAAATTTTTTTAAGTCTTTTTTTTTTTCCGGAAGAATTCTTTAAATTGAGGAACTGAAGGAAATTTAAAAGCTATCCCAAGAGAAATAAGAACTTTAGTGAAAAGTGAAACCAGATTCCTCAAGAGTCCCACTGTCTTACCTGAGGTTCACCTGGCTAGGTTGATGGGGGGGGGAGGGCAAACACCTCGGCTTTTGGCCTGGATGGGGCCATGACCCCATGTGAAAATGTACTAGGGATATGGAAAGCCGGTGCAGGCAATTACCACCGTGCCCTGAGCTCATGAAACCCCACTCTCTACCCTAGTGTGTGCCCCTGCCAACACAGGTGTTTCTGAGGTTCCTCTAATGAGACTTGAACTCAAGGTTAGTCTCCCCAAGCCACGGCTCCTGGGCCTCACCCAGCTTGCTTTCACTGTTGCTATCTTAGCAAACCTGACTCCCGCTCTAGCCTTCCCGCATTCCATCTGTCACCAGTTCTGCGGTTCCTTCCTCCACATCTCTCTCTTTATTCCCTCCGATAATGACTCAAGGCCTGGCAAGGCTGTCCTAGGCCTTACTGCATGAATTTTGAGAGAGCATGTCTCCATGTGAGGCAGACCCAAGAGGTAAAGTAACCAAATGAACACACTCTAATCCAGGCACAGAAAGAAGGAAAATTAATATTTATCAAGTACTTAACTATGTGCCAAGTAAGTGCCAGTTGTTTTCAGGCCTCCTAACAAGTTGATGAGAGCCAGCAGTGCACTTATGTTTAAATAACATCTTTTTTAGTAAGCTCTATGCCCACTGTGGGGCTTGACCTCACCACCCAGAGATCAAGAGTCACACGCTCCACCAGCCGAGCCAGTCAGGCGCCCTTAAATAATATATATATATAATTATGTATATATATACATATACATATGTATATACATAATATACATATACATAATTATATATATACACATATATATGTATATACATATACATATTTAAGTTTATTTATTTATTTTGAGAGAGAGAGAATCCCAAGCTGTCTCTGCACTGGCTTGGAGCCCAATGCAGCGCTCGAACCCATGAACTTCAAGACCATGACTTCAGTCAAAATCAAGAGTCAGACGCTTAACTGACTGAATCAGCCCCCCTAAATAGTATCTTTAATGCAGAATAGCTGTGCCTACTTCTCAGGAAGCACACTAGATCCTAGTGGCAAATACAGTTCTATCTGGTGCAGATATCGACTTGGTTCACTTCCTTTTTTTTTTAATGTTTATTTATTTTTGAGGGGGGCGGGCAGGACAGAGGATCCAAAAGGATCCAAAGAGGATGTGGTGTTGAACTCATGAACCGTGAAGTCATGACCTGAGCCGAAGTCCAACGCTTAACCAACTGAGCCACCCAGGTGCCCCCTGGTTCACACTATCTTTTTTCAAAGTTTATTTATTTTTGAGACAGAGAGAGCACACAAGAGAGTGAATGCACAATCGGGGGAAGAGCAAAGAGAGGGGGAGACACAAAATCCGAAACAGGCTACAGGTTCTGAGTTGCCAGTGCAGATCCTGATGCGGGGCTGGAACCCACAAACTGTGAGATCATGACCTGAGCCAAAGTCTGACACTTAACCATTGCTAATTCCTTCTCTACATCTCGACCTGAACAGCCTACTCTCACCAGCATGCACATCAGCGGTTGTATACCTTTTCTGAGGACCGAGGACTGAGAACCACCTGGACTCATCCCTCTCGACCAGGAAACGGATTCCTCCATTTGGCACCTCTGTTTCTAGCTCACCTACATCCCATTCCACTCACATGACTGCCTAATCGTCTGCTCTTCGGAAGTTAGAATTTGCACTAAAGCTCATTTTACATGAGATTGTCTGATACGACACATTTATAACCCGAGGAGACCTTCATTCAGCTCTTTCAAAATGTACAACTTTCAAAAACTCTATACTTTTGTTCACTTTTCCCTTGAACGTATAAAATGTTTCTTCATAGATCAGAGCAGCTTTTGAAGAGACGTTTCCGCAGCCTCACAGTGACGGGGGTGGGGTCGGGTAGGGACAGGCATTGCATTACTGGGCATCAGGCACTGGGAGGCAGTGCATGTGCTATTCACTCAAGTTTCACAACAGCCCTGTAAGATGAGTAGAATTTTCTCCATTTTATGGGTGGTGAGATGGATGGTCCCCTCTCCATGATTGCACAGCCGGTCAGATCACATTTGGAGTCCCTTGTCCAATTCCTAGGGTCACATGAAGCCAGGGGATAGTATGTCTGTTTAGGATGGTCCTTCAACAAGGAGATGCCAAGATTAGATGTATATGCTATTTATTGGGGGAAATACCTGTGAAGGTTCAATGGGGAGGGAGTGGGACAAGGCAGGGAGAGCCTTCAGACCAGGACTGTGAAAACAGAGAGGAAAGAAGGACTGAGGAGGAAGGGCTTCAGACCACAGCATAGTCCTGAGAAAGTCTCCACTAAGTGGATGGGGTGTCCCTGAGCAAAGAGACAGCAGCTGGTGTTGGCAACACCATCCTGTGGCAGACCCTTGAAAAGGAGCTGACAGGTGCATGTCCATGGCTGCCATGGGTGCAAGTTACAGAGGGATAGACCAAGTACTTACAGAAAGCACATTTTAATCATCAATGCCAATGGCCACTCCAAGGTCATCGAAACGGCCACTTAGATGGAGGGGTGTGACCTCTGAATGCAGAGGGGTGCAGACTTCTGAATTTCATGGGCCAGGAAAACCAGGAGACCAGCTAAAGTCACCAAGTTTTGTGTTTTTTTTTTTTAATTTCTCCAAATAAGGATATCAATAGCCCAATATTACTATCATTTACTATAAGATACTTTAATACCTCCCCTACCCCTCAAGCAGGAAGAGCATAATGTCAGAGTAAAGTCCTTGAAGCTGAATAAATTTGGAACAGTGAAAAAATGAGAATATGTTATTCTTGCTACTCTTGTTTTACTGCAGTTGAGGTAAAAGTATGCTCATGGACTGGGTCTCAAAACACAGTAATAGGGTATTTAAGTACAGGATGGGGCACTGGACCCAGAGTCTTCTGAGGGAGCTTCCAACCCCGAGATTCATTCATTCAACTCACAAATAGTTACTGCGCACTTCTGGGTGACAGGTCCTAGAAAGTACTGAAGGTCCTGAGGATAAATAAGAAAGAACGGGTCCCTGCACTTGTGGAGCTGGAAATCTGGTGAGTGGAGAGAGATCAGGAACAAGCAATACAAGTTCCGTTGTGGTACATGCTTCGGTAAGGAAAGGGCCTCTGCTTTAGATAGTGGGCTCTAAAAAGGCCTCTCTAAGAAGGTGACATTTGAGCTAAGACCTGAGGGAGGAGTCAGCCTTTTGAAGTGCTGGATGAGGAGCCAGAAAGACATAATTCTCCAGGAATAGTAAGTGCAAAGTCCTCCAGAAGAGAATGAGCTTGGCACATTTGAGGAACTGAGTGTAGGCGGGGGGTGGGGATGCAGCATGAAATGAGGTAAGAAGGGGCAGCCGGTGAAATCAGGCGGGGCATAGTTCCAGGGTGTCTGGCTCAGAGTCCACTCTACCATTATGACAACCTTATTTCAGTGACAGATATTCCTCTTTGTCGACATACATTGCACAATTTCACAGGAAAGTAGAGTATAAAACTGCTTGAAGTGAGATGTCTAGGTATTTCCCTAGGATCATTCAAAGGGACGTCCTTACCGTACGAATTCATCAGGCGTTTCCTTTTGCAGGCTAAGAGAAAAGAATTCGTCTATCAGGGGTTGACATATGTTCAGCAAGCTTGTGAGATTTTGGCATATATCTGGCATGGCTGAGTATTAATTTGCATGACAACTCTACCTTCCAAAAATCCACACATTCCCCACCA